>NC_044311.2:137023834-137333000 GCF_007474595.2 Lynx canadensis
ACACAGCCTGAATGCAAATGTTGAATCTGAGGAACTGAGAATTGTACAAAACTGATAATGGAAAGGTTATAAATTCAAGATATCAAACAAAATCAGAACAACGGTATCCTATATATTTTTGCAAGTTGTTTGCTAATTTGTAATATACTTCATTGGTTATAAATGATACAAAACCATCACAAATATGCTTGCCAGATTTGAGTTCCTGGCCATTTCCTTGTAAGTATTCTGAAATATTTGTCCTATTTATTAAATATCATACAGTCCATCCAACTTATTCTAACAGCAGCTACTGAGCGCATACAATGTGACAAGGCATTTGGTAGGTACTAAGGACAAGGAAAAGTTTAGGAACACAGAAAAACAGATTTCAGTAATGGCAAAGACAAAAATAGAAAAAAAAAAAGAAAAACTTAACAATGTAGTAAATCCAGATTATAATTTTCATCACTACTCATCCAAAAAATATCTAAATCTGTTTAAAGTTTTCATTGTATAAAATGTTTTATTAATTAAAAATGAAGAATCGGTTAACTAGAAAACAGAGGATTATATTCAGAAAAAAATGGGTCATCTTACTAAACATACTCTTGTCACCTGTTTGATTCTTACAGAAATACTGTGGGTCCCAACATTGGAAGTCAGTGAACTAAAAAATTCTTACAGACTCTCAAAAGATTATGGTTACACATCTTCATGGAAACATTTCCTCTTCTTTTCTCTCTTCTTTTTTAAGGCGTTGCTGATCTTTATTCCCCATTATCTTTTGAATGTGCTATTGACATTATTCTGTTTAATTAATCATAATTCAAAACCCAGAACTTATTTAGACCCATTATATTAACAAAACACCTGTTTTCTGAATTTAATGAGTTAGGTCCGAGACTTTATTCTAATCTTTTAACTGATTGCTTGAATCAAATGGCAGCTATACCATTCTGTGGCAGTATAGAGGCACATCCTAATCCCCCCTAGTGAATATATTAACTATATAGTGATATTGAAATATTATTCATTTCCCTTTTGTGACCTCACGTTTCATGTGGCAGAACAGAGGGCAGAAATATATTATGAGATCAGAATCTTCATTAAACTAAAGGGACAGTTAAGATTATTCCTATTCCCCATCATACCAATTTGCCAATGTCATCTGACAATCAAAACAACCACAATCTTACTTCCCCATCCCTGCTTTTTTTTTTTTTTTTTTTTTTTTTGTATACAGCATTTCTGTTAATAAATAGAAGGTCTCCTGAAGGGAACAGCTTTATGCAATTAAAGGTGTTTCATCACTTCTTGATGCAAACATTGTGAGTAAGTAATCGAACAAAGCTAAGTTTGAGTGATAGGGTGAGAGTTTATGTGTCAGTTTTTGTAACTGAGAAAGTCTGTAATACTTTATGATAGATGTGCATGTAATGTCTGGCATTCTTTGGATAAAGAACCTTTGGTCATTGAAGGGATCTGCTCCTTGATGGATTTTCTGGTAGGTCTACAATCAAAACAAGCTTTTACATAGTCACTTTTGCAGCTTCTCAGGTTTTCCTTAAGGGCAAATAGATTTTTCATTTCCTATTCACATTCCTAGCACAACTATCATACTTCAACATTTATATTTCATAAAATACTATTTCAAAGTCCTTCTTACACTAGATTCTTTAACCCACCAGAATCCATCACTCTAATAATTTCAATAAATGGCAACACTAACATTTTAATTAACGCTCAGTATTTCCAGTTACGCTTTCTATTTGTTTCTGGTTTTCTCATTTTATATTAATTGATCATAAAAGTCTTCAGTGACCCTCAATAGCTTTCTGAGTAAAGTTAAAATTTCTAATTTAGTGCATATGGTGAATAACAATGTGATATTTTCCTAACTCTCTACTTTTCCATCTCCATCTATCACTTGTACCAAGAAAATCAATCAATCTGAGTTTACCTAAATGAGAATGGTAATGAGAATAGCTTATCTTCTGTCATAACTTTTTCTTCTGCCATCCATCCTAGTCTAGCATATATTCCTCATTCTTCAAAGGTACCTCATTTTTGGGCACCTGGGTGGCTCAGTCCGTTAGGCATCCGACTTCAGCTTAGGTCATGATCTCATGGTTCAGGAGTTCGAGCCCCTCATCCGGCTCTGTGCTGACAGCTCAGAGCCTGGAGCCTTGTTGGGATTCTGTGTCATCCTCTCTGTCTGCCCCTCCCTTGCTCAAGCTCTGTCTCTCTCAAAAATAAATAAACATTAAAAAAATTAAAGGTGGGGCGCCTGGGTGGCGCCGTCGGTTAAGCGTCCGACTTCAGCCAGGTCACGATCTCGCGGTCCGTGAGTTCGAGCCCCGCATCAGGCTCTGGGCTGATGGCTCAGAGCCTGGAGCCTGCTTCCGATTCTGTGTCTCCCTCTCTCTCTGCCCCTCCCCTGTTCATGCTCTGTCTCTCTCTATCTCAAAAATAAATAAACATTAAAAAAAAAAATTAAAGGTACCTCATTTTTTATCTTTCTATACCCACAAGTCTGATTTACAGACAATTTCTCCCTTCCTCCATAGGACCCTTAATGCATACATCTATACCAGGTGTTATCACAACACTCTTGCTATTGTTGCAATAAATAAAATAAATCATTCAACAGTACTTACTCAGAAAATGCCTGAAATACAACCCACCCCAAATGGAAAATGGTTTGCAATTCAAACCACTTATTAAATCATGTAGGTAGATACATAGATATATGTATTACAAATACATATGTATATATAGATTGATACACATATGAAGATATACAGATTAAATAAAGTTAATGTATTAGTTTTTTATTACTGCTGTAAAATATTATCACAAAGTTAGTGGGTAGTAGTTTAAAAAAACACAATTTATTATCATACAGCCCTGGAGGTCACAAGTCCTAAAATCAATATAGAACTGCCTTCCTTCTAGAGACTCTAAGAGAGAATCTGTTTCCTCACCTTTTCTAGCTTCTAATGGCTGCCTGTATTCCTTGGCTCATGGCTCCATCTTCTATTTTCAAAGATATCAGATTAGCATCTTCACATCTCTGACTCCAACCACTTGCTTCCCTCTCGTAAAGACATATGTGATTACGTTGAGCCCACCTGGGTAACCCAAGAAGTCTCTTCATCTCAATATCTTTAACTTAATTACATCTGCAATGTTCCTTTGCCATGTAAAGTAATATATTCACTGGTTCTGGGAGTTAAGATATGGTCATCTTTGCGGGGGTGGGGGGCATTATTTAGTCAGCCAAAGTTAAATAACCATTGAAATAAATGAACAGAATACTAGATGATGAATAGATGTAAATACAGTAACATATGGATTCTCTACGATCTCTGAGTTTAACAGGGGAGGTAAAATATACATATGAATATTTATAACAAAACAACAATACTATCATATGAGAATAATAAGGATAAAATGCTATAGGAGTCCTGAGAATGGATAGAGTATTTACAAGGAGGCAAAAATTATGACTTCATAATCTTGTGCTACAGCTGAAGAATTGGAGGACTTTGGACTTGAAGAGATAGAGCAATTGCTAAATTAGAGAAAAGAATAAATTAATGCATTAACTATTTCCACTATTGTTAAGATCATCAAAGCATTATACTCCTGGCCATTTGGGAAATATACTTATTTTGATCTAAAGAATTTATTCTGAGTAAATTTCTGAGTGGTTAGTTTGTAAATAATGCTTCAGGGGCGCCTGGGTGGCTCAGTCCGTTAAGCGGCCGACTTCGGCTCAGGTCATGATCTCGCCTTCCGTGAGTTCGAGCCCGCGTTGGGCTCTGTGCTGACAGCTCAGAGCCTGGAGCCTGTTTCAGTTTCTGTGTCTCCCTCTGTCTGACCCTCCCCCGTTCATGTTCTGTCTCTCTGTGTCTCAAAAATAAATAAACGTTAAAAAAATTAAAAAAAATAATGCTTTATATGAACTGTGGCACTATTCAACCTTTGATACTATTCATGTTTAAATCTTATAGCTCAGCTATTGAATCAGCTACATGAAATAATAGTTTCTGTGGTTTATATTTGTAATTATTAACAATATCACCTACAATTTAACTTTTAATTGTATTATCCTCAAATGAAGGACTATTCCTTATGCTTATCTAAAATGTTGAATATGGAAATGTTGAATGAGTTGATTGTTTTCATTATTAGCTAACAGTAATGTTCTAGCATCAATGCCTAAGTCTTCTGCTACTTGATTTAGCCATTTTTATAGGGCAACTTTATCACCAAAAAATCATATATATAATATGTAACATAAAATATTAAGTACAAGAATATAACACCATTCCAAAATACTATACACTCAAGAAACAGGCTACAGCAGATTTCTTTTGCTACATTAGAAGCCATCTCCATTTACAATGTCTCACTATCAAAGGGAAATCATAAACATAAAGGAAGAATTTAATAAGTATGAATTCAGTATATGCTTATCAGCATTTAATATTTAAATTTATATGCAATGTTATGTTAAAATTTAAGTTTTTAAACATGTTTAATTTTAAACATAAAATTTAAGGTTTTTAACATTTCAGAAACAACTATATTACTAAGTCAACTGAATAAGTAGCATATTTGACCATGCAAGCTGTTGACTGATAGAATTTATGCTACATCAGAAATTAATTCTTTGGAAGAAAAAATGGCCAATTTTCCCCCAAAATATTTACATAATAATGACCCAATGAAATTAGATCCCAATCTTGTTTTTTCCAGAACTATGATATATGTGGCATTATTGCTTTCAGTTTCCTATTTGTGGAATATGGAGTTTGGATTAATTTACTTTTATAAGACTTTATTTCCAATGTCTCTATTTCACAGTTTAATGATTATTTACATAATATTTAAAATCGAAGCAATTTGAAATCATACTATATATAAATATCATTTAATATATAATATGCATCATCTGATCTATCATAAGCTTACATTTTACAATATATCATTTTAAAAATAAAATGATTTTCTCTACTACCACATAATATCAGAAGAGTTGGAAGATATTTCACTAAACTGAAGAGTAATATTTTGAAAAATAATTGTTATTTCATACCAAATTCACATTTTATGCTTTGCCGTAGAGTGAGCAATTATTCTCTAACCATATGGTCAATGAAGCTTCTTTCAGAATGAACACAGTATGAATGAATATACACAACTTAACACTAAATTAGGGGTTGACTAAATATGGCTAGTGTGGGCCAAATCATGTCTGCCACCTATTTTTGCAAATAAAGTTTTATTTGAACACAATCATGCCCATTTGTTTACCTGTTACTAAGATGCTTCTCACACTACAGTGACACAGTTGAGTACTGCAACAGAGACTTTATTGCCTGGAAAGTCTCCTAGAGAAAAAAAATGCCAACCCCCTTTTGAGAATAGCAAATATGAACCAAACATTTAAAACAACATCATTGAATAACAAAAGACAAAATTCTAGAGTGTATATGAGTAACAAATGGAAGCTGGAAATTGAATAAGAATGTGCAAGGCATTTTTTTTTTTGCACAAAGAATTCTCTGAATTGAGTAAACTGAGTATGTTTCAATTGCAGAATTACATAAATAAATGTCAATTGTTTAATATTTTTTTAATGTTTTATTTATTTTTGAGAGAGAGAGACAGAGTATGAGCAGGGGAGGGGAAGAGAGAGAGGGAGACACAGAATCCAAAGCAGGCTCCAGGCTCTGAGCTGTCAGCACAGAGCCCAACACGGGGCTTGAATTCATGAACTGCAAGATCATGACCTGAGCCAAAGTCAGGCGCTTAAACTGACTGGGCCACCCAGGTTCCTCTAAACATCATTCGTAAGTGCAGTTGTGCAACATTTATTTCATAAACAATCTAGGTCAATGAACTCTTTCTTATTGTCCTTGAGCTGGATCAAGGGTAAAGAATTGCAGCAGCATCTGCAAGGGCTTGATGTTTAAACATACAAGAGTGGTTGGTTATTGGCAATGGACGTATCAAAATGAAACAAAGGAGTTTTGACAAAATCAAACAATAGAGTCTGACATAGATCTCTGAAATCGGTAAATTGTTTAGCATGGCAAAAACCCAATGACTTTGTAAATGTACATGTCAAGAGAGGTCCATGGCAACAGTCACGGATTTTGGAGGACTTCTCATCGCTTTACAGTAGCACACTTTAAAGTAGCTTCAGATCAACCAGTAAGGCCATTCCTTGCTGAACAGTGTGTCTGGCTTTAATGGATCTCATTGGTTTCTGGCAGGGGTTTCTTGACAGAATGTAACCTGAGAATTGCACAGGGCCCTATCCCAGAGATCTAGCATTCACAACACTAACATCCTTTCCTAAGGGGAAGAAATCTGAAGCTAATGCCATCCAGTGAAACTTACTGTGAATCCGTTCTTTGATCCATTTGTGCAATTTTAATTAATTTTGCTTCTATATGAGAACCCTAGTAACGAATGATATCTTAGATAGTTATATAAGTCCACGTTGGTTTGAGCTTCTAAATTTTGTAATTGTGACTAATATGTCACTTCTATATGAAAAGTCTAAGCTATAATCAAGGAAGCATAGACCCATTAGGGAAAGGGAAACAGGTTCATTTTCTTGCATAACCCAATAGATATTGTGGCCCTGTGAATCATGGTTATTATTTATTCAAAATGTGGTGAGTCTACATGACACAGCACTGCTTATGTGATGACTTTAGGAATACTCTAGTGCCTTGACCACGTTGCAATATATGAGGAAAAAGAAAATCATAAGGAAAAGAAAAGGTTAAGAGGCGGAGAGGAAAACTTACTTGCTTTCGGTGAAATTGACATATCATTTTTATGCAAATGTGGCTTCTTCTCCTATTCTGTGAGCTCTTTCTCTCACAAAAAGATTTTTAGACTAATTGTTGTATCTGCCACTTGCTAAATCTGTTTTCTAAATTACAAATTCAGCCTTCACTGCGGGCGTACTGGCAGCCACTTCTTTCACAAAAGATCTTTGTACTAATTGTTTTATCTGCTGCTTGCTAAATCTGTTTGCTAAATTATACCTTTCATTGAAATAACACCAAAACCTACTCAGGAAGCAATTAGCAGGTATTGACATTTTTTTAAAAGCAGAGCTTATATGTTTTAGATTGTGTGGGAGGGTCTGAAAGATAGATGTACAAATAATGTATCAGTCAAGGGACGACAGGGCTTTTAGGAGGACATGATGTTATATCACAAATGCCTTTTCTAAGAGATTTGTTAAAAGTAGGTCTTTTTTTATGCTCAGTGTGCCTAAAACCATGTAAGAATGACATGCTGCTTTGCTACGTACTGTTATTAAAAGTAAATCTTATAGATATCTATTATGAATATAAAATAGTGAAGCTCCTTCCCAGATTTTAAGTTTTATATATTTTTTTCTCCAGATCGCAATTAATATTTGCTGAGTATTAGAGTTTTGCCTCAGGAAGAAAAATAGTAAGCATCATTCTTATAGTTAAAAAGCCATAACAGAATGAATCATATAAAAATAAGCTTTTATTATTATTATACCATATTGCCATGTTGAATTCTAGCCTTCATGAACTAGAATTTTAAATTCAGAACAGATATCTATAAGATTTACTCTTAATAACATCCACTTGTCACTCTTTAAAATTAATATTTATGAAATCATTCATTCTTGATATGTTTAAAATTCTCAGATAAACAATCTGCATCAGCATACCACAAAAAGTTAAGGAGATTGGTCAGTAGATGCTGAAGTGGATTCTTATAAGGTGTGAACATGAGAGATTCATTGCTTCCGTAGAGAAGAGTTGAGGTTCTTTATGGAATATATGATTTATTTCATTTTGCTGATACTTCTCTAGTTTTTCACATAATGAAATATATACATAATTAATAATGTGGATTTTGTCAGTCTAACTGCGTTTTACTCATAGTCAAATAAATTTTAAATTTAGAATAAAAACAACCTTCTATCTTCTAGATTTGTCCTTCCAATGGAGATTTGTTTAGAATTGATGTTACATATTTCAGAACCCATATGGGCAATGATCTTTTTTTTTTAATTTTTTTTGATGTTTATTTATTTTTGAGAGAGAGAGAGAGCATGAGCAGGGGAGGGGCAGAGAGAGAGAGACACAGAATCTGAAGCAGGCTCTGGGCTCTGAGCTGTCAGCACAGAGCCTGATGTAGGGCTCGAACCCACGAACCGTGAAATCATGACGTCAGCCGAAGTTGGACACTTAACCAACAGAGCCACCCAGGCACCCTGTATGGACAAGGATCCTAAATTTGAACTTTTTAAAAAAATTTTTTATTTTATTTTTTTTGAGAGAGAAAAAGGCAGTGTGAGTAGTGGAGGGTGAGAGACAGAGGGAGACACAAAATCCAAAGTAGGCTCCAGGCTCTGAGCTATCAGCACAAAGCTGGCAGGGCTTGAACTCATGAACTATGAGATCATGACTTGAACCGAAGTTGGACTTTTAACTGACTGAGCCACCCAGGCACTCCTTAAATTTGAACTTTAAAAAAATACAATTCTGTCAAGGATTCCCAATGTGTGATAAAAACTCTCTAGTGCAAAATATTATATATTTAAATGGAAACGAATAAAAATGGGATAAAAAGCTTCCTATTAGAGTATATCTCTTTAGAGCATGTTTGGCAACATAAATGATAGATTTATCAATTAATCAGTGTTATTTAATTAAAATGCATTTATAATGTACCATTTTCTAGGGGTTTTAAAAGGGAGAATAATTATTTCTGTTATTTTAGAAAGAATATATAGTAAACTGTTATTGGTGGGCAGGTAAAAATAAAACTGGATTTGAATGATACTGGGAATATGAACACTTTATAAATGCTCAAAAAAAAGACATAGTCTATTAACAGTGTTTTAATTTAACTTCTTTTTTTTTAATATTTATTATTTTGAATGAGACAGAGAGAGAGACAAACAGATCATGAGCGGGGGAGGACCAGACAGAGGGAGACAGAATCTGAAGCAGGCTCCAGGCTCTTAGCTGTCAGCATAGAGCCCAGCATGGGGCTCAAACCCACAAACTATGAGATTATGACCTGAGACAAAGTAGGATGCTTAACTGACTCAGCCACCTAGGTGCCCCTTCCTTCTGATAAAATATCTGGAAACTGTAAGAATCAGGAGAAACCAGAGTACTGCTCTTATTTTTCTCACAATTTAGAAGTAGAATGACCAAATACACACACACAATAGATGCATAGATTGTATGTGTATTCATGTATCTATGTATATAAATATACAGAGAAGTTCCCATGTAATTTGCGATTTTTTACTAAAATACAAACAAAATTTTAACAATAATATTCCCCACACAAATTCTAATTCAAAAAAACCCTGATTTTTTTTTTCAACGTTTATTTATTTTTGGGACAGAGAGAGACAGAGCACGAACGGGCGAGGGGCAGAGAGAGAGGGAGACACAGAATCGGAAACAGGCTCCAGGCTCTGAGCCATCAGCCCAGAGCCTGACGCGGGGCTCGAACTCACGGACTGCGAGATCGTGACCTGGCTGAAGTCGGACGCTTAACCGACTGCGCCACCCAGGCGCCCCAAAAACCCTGATTTTTAAATGGAAATGTAGTTTGAACATGTGAACCAAAATTAATTAATTAATTAAATTATTTATTTATTATTTTAAGTTTATTTATTTATGTGAGAGAGAGTGCACCAGCAGGGAAGGAACAGTGAGACGAAAAATCCCACGCAAGCTCTGTGCTGTCAGCACAGAGCCCAATGAGGGGCTCAAGCCCACAGTGAGATGGTGACCTGAGTCGAAATCAACAGTCAGACGCTCAACCAACCAAGCCACCCAGGCACTCTGTGAACCCAAATTTAACCTGTTAACATAATTAGTAAAATATTACACTCTCTATTTTTTATTGGGCACAAAATGATGCAACTCAAGTTTACTTATTCTATTATTCTTTTGCTATTGTAATCCATGTATTTTATTTACAACTAGAGTTTTATATATTTTTTAAAGTTTATTCATTGTTGAGAGAGAGATAGCATGAGTGAAAGAATCCCAAGCAGGATCTGCACTGCCAGCAGAGAGCCTAAATGGGGCTTGAACCCACGGACTGTGAAATCATGACCTGATCTGAAATCAAGAGCTGGATGCTCAGCTGACTGAGTTACCGAGGCACCCTGAGCACCCAGCACGGGTGCCTGGGTGACTCATTTGGTCCTATGCCGCTCTTGACTTAGGCTTAGGTCATGATCTCATGGTTCCATTCGTGAGTTCAAGCCACAATAGCAATGCTGAGCTTGCTTGGGATTCTCTGTCTCCCTCCCTCTCTGTCTTTCCCCCCACTCGTGTGCTCTGTTGATCTCTCTCAAACAAACTTTAAAAAGTAAATAAATATAGAAACAAGTATATTAAAAATTGGTTGCTCTTTGATGTTTATTTTTGTTGATATAAAAGTTTCATTTATCCCACTAAATTGAAATGAATGGAAATATAAAGAGTATATAATCATAAAAACTCAGTATTTCTCTGAAGTTATTTATAATGTATCAAATTATTTAAAAAACAGTCTTTCCTGTTGACTGTAAATGTGTTTTAATTTTTACCTGTTCCACCAACACTTTACTAAAGCTATCTAGGAGGGCACAGGGACCAAATCGTTGGCCTATCAATCTCATTGCACCTTATGATCCTGCTTTAGTTTTCACCTTCCATTCACCTCTTCTATCTTGAACTCTTGCCTCCTTTGTAATTTGTGACAGAATTCTTCAAATGATTATTACCCTAAATTAGTAATAATTGGGCTTCTGTATTTTTGTTGATATATGCACATCTTAAATATAAGTATTTTCTGAAGTTGTTGTTGTTGTTATTTTCTTAATGTTTATTCATTTTTGAGAGACAGAGAGAGACAGAGCATGAGCGGGGGAAGGGAAGAGAGAGAGGGAGACACAGAATCAGAAGCAGGCTCCAGGCTCTGAGCTGTCAGCACAGAGCCTGACACGGGGCTGGAACTCATGAACTGCGAGATCATGACCTGAGCTGAAGTCAGACGCTCAACAAACTGAGCCACCCAGGCACCCCCAAGAGGTTCTTGTTTTTTAATTTCACACACTCTCAGAGCTCTCTGCACAGATGATTCTGAATTCTAAGATTTCATGTATTTATTTCTTCATGTCTCTGAAACCCAGCCCCATATTAGTATTTGCTTGTAGATACACTCACATGCTAACTTGAAACTTAATATCCTCAAAATAGAAACTACCATCATTCTTTCAAGCACAGCCCTTGTAGACATATTTATATCACCAACAGCATTTCACATAAAGGCTATGTTTCTGTCTGATTAGTCTGGCAGCTGGATGATTACTAGGTCTGGGTCTGTTGACTACTTTAGCTCTTGATCATGGTATCTCTCACTTTATTATATGACACAACTTTTTAGATTTTATGATGAAAATTATGCATAAATGAAGAAAAGAGAATGTGGTAAATACTATTTACCCTTAGAAATGGAAATGTCTTTTCTTTTTTCCTATCATGATTGTGAGGTGTTTAGCAATTTTATCAGGAGTCCATTGGGGTTGGGTTTTGTTGTTTGGTATATTTATCACCTTTGTATTAAGACTTTGAATTCTTTCCGTCTTGGGCGGTGAGTACCATGTACTGAGTGTGGGGCTTGGAGACGTCAGTCTTCCTACTACATTCTCACATTTCAGTGATCCATGAACATGCATATGCCACAGAAAGTCTATGTATGTACTTTTGACCCTCATCCAATGAGTGGTACATCACTGCTCATGTTTCTCAGTGCAAGCATCAGAGGAATGTAGGGGTGATTCTCTCTTCACCTTCTTTAGCCTCAGTGCCCTGTCCTTAAGTAGTGGGGCTTTGTCAGTGCTTCTCTGACAACCAAAGTCTGCCTTATGTCGAGAAGATTTTAGGTAGGAACAAGCTCACTCCTTACCATAGGAATTCAGATCTGTCTGGAATCGGTGCAGAATTTTCAGCTAGTTTCCTAGATTTCCACCAGAGATTAATTTTTGTTTCTATTCTTCCCTTAGAAGAGTGTACCATTGCCTGGGACAAGGGCCAGCGTGGTGGTCTCCTGACTTTTTCCCAATGATATTGCTTGCTTTGGGCAGCAGGGTTAGTTCCTTACCCCCTCCCCCAGGGGTAGACAGATGGCTTTTGTTTCTACCTTGAGTCAGTGGATCTAGGTTGTATAGTCCTTGGACAGAAAAGTTTCCTGCCCTTAATGAAATCATTTATAATGTTGATTTTTTTTAATGGCAGAAGGGTCTAGAAATGGTCAGGGCTTCGTGCCTTTGTCCAATTGAGGGTGATCTTCCAACTTTCTGCCCTGCCCATAATCTATCTCATGATAGAACTATAAAAGATCTCAAAAGTGAGTGTGAACTCCCCTTGTATTTGGAGATTCAAATAACTTCAACTGTCACACTATATGCAGCATTTGGCACTTAAGAATTTGTTAACTTTCAGGGTTTTTGTTCATTTGTTTGTTTGTTTTTTCACATTTTCAGGACAGCTCCCACTTTCTACCATGCTCTCTTCTCTCTCCTTGGAGAGGCTTCTCATTCTGGTTCACTTGACAATCCTGCAACCTGACCTCTCTGATGGACTTGAGAAAAGTTAGGATTGTACTGATTTTCCTGTTTTCTTTTTTTGTAGTGTGAACAATGTGTCTTGTGGCTTTTTACTTTCTAAGCAGAAACAGAATTTGGGTTCAAGTAATCTCTTCAGGAAGTAATTCCTGGAAACAATGTTGGGGTAATGGAAAATGAACAGTAAATGGGAAAAAAATGAAACGCAGGTAGCATCAGTGAGCAGATACCACTGCATAATTGGAGACCTCCAGAAGACTGTGGAGCACCTGCCCCAGAGCTTTCCCACCTGAAGGGGGAGGAAGCTGGAAAACTTATCCACCAAACATTATTCCCCATCGTTTGAGGACTGACTCCATGGCATTCCATTTGGAAGTATCCTCTGCTTTAAAAATTTGCTGTCTTATTTTCCTGAAGATAGATAGATAGATGATAGATAGATAGATAGATAGATAGATAGATAGATAGATAGATAGACAGAGATAAATGTATGGTATAAGCATGAAAGAGCTGTACAAAGCAGTGGTTATACTTGATTCCCCTCTAAATGATCCTGAAGTATAAGAGCTCATTACAAAGCAATTCTATCATTTTTCTTCTTGTGTCAATGTCAAAAAGTATGCTGGTTACCACATTTGAACAATTTTCAAATATTTCTGGGTTTTCTACCCAAAACAACTTAGTTTCTAAAGTTATTCTGACAAGCGAGTTATTTGTTGCAGAGTACAGATTTACCTATTATTTGTCATTCTGAGACTGATGATTTAAAAACTTTGTTCCATTGCTTTTCTTCAAAATTGTAATGGTTTTTCATAACTGTAATTAATCCACATATGTTTTATGTATGTTTTCTACTAGGGCAGAAAATTTTGAGAAAAGTATTTAATTTTAATAGGTATATATTACGTTTATTTTGGTACATATTATGTACTAGAGGGTTATAGTTTATTTTACTTCCTTTATTTTTGCGTGTATTTTCTTTAACTCTGGGAATATGGATGGAGCCTAGTGCTAATTTGCACATATCTGTTAGTACAGTGTCTGCGTTATCAGCCTTCAGGATAAAATATAAACCTGTCTGAGCTCACTAGAATTTACAGTTTAATTTAATCAACTCTATTGGGACGAATGACTATGATTGGAAATGTGACCATTGGTAAATCCATAGTAGGAAAAGAAGGCTGTGTTTGCTGCTTATATCTTAATTTCACCTTTACGAGAATCTAGGACTATGTCACACTCAAAATTCCAGGTATGATCCTTGTTACATCAACATAACATATTATAGGATTCCCAGGAGATTAGATAACTTAAATGATTAAATGAATGATTTCAATCAGGAGTCATCACAGAGGTCAGTAGTAGATAGAGTTTCAAAATAAGAGATCAAATGCTAGTAAGAGATTAGATAAAATGATCCCGGAAAAGGAACTGTTAGATTTGTCAATATAGAACTCAAACAAATGCAGTTTCTATGCATTGCATTGGGGTCAGGGGGCTGTAATAAAAAGCACTACAAGAGAGAATCTGAGGCAAACGATGTAGTGGAAAAAGCATTTTTTTTTTTTTTTTGGTGAAGACAGGAATGGAGTGGTGGGTAGTGTGGGGTGCTTAAGTATGCTTACCATTTTGTTTTGGAACTCCTAGAGCATGTTCATATGCTAATGGGAATTTTCCACTGAAAACAAGCCATTGGTGATGCAAGTTTGTGAGGGATATGAAATGCTGAAGTAAAGTTCTTACAACGGGCATAGGGTATTTGGAGCAATTGGATGAATGGGTTGTCCTTACAGAGGGGCAAGAAGACCATGATAGCTGAGAAACTTCATCATTTGCAGAAACAGAAAATTACAAATGCATAGGTTCAGGATCTGATGTGTCATGAGGAACAAAAGCTCCAGTTTGACAGGTTCTGTTTTCTCACTGAAGTAATGGGAGTATGGGAGTAATGACTGTGTACATACATTAGCAAATTCAAAATATTATTTTAGAATTATATATTGTGTGCTTGTTCTATACATGACCAGGACTTTAAAATATGAAAATATTTAACTAAGAAATATTAATTTTCACCCTCTGAAATAATTTCCTCTCAGCTCTGAAACAGATATAATTATGTCCCACAGAAAGAGTTCTTTGCTCATATAAATGTAGATAAGAAGATATCCAGGGCTTTTGTAGTTCCCTTATTTTCTCTTAAAAATAAAAACAAACATGTAGCATTTTTTCTGAATCTTTTCTACTAATAAATGGCAGCATTCCCTTGATTATAAAAATAGTCAATGAAGACTTACAGAAGATACTTAAACACAGGGCCATTGGTTACATCATGAATAATCTAGACTCTTTTCATAAACTCTAAAGCAGCAAACACAGGCATATATTTATAAGAAGTGAAGCAGGTAAGAAAGCTTAGGCAACAATATTTTCCATTGAAATATGTAATTTGATGATATTTGAGTAATTATCAGAGACTGACATTGGGAAATATTCTGCTAATCAGAGAATTTTGATTAATCTAATCATTCCTTCACTATGTCTATGCAAAAAAATATCTCCATCAGTGTTCTAATTTGAAACAACAGGTTTCTTTCATTAATGAATAAAAGGAAGTTACCAGTGATAATGGGCAGCATTATGGCTAATATTAAAATCTGAAAAGCAATGTAACAGGAATAATGAAGTTGATTACTTGAAAGAAAGAAAGTTCAGGGGAACCTGGGTGGCTCAGTCAGTTAAGCATCTGACTTCAGCTCAGGTCATGATATCACACTTTGTGGGTTTGAGCCCCGCATGGAGCTCTGTGCTGACAGCTCAGAACGTGGAGCCAGTTTTAGATTCTGCGTCTTCCTCTCTCTCTGCACCTCCCCTGCTTGTGCCCTATCTCTCTCATAAGTAAATAAAAAACATCTTTTTTTTTTTTTTAAATACAAAAGCTCATTGACAATGTTTACTCAGGCAGAATTGTAGTTATCACTAGGGAGGACCATGCTGATAACGGAGAAAGACATTTTCAAGTTGCATATGCTGTTCTGATTCTGAGTCTTTTGAGTACTCATTATTTTCATACCTTTTATAAATAAATCACGTTAGTAAATAAATAAGTTATTTTGAAGTAATTTTAGATTATCACTAAATGTACATTATTTAACACATTGTCAACTTTGTCTCCCTCTCCACCCACAGCTAGAATTTATCTTGTTTCCATGTTATTGTTGCTAAATATAAAGGTGCTCAGAATAAGTGAATTCCAAAAGAGAATTACAGCTATATGGCTCTCTTTTTAATCTATATATTTTAATGATATATATTTATATGTGTGAACTCTGGAAAGCACAATCATTTATACACAATGAGAAGTTCAAGTAGGATCTTGAAAGTATAGGCAAATCCAAGATGCACCAAATCCAAGGTGCACCAAATCTAATGCTATCTGCCATTTAAGAGTTCCTGGTGCTCCATTTCTTGGCCACTAGCTGAATATTGATGGGGGGAGATATAAACTAAAGTCATATGGAGATGTAGAAAGCATCACTTTGAATTAGGGGTGATGCACAGGAACTAGGAAGCAGGAAAGGAATTTTTTTCTTCCAGAATCTCTAGATTGGCAAAATCCTTACCACTCACATGATTTGTCCCATTCCATTTAGCACAACAAATGGTACGTCTTTCTCCACCTTATCCATGCGTGCTTGGTTTCCTGGCAATGGTTTCCAATAGAAATACCCCATCAGGTCCATTCTGTACAGTCCACTTTGTCCAGACTGTAGCATCAGCATATCGCTTACTGCTTGCAGGACCTCTATCTGTCTATCCAGAGAACACGTGTTTGATGGTTTTGGCCTTCCCATCAAACATATAAGCAGTTACAAAGCCAAAAAAGTAATATTCATATCTTCTCATTTCTGGATTTAGCTTCCACTTCATCTAAACATGGATATATAAAGCTCTATGTTATTAAGTATCCAAAGGAAAGTAATGGCATTCAACTCCAAGGAATGATTTTATTGACTTTGCCATCATATTAAAAATCAACTGGTTCCTGTCTACATATTTCACTGTACTCAAGATGGATGGATAGGGTTTCTCTGGGCACTTACGAGCCTTAACAAAGAAATCCAGTTCCTTCTTTCTCAAGAAACCACCTGTCTTCTACAGCATGTTCATTCCTACCACAAAGCTGTGGCTGCATGAGAAGTACTATAAACATTTTTAAAATTTTTTTTTTCAACGTTTATTTATTTTTGGGACAGAGAGAGACAGAGCATGAATGGGGGAGGAGCAGAGAGAGAGGGAGACACAGAATCAGAAACAGGCTCCAGGCTCTGAGCCATCAGCCTAGAGCCTGATGCGGGGCTCGAACTCACGGACCGCGAGATCGTGACCTGGTTGAAGTCGGACGCTTAACCGACTGCGCCACCCAGGCGCCCCAATATAAACATTTTTAAATAGGAGTCACCTGTGTTTGAAAAAAGCCAGGAAAGCTTCTATTTTGGTTAATTTCATTTTGTCTTTATTTCTGGAAGTGTTTTTGTTCTTTCATTATTATTCTACATGGCAGCAGAAGTTTTTCAGCAGGATGACAAAAAAGCAGCTAAGTCAACAGAGTATTTCTTCATTTCTGGGCCTAATTAATCCTTTGAAACAGAACATATTTGCTTAGCGGAGTTTTGAGAACTATTGCAACTGGTTCTAGGGAATACTCTTTAGGCATCATAAACTAGACCCACCAGATTAATCAAAACAACTAACTTTGTCTATTGACCCCAAATACTTGAAACAGAGCCTTTATCCTTGAGTTTGATTGCCATAGTTTTTCATATTCTAACTAATATTTGCTTTTATCATGACCTGATATCCACTCCAAACTTGTTTGCAAGTGACACAGAGGCATCTATGCTGGTAATGTTTATGTATGTAATATTTATATAAATATTATATATACCCATATTAAATACATAAAATGTATATTCATTTGTTCTTACACAATCCAAAACAGCTTTAGTATGCCTATAAAATTTTGTTACTTTTTTTCTTCTTAATTCAAGTGACATATTCATTTGAGATACCATTTGAATACTACATGGTTACTGAGTAAAATAGGTTGTTACAAATAGAAAATGTTGCATCAATCATATTTGAAAATGGATAAGTTAAAAGAAGAATAACCATATATCTCAGCCATATATTTCCTGGCATGAAAAGAATTATTACAATTTTTATTCTCAGAAATGTTCCAGTTTAAATGATAAATGAGATGGACTAGCCCAGTTTATGTCATGTAGTTTTCCAAAATGTGCCACGAGGCACAAGCGAATGAACTGAATTGACCAGAATTCTAGGATTTTGTTTTTCAGTGTTATATCGGTCATCTTTAAAGAGATGTCTACGAGAACAGTTGAGCCTGAAGTGAAAAAAAAAAAAAAAAAAAAAAAAAACACACACACACAAAAGCCATGTCCCTAAGTCTTTAATCAATGATAGGTAGTATCAGTGAGATTTGTATATGTCAAGTGGATGACATAGACTTAAAAGTTCTCTATTAACTTGATACAGGAATGACAGTTATGACATGACAATAGTGCACAGGTAAAACAACAAAGCCATGTAATAATCCTCAGGTGTATGAGATAGGGAATAAGAGAAAACTACTTGGGGGAGCTTCAGGGAACTGGACTTCTTTGGAAGAAAGTTAAGTTTCAGTAAAGGTGAAATGATGAAGCATCATTTTAAAATCACAGCTAATGATATTACTGTATTTCCTGGATATGGAGTAGTGGTTCCAAAAGCCACCATGGAAGAACTTGGTTTTGGAGAAAAGATGAGAGAGAAACTAGAAGTAGGGGAAGATTATAATAATATAGACAATTTGGGCAATGCTAATGCAGTGAAGAATATATCTGTGTCTGTGTTTTCTTTCTTTCTTTCTTTTTTTCTTTCTTTCTTTCTTTCTTTCTTTCTTTCTTTCTTTCTCTCTCTCTCTCTCTCTCTCTCTTTCGTTCTTTCTTTCTTTCTTTCTTTCTTTCTTTCTTTCTTTCTTTCTTTCTTATATTGTATGTCAGTAAATTACAAGTAGTACCTACAAGTAGTATTCAGATTAAATTAGTTTAGCAAAAATCAGTTTGCAATTAAAAAGCTAGTAACAGATTTATAGACAATAAACACATAGGATGATTTAATTTGCTTGGTGTGTATAAGAGATTATAGGAATTAAATTTATGATTGTTTTTATAGTTTTGATCACTATTACAATTTATACACATGTAAGATAAAACCAGTTGGTAATTGGTCCAAGAAAGAACTCAGTAGGCAGTAAACAAGATTGTCTAAGGTAATAAAGCCTCCCAAATTTAAAATGAAATGATAACAAAGGGCAGAGAGATGGTCCTGAAAAGTTCCCCTGAGGGGAGAATGAGTGTGAATCTAGTGAAATCTAGAAAGATTCTAATGATGATGGTGATGATGATGATGATAATTACTATTATTGTTATTGTTATTTGAATGAGTTTTTAAAGCCTCAGAGTGTGTCTGAGACTGACACAGAGTTGTTTCTCCTGAGTCTTCTGATCATGTCTGTGAGCTTAATAAACCATATAGTATCATAAATTTCTATTTTCGCCCGTTTCTGCTAGTTGATATTATTCCATTCAGGACATTGTATAATGGAGTAGAAAGAAAATCAGCCTTCTGGTGGTTTCTGTTGGATGAGCTGAGTTAAATGTTCAAGGCAGTCAACCTTTAAATTGCTGTCCCTTTCCATATCCCTGCTGTAAAAGAAATGTTATTTCTTCTGATATCTAGTTGGAGATCTATACATAAAACTAAGCATTAACTCATTTCCATCCTGAAGTATCACTTCAGGGACTGGGAGACTATAGAGTTATTTTTGATGATACATATGTGTTACATTGACATTATTCCAGCCATGGCAGCCTATAGCTGTGAACTCTGTCTGTATGTTTTACTTCTCTTACGAATTGATGACATTATTCACAGGAGAAATCAAAAGGATCAAAGTCATGATGATACATTTGGTCCCAAAAGTCTCTTGGAGGAAGTGGGGCAGTCGTCAAAATACTTCTTTCAGGTGACCAAAATCTACCGACATGGAATGCTCTTATAACCCAGATGCACTGTCAGTAATTGCTTTGAGAGAAGCATAGAAAAGATAGCAAAAAAAAAAAAAAAAAAAAAAAAAAAAAGATATTGGTATTAGAAGTGTTTTGAAACATATGCTGGAAGCACTGTTACCTTTAGTTTAGAAGAACAGATAAAGTAAAGTATCTAACTGATTAAACCCTTTGTATAGTAAGAACAATTTTTCCTTTACAAATAGATGTAGTCTTTGCTGAGTCTACTCATGTGTATCTTATTGAATAAGTCAAAATAAGACCATGTTAGGTTGAATAACAGTAAATGATAGGGTATGAAGAAAAATCCACTTTATATAGAGACATATTAGCTTTAACTAAATATCTTCCTTTAAATAGAAATAAGATAATTTTAACAAATATCATTGACCATCTTATATTTAAAATGAGTGTCATGTAAAATATTCAGCTTTGGCAAATGCTTAATGGGTTGTGTGAAGTGCTAAAAGAAAAACAGTATATCAGGAGTAAACTGTGTTTTCTAACTCTAACTTTCTAACATCTCAAACAGCATGATGTGGAAGACAGCGGGCCATATCATTACACTATGAACTAAGGAAAATCACTAAATGGGGGCTAGAAGGTAGAAAATGTTACCAGTAAATCTGAAAATTCTAAGTAGTAATAAAAAATTTATCGCTATTTAACAAACCAATTAAAGCAAATTTTAAAGCCAAAATTAAGCACACTTTAAACGTTTAAAGGTAAGCAAACTGACAAAGCTCTCTGTATAGAAGGAAGTGCTCTCGCAATCTCACTCTTTTTCTGTGTGTGTGTATATATATATATATATATATATATATATATATATGATAGCATATATATGATATATATAATATATAATATATCATACATAATAATATATATGATATATATATATATATAAATCTCAACTTTTAAAACAATGTTAGCATGCAAAACACATGAGTCCTAACATGTTAACGTATCCATAATTCATTTAAAAAATGATACACCAAAGGAGTAACTTATTAGAATAGTGGGACATGTGGAAATGCTACCACTCTGTATTTGCAAGTTTGCACTAGAAACAGATTATATTTATTTTTTGAAGAAGATTTAATTCGAATAACTCATTTTTAATTTATATCAAGGTAATATATATAACCATTACATAACAGATTGCAATTCCACTGCTCAACCATGCTTATAAATCCAGCCTGCATTCAATTTAGAAGAAATAATAGCCAAATTTTGATTGCTAACAGTTCCAGGCTTCCATAGATCATAAACAGTAAGAAAATATTTTTCTTCACAGTCATTATTTGACTAAACAAAATGTATCCAGAAAATTTCTTTAGTTCTTACTTTCTTTGAGTGAATTTTCTGTTTTTATTTCACTGATTACTATTGCTTCTGTCAAAGGGTAAGATTTTTTGAAATGCAAACCACTTAGCATTAGCTTTGAGAATGAGAAATCGAAATCTGACCCCCTTCACTGTAACTGCATGTATTTTTTCTACAATAGCAGTTGGTGGCAAAATTAT
This sequence comes from Lynx canadensis, assembly GCF_007474595.2. Lineage (NCBI taxonomy): Eukaryota > Metazoa > Chordata > Mammalia > Carnivora > Felidae > Lynx > Lynx canadensis. Next base: position 137,045,131 of record NC_044311.2, read on the forward strand.
AATACTTATCATAATTTCTCCAAATTTTACATAAAAACTTGAAGCTGCCCTAATTAGTTAAAATAATATATTATTTTCATGCAGCTTTAGAATCTTGTCATGACAGTGTTTTTTATTTATAAATAAATTAGTTCCCAAGCAACAGAGTACATTTGAGTAATGGTTGTTAAAGCTTAAGCTACTTATAGTTTTATTCTCTGATTAGGAAGAAGAGTGATCTGGTGACCAATAAGTGGTAAATGAGGAAAACTTCAAAAATAATTAATGAGTAATAAACATAATAATAATAAAAACTCTATTACCAAACTCCAATGAAAATGTGTAGATACATACACCAAATGTGTATGCCTGTACACGTGTGTGTGTGTGTGTGTGTGTGTGTGCGTGCATGTGTGTAATATTGTATTGAAAATAGTGAAACATAGTGATAAAATTTGGCCACATGCCTAGAAGCTGGAAGTGCTTCTATATATTGATTGAAATGACAGGGGATTACTACTGATGTTTTGCAAAATATTAGTTTTAAAATAAAGACGGTATATTTAAAATTTAAGATGATGGACTGATCTAATGGATTCACCTCCCTGCTGTTTTAGAATATTAGTAATATGATGATTACAAAGAAAGAGGAAAACAGTCAAAATGAATAAGGAAGGGTAGCTCAGTTGCCCAGGGATTGGTGAATTTTTGGAAAACAGAACTATGAGACCCCAGGATCTATAAATTAAAGCTAAAAACAATAAATTTAATAAACTTTTAAAAAGTGGGGGGAGTCTGGGTGGCTCAGTCAATTAAGCATCCAACTTCAGCTCAGGTCATAATCTCCAGGTTTGTGAGTTCAGGCCCTGTGTGGGGCTCTGTGCTGACAGCTCAGAGCTTGGAGGAGCCTGCTTGGGATTCTATGTCTCCCTCTCTTTCTGAACCTCCCCTGCTCCTGCTCTCTCTCTCTCTCTCTCTCTCTCTCTCTCTCTCAAATAAATAAACATGAAAAAAATTTAAGAAATTAAAGTTGAGGATGCTTCATTTCATAACATGTAAAGGAAAATGATATGCATTGTGACTTGGGGAAAACAAAAGTCACAGAAATCATGATAATAGATCCAAGGAATGTTAATGATATTTATGTTAGTCCTATATTTAAATTGAAAAATAATTTTATAACAGTTAATTATTATGAAATCTAACTTGGATTGGCGTATTTTGGTTGGAAAGTCAGTTCCCTAACTGTGTTCTCCTTATTTTGACACATTTATTTGCTTGTGACCCAATTTACACCCGTAACTGAATTATCATGAAAATGCCCTGGGCACAACACAAGCTGAAAGTGAGCTATTTAAGGGAAAAGATTTAGCAGAGGAATGGAAGTGACAGCCAGTATTTCTATTAATCAACCTATCCTTTTAGATATAAATTAAGAAATACCTAAATTTTCTAAGTTATGTTAAGGAAGTCATTGACAAAATAGGGAAAGGACAAAAAGGACTAAATAGGAAAAAAATTAAAAAAAAAAACATAGGCCTTAAATATTGAGATAAAATTCAAAAGTAAGAAAGTAACTTAAAAGTAAACATATAAGCTACCAACAAAAGAACAAATAAGATGTGATTAACAATAGACCTCTTTTCAAAAGTGGATTCTAGAAGTTACTAGAAAACACAAGTTTTGAGGGAAATGTTTTTATAATTTTAAGACTGGAGTAAATAAAGAAAAAATATATATATTATACACATTTCCTGGGAAAGTTAATTACTTATGTACATACTCTAGCAAACCAAAGAAGAAATCTGAGATGGAAGAAGACATGAGATGAATTTAGAAAGAATAGATGTGAAGCACGAGAGAAAAATAAATAAATCCAGCCCAATACGACAAAAGGTCAACACTGTCCTCATCTGTGTTAGAGGGTTTAACAAATAATGAGATTAAGAAGCTGTATAGAGAACACGTAAAGTCAAATGTTTCTCTTGTAATAATTACAAGGGAGAGAAGAATTAAGTTAGCTCAGTGTGTAAGAATAGGAGATAAAGACTACAAAAGAAACTCTTGGTGTTAACCTGATTTTGGACTTGTGAAGATGACTTCTGATAAGGAGATTTAAAACATTCTAGATTAATTTCTGCTGTTATGTTGATTATCTTCTTAGTTTTATTTTATTAGTTTGACTCAGTCATTTCCTATTTTTTAAGGTAGTTGCTCAACTTACTTCCAAATACTTACATTAATGCTAAGTTCTTTCTATTTACTCCCCTGCTTCATCCCGTAGATCTGTTCTATGTATATTGTTTCCAGTTCTAAGTTGCCTGTGATTTTCATCTTAATTTGATCTTTGTCCTGTTATTTATTTATGAGTATATTTTATTTTATTTTATTAAAAAAAATTTTAACGTTTATTTATTTTTGAGACAGAGAGAGACAGAGCATGAATGGGGGAGGGTCAGAGAGAGGGAGACACAGAATCTGAAATAGGCTCCAGGCTCCGAGCTATCAGCACAGAGCCCGACACGGGGCTCGAACTCACAGACCGCGAGATCATGACCCCAGCTGAAGTCGGCCGCTTAACAGACTGAGCCGCCCAGGCGCCCCAATTTATGAGTATATTTTAATACTTTACACTGGATGATTATGAATTATAATCAGGTTTTCATTGATGTCAAAGAATGTGGCTGATGACACAGCTCTTTGATTTATATCGAGTCTCCTTTTGTGGCTTCCTGTGTGGGCAACAATCAAAGTAGACCACATATGACCATAATAAAATGCACATACTCTTGTTATGAAGAATTTGGTTTATATTTACATTTGTTAATATTTTAAAAATTATCTATATCCTGATTACTTTGTACTTACTTAATTTATCGCCTTCAGGGAGAATTAAGCTAATCTATCAAACCATAGACTTGAATATATCAATCTGTCTTTGAAAATTTGCCAATTTGGGGGCCTTGGGTGGCTCAGTTAAGCTCAGGTCATGATCTTACGTTTCATGGATTCAAGCCCCACATTGAGATCTGTGCTGAGGGCTCAGAGCCTGGAGCCTGCTTCAGATTCTCTCTCTCTCTTTCTCTGCCCCTCCCCCACTCATGCTCTGTCTTTGTCTCATAAATAAATAAATTTAATTTTTTTTTTAATTGCCAGGGCACTTGGATGGCTCAGTGAGTTAAGCAAACTACAACAGCTCAGATCACAATCTCATAGTTTATAGGTTCAAGTCCTGCATCAGGCTCTGCGCTGATAGCTCAGAGCCTGGAGCCTGCTTTGGATTCTGTGTGTGTCTCTCTCTGCCCCTCCCTGGCTTGTGCTGTCTCTCTCTCAAAAATAAATAAATAAACTTAAAAAAAAAAAAAAAAAAAAAAAAAAAAAAAAAAAAAAAAAACATTGTCCAGGATCCTGGATGGTCAAGCTTAAGCGTCAACTTCAGCTCAGGTCATGATCTCACCGTTAGTGATTTCAAGCCCTCATCAGGATGTCTGCTCTCAGCACAGAGCGAGCTTTGAATCCTCTGTTCCCCTCTCTCTTTTCCCCTCCTCCTCTTATGCTCTCTCCCTCTCTTTCTCTGTCTCTATCAGAATAAATATACAAACTTAAAAAAATAAAATAAGATGGGGAAATTAAAATATATTATGAACTTGATATAAATAAAACAACATATCAAAATGTGTGAGATTAAAAAAATATAATACGCCTATAGATTTCTATCAAACAAGTCTAAAATCTAAAAAAAAATAATTTAAGTTTCCCTCTTAAAAATTTACAAATAAGAAGAGGAAATTAAATACAAAGCAAGAAGAAAAATAAAGATGAAAGTAGAAATCCCTGGGCACCTGGGTGGCTCAGTTGGTTAAGCATCTGACTCTTGGTTTCAGCTCAGGTCATGATCTCATGGCTTTATGGGTTTGTGGCTGGCAGTGCAGAATTTGTTTGCGATTCTCTCTCCCTCGCTCTCTGCCCATACCTCACTTGTACTGACTCTGTCTCTCTCAAAATAAATAAACTTAAAAAAAAGTAGAAATCTGTAAAATGGAACACATGGTAAATATAAAAAAAAATCAATGAAATCAACTTCTGTTTACTTAAATAGAATAATAATAAAACAATATCTAATTTACCAATACAAAACAAGAATCAATGAATTACAAAAGTCATTAACAAAAGAAGTCCATGAGTATGTATTAAATGTAGAGATATTAAAATGTTAATAATCAAATTCTTTTTATACCAATGATTAGACAATTTTATGAAAGACAAATTCAATAAAAATTAACCAAAATGTCTAAAGTTACAAAGTGTATATGGTCATTTATCTAATGAACATATTAAATCAATAAAAAAATATTTTTTTCACAGACTACTCCAGATTCAGAAAATTTCTCTGGTAGATTTCACTGAACATTTAAGGAAGAAAAAATACCAATACATCCTAAGATCTATCAGAAAATAAGAGGAAGAAATATGTACTGATCCATTTTCCACTATTTTTTTATTTTGAAGTAGTTTATCATGCAAATATTTGCAAGTGTAGTGCATACATTTCCCATAGATTCTTCATCTAGCTCTCCATAATCACAGTACATTGCCCAAAACAAAACTGACATTAGCATACAATTTAGCTCAGAAAACCATGCTTGGATTCCTATATTTCATCAGGTTTGAACAAAGTTTTATGAAGTTTTATATGCATAATTCCATTTATATGCATAATTCCATAAATACTGTCAGCACACAAACACTGTCACAATACAGAACTGTTCCACCACCACTAAGAAATCCTTTTGTATTGTACCTTAATAGTTATATTCTTATTCCAAGCCTAACTCCTGGCAACTATTGAATTCTGTTCCATGTTTATAATTCCATTACTTGGAGATTACTCTAGAGGTAAAATTATTTATTATCTAACATTTGCAATTGTCTTTTTTTCCCCTAAGCATAATGCCCTTAAGATTCACCTAAGTGCATATATCAACTTGACTTTCAACTGTTAAATACCCCTAAAAAATACAAGAGAGAAGCATAATTTCTTCATTTAATATATATTTATCCACAACTTGCTCTTTCCTCTTCCTTGATGTTTCAAGTTCATTCCATAATCAGCTTGTCTTTGTCAATTCTTTTAGAGACAAATAAATATTCTGCTGTCAAACTCTTCATTCTCTTTCCATCTAAGAATGTAGTAATTTCACCTTCACTAGTGAAGAATAATTTTACTGGGGATAAAAGTCTAGGTTGTCAGTTATTTTCTTTCAATACTTGAAAAATATTGTGCCACTTCCTTCTGATATCCATATCAGAATGCACTGTCACTTGAATTGTTTTTCCTCATAGGGGCACCTGGCTGGCTCATTTGGTGAGGCATGTGATTCTTGATCTCAAGTTTGTGGGTTCAAGTCCCACATAGGGTGTAGACATTACTTAAAAATAAAATCTTAAAAGTTGTTCCTCATAAATACTACATTTTTTCTCTATGATTACCTACAAGATTTTTTTATTTATCTTTAGTTTTCAGAATTTGATTATGATATCCCTGACCACATATTTCTTTATATTTACATTACTGGGTATTGTTAATGTTGCTGAATCTGTAAGTTTATGTAATTCACTAAATTTTGGAGGTGTTCAGCCATTGTCTCTTCAAATGTTTTTGGCTGCCCATGATCTGCCACTTCTCCTTCTGGATCTCTAACATTTTTTTACTGTTGCACATGTCTTGAGACTCAGTTATCTTTTTTTTCAAGTTTATTTATTTTGAGACAGAGAGAGAGAGAGTGGAGGAGGGACAGAGAGAGAGGGAGAAAGAGAGAATCCCAACCAGACTCCACCAGGGAAGCACAGAGCCTGATGCAGGGTTCAAACTCAGAAATGGAGAGATCATGACCTGAGCTAAAACCAAGAGTTGGCTCCTTAACCAACTAAGCCACCCAGGCACCCCGTCAGTCATCTTTTAAGTTATTTTTCCTCTCTTGTCCACACTGGATAATTTCTATTAATCTAAATTCAAGTTAACTTGTTCTACTTTTAAATAAAATAGAGAGTTTTGGGGGGGATTTATCTTTATTTAAAAAATTTTAATTTTAATTCCAATATACTTAACATACAGTGTCATATTAGTTTCATATCCACAATACAGTGATTCAACAATTCTATATATTACTCAGTGTTCATCACAATAAGTGTACTCTTCAACCTCATTCTCTTATTGAGCCATCTAGTGAGATTTATATTTGAGCTATTGTGTTCAGTTCTAAAATTCCATTTGATTTTTCTTTATATGTTTCATGTCTTTGTTGAGATATTCTATTTTTATCATTTGTTTCAAGAACATCCACAATTGCTTCCTGGACAATTATTTTCACTGGTTTCTTTATAATCCCAATCCAATAATTCTAACATCTGTGTCACTTGCTATTGATGTCTATTGATTGTCTTTTCTCACTCAAGTTGAGATTTCTTTGGTTCTTAGTGTGGTGACCAATTTTGACTATGTCCCAGACATTTTATATGTCATGTTATAAGAATCTTGTTTCCATTTAAATCTTCTAGTTTAACAAGTAGTTATTGCATTTAGGTTTAGAATGTATATCCTGGCATAATTTTGTTGGTGGTGGTGTTAAGTAAAATTTGAAATTACATCAAATAGTACTAAAAATACAGGATAAAATAATTTAAAATATGTAATTCTGGCACACTGAATACTATAAACTATTACTAAAAAATACAGAATACTTAAATGGAAATATATGACATATTTAAAGATTGGAAGTCTCTGAATTGTTAGGATGTCAATTCTACCAAAAACTGATCATAGAATTTTGGACTAGAAATCAAAATCCTGCAGTTTGTGTGTGTGTGTGTGTGTGCGCGCGCGCACGTGTGTGTGTGCGTGTGTGTGTGTGTGTGAAATTAACCTGATTATAAAACTTTTAAGGAAATAGAAAAGACCTATAATTACCAAACCAATTTTGAAAAGAATATCAAAAGTATTAATCTCAGATTATCTGATCTCAGGATTTACAATAAAGTTGCCAAAACAATGTAGCATAGTGAAAAAAAAAAAATACTTAAAGATTAGCCAAACTGACTAGAGTCCAGAAATTGACCTGCACTTTCATGAGCAATTTGTCTGTTTGACAAAGCTCCCAGGAAATACATGGGGAAAGTGCAGTCTTTCTAATAAATGATTAATATTTGCATGATGCCTTTCTATTCCCCTACTTTTAATGTATCCACATCTTTATAATTACAGTGAGTTTTTGTAGAAAGTGTATAGTCAGGTCTTGCTTCATACTCAACCATATCATCTTTTTTTTCTTTGCAGTGTAATGGATTAGACATTTACATTTAATTCAATAATTGATATATTTAGTTAAAACCTACCATCTTTGTAGTTGTTTTCTATTTATGCTATCTCTCTTTTGTTCTTTTTCCATTTTATCTTTCTACTTTGGGTTTATTCAGCATTCTTTATAATTCTCTATGGCTTCAATTGTTGACTTATAATTCACACCTCTTTAAAAGAATAGTGGTTGAGGGCACCTGGGTGGCTCAGTCCCTTAAGCCTCTGACTTTAGCGCAGGTCATGATCTCATGGTCTGTGAGTTTGAGCCCCGCGTCCAGCTCTGTGCTGTCAGTTCAGAGCCTGGAGGCTCCTTCAGATTCTGTGTTTCCCTCTCTCTCTGCCCCTCCCCTACTCACGCTCTGTCTTTGTCTATCAAAAAATGAATGAACATTAAAAAAATTAAAAATAATGTGGTTGTCTTACGGCTTACAATATCATTAATATGAGAAGTCTTTCCTTATGAATTTGGCAAACACAATGTTCTCTATTTAATAACTCATCACAATGTCTTTTACTATAATTATAGATACAAAAAAATGAGCTCCTGCATACATATTTAAATCTACTCATACCTTTATGTTTTTATGACTTTAAATTTGTTTTTTGATGTTTATAATTCCATCCAAAGAGCTCTAAGTATTGTAATCCTTGAGTCATTTCAACGTCAGACTAGTTAACCACTTGTTTATAAATTCCTCTTGAACTATTTATTCCCAAATGGATATCTTTGTTGAATGTTTACAAATAAATTTTAAACCTGTCAAATAACTGAACTATCCTGTTTTATATTAAATATTACATATAGATAACCATTTTGAAAAACAAATATTTTGGAAATTTGTCCAAGATGGGATGGAAAACCTTAGAATCTAAATCCTTCTAAAAAGATTTGCTTTATGTTCAAAATATTGATGAAATGAATAATAATTTCATATTGCTATTTAACAGCCTTTAGATATCAAACATGTTGGATATTCATTAATTCATTCATCAACCATTTATTGAAAATTCTTCTCGGCATGCTTGGAACTAGTTAAATATCAATATAAAAAGAAAAAGATGTGGCTCCTGGCCATATAAAGCTTTAGTCAATAGGAACAAATATTTAAACACAAGAAAATATGTAAATAATCATGCTTATAAATAATCGGGGATTGACTTTAAGATGGTATTTCCCAAACTTGGTTAAAGAATAGGTCAGAATTCCTAGCTCATAGTTCAGTATTCCGTTAACTGAATCATGAAGGTATAATGATCTTGTTTAATTCTGAGGTTTTTACATATCAAATGTAACAAAAAGAAACACTAGCAGCCTTTTGCAGGTGGATATTATCACCATTATCATCGTCACCATCATCATCATCATAGCTGTCATCTTGGCATTTTGAAATCCTTTGTGGTAAAGTAACAGCAGTTCAGTGTCAAGTGATTCAAAAGTCTAACCTTCCATTGGAAAAGATAGCCTTGTATCTTATTGAAAATGCTGTCAAAAGAAAACTAAATAAGTAGTCACGATTTTTTTTAGTTATTTCCATCATTGTCTGGAAGCCATTCATCTCATCTAAAAATAAGTTTCATGCATTCCCTCTTTAGAGAAACTAAGAATATATGTTTTGTTTTGTTTTTCAAAATCCACGAGCCAGCATTCTCTGACAAAGAAAAACAAGGCAATACTTACTGCTGCATTTTTTTAAGCATGGAAACATAAGACATCTAGAGACAACTTGGAAGTTTGTAGGAAATTTTCATTTTTAAGAAAAAAAAATCATCTTGTCTTCTTAAGAAGAGAAAATTGAAGCTCCTATGTCAATCCAAACAATAAAAAATAAAAGGCAGAGAAAGAGCCCAGATGTGAGAAGGAATGCAAATCACCACACTAAGAAGCTGAGAAAATTACTCAGCAGGATCCAAAAATAATTAGGAACTGAGTGAGCATATTGGTAAAATATTAAAAGTACTTTGAAAACTCTTAAGTGACAATACATTTAGAAGAGTTTTTTCTTCCTGGACAGTTTGATGAGACTTTTCTGAAAACAGATTACCGGTGGGGGTTGACAAGATGTTGCAATATTTATTTTTCTTTTTAAATAGAGTAGAACCAAAAAGAAAGGTTTTAGTGAAGTCTTAATACAGAGAAATGTTTCCATGTGTTTGGGTACTATCTACACTAGAATTCAGGGACAGAAAACACAGGAATGTCAGTGAAAATATGCTCGGTTTACCTAGATTTCTAGATTTCAAAAAAACAAAAAGAAAAAAAAAACAAGACAAAATAAACAAAAACATAAAACATGAGTTCTTTTGGGCAGACTTATAGAAACTTGTGGCCGCTTCCATTTTGGTTTAATTTACTTTTTTGTTTTCTTTTCTTTTTTTCCTTTTAATGAGAGGCTTGAACTCACAACCCTGAGATCAAGACTTGAGCCAATATCAGAAGCCATCTGCTTAACCAACTGAGACACCCAAGAGCCTTGCTCCTTCTATTTTAATAGATTTTTGCCTGTTTAAATGTTCCATAATCTGATGCATTATAAAAATAATACTTCTTGTGTAGGATATTAACAACTGCTAAAATGCCAACTATTTTAAATCCTTCTAATTATAGCAGCAGACTAACTTTTCAAAATTGTCACAGGATTAAAGTTTGGAGTGATAATGGAACTTGAATTAATTTTAAAAGCATGTGTTAATATGTACTTTTTAGTAATGAACATATCAATCTAGAAGGTAATTACTTTCCTCAGTTTTGAGGAAAGACAGGAAACTAAAATATCAGGGAGTAATCAAAGAATAAAGACCAATTGGATAGGGCACAACTATGTGTCTTAGAGAAAAGTGAAAGCAATGATAACTAACATAAATCATACCTATGTAAAAGGTTTACAAACAGATAAGGAAGAACTGAAGACAGGCCATGAATGTCTTCAACAGACCAAATAGATGGAAAAAAAAAAAAAAAAGCAACAATGGGTATTTAGAAACCTTAATGCTCTTTTGAGAATGCTGAAGTTAAAAAGTTGAAATATAGTAGAGCCCATGTTTCTGTGTCCTTCCCTTTTAATTCTACCCCAATTCCTCTAATTATTTTTAAATTACTGAATTATACAGTTACCTAAAATATATACCGTGTCCATTTTTCCTCCGTTTCTCCTCAGGATGCCTTTTTTGGTATTGCCAGGAAACCATTATGGGTGACTCAGTACTACTCTCCCGAATAGTGTTGTTTCTTATATCCCACTGACACCGCCCCAAAAACATTTTGCCACTGACACTTTATACCAAAACTGCACCACTAAAGTGTGGAGAATCTTTTTCTACCACTGAAAGTATATATGGGTGTTTGGCGTCACTTTCTCTAGTTAAATAAGCTGAGTAATGGCTTGAAATTGTAAATATCTCTGGGTGATCACTTTTTAAAATTTCTGTTGTAAGTGTTTACTATTGAAGACTTGGACAGCAATTCATGTTGGATGGTTACTAGACCAATGTCTCAAACTCCGTTCTGGCCACAAAATTCCTCTCATCTGGTATGTGGACATTTTCGCAGGTGCGTGGCCCCTTCCTGACAAGGAATCTCTTGCATCTGTACACCCCTATGTTCAGTAATTAGCTTACAGGAGCAAGACTAGTATTTTGTTTTGAACTCTCATTGCATCAGGTTAATTGTCCTTTATGCTACTAGCAACCATTTATTTTCAAAACCTAGACTAAATAGAATAAAAATATACCTTCCTTTTTGGTTGCTACACCTGAAAAATGAATTATAATGCCTGAATTATAATTAATAGGCAGTATAATTCAACTTGATGCAATGACCAAAAATATCTAAGCAGAAAATATCAATTTTTGATGTGCTATGACATCTTAAATCTATAAAACATAAGATAGCCTTGCAGCGCAAATCAGTATGAATATTTTGAGGTTGTTCATATATTAAAAACTAAACTATTTGTGTGTGTGTGTGTTTTATACCACTTCTTATCTGAAAGATTATTCAGAGCAGTCACAATATCAATTTTATAATTGTAAATTCCAAAGAGCTTATCACAAGGTAGTATAAATAAAAAGTTTTTAAAACCTAAATTACTACCAATATTAGTTTAATCAATCCTCACCAATGAGCTGATATTAATTCAATGCAGAATTCAGCAAAATAAGGCCAGTGAACCAAATCCAGAAAATCACTGGCTATGGATTTATCTTTCCAATATACAAAAGACTAGACAGAATAGAATAATAGATTCCAGTTAGCCACCATCTGGCTTCAAAAACTGTCAATATATGACTAATCTGGTTTTATCTATTCATTTCCATTTCAAAGCATTATTATATTACCTGTAAATTCTTCAATGAGTAACTTTAAAAGGTAGAATTATTATCAACATAAAACATATGTAACAAAATTCAAAATAAGCCCTAATATCTAATTATTTTCCATGTTCAAATGTTTCTAATTATCTCATAAATACATTTTTTGTTTGGTTTTTGAATCAGGATCCAAAGTAACCCATATACTATATTTGGTTGCTGTCTTTAAAAATTTATTTCAATGTTTATTTATTTTTGAGAGAGAGAGAGAGAGAGAGAGAGAGAGACAGAATGTGAGCCAGGGAGGGACAGAGAGAGAGAGGGAGACACAGAATCTGAAGCAGGGACTCGAACTTACAAAGTGTGAGATCATGACCTGAGCTGAAGTCAGATGTTCAACAGACTGAACCCCCCAGGAGCTCTTGGTTGCTGTCTTTTAAATATCTTCTAATTCATAGAAATTCTTATCTCTTTATTTCTTATGTCACTTTTTGTGGAACAGATTAATCTTTATCCTGTTGACCATCTCACATTTTTTATTTAGAAATTTGCATCACCATAGTGATCCCCAAAACCCCATATTTAGACTTAGGGACTAGATTTTAGTCAGGTCCAATTCATTGGGAGAAATAAATGTGTAGGCCATCTTGTAAAATCTCTATTGCATCATTCCGAAGACACATACTGTGTGCTCATCCTAATTTTAGTGCCATTAATGTGGATCAGTGTGAGCTTAAGGGTTGTCAGCTTTATCTGTTGACAATTTTTGCACAAATCATTCAGCAACTAGTTTTATAGTGGTTAATGATAGTTTCCTAGATTATCTCATTAACACTTACAAAAAGGTAACTCTCTAATTCTGTCATTCTTTCTGAATTTATTACTTGGAATTTTTCAGTAAAGAATCTCCTATCATCGGCTCTTTGGTTACTCAGAAAGTCAAACTGTAGATGATAGGTAGAATAAATGCTTGCTTGTTTCATTCACTGTGTTTGTCAATATTCACTGAATATTCAATATTCACTGAATTCCAAAGAATTCACTGAACTCCTAGGAATCTCCAGAGATGACAAATTAGTTTTTTAAAGTATATTTATGCTCTCTTGGTTTTCCTTATATGCAGGTTTGATGTTTTACAGGCAATAATTCTTGCCTCCAAATTCCAGCAGGGAGATTACTTAAATGACTATGATATGCCTATACCTTGGTACACATGCCCTGTATAATCTCTTCCTCTTGAATGTAGGTAAGGCCTGTAAATATGGTAGGATATCAAGCACTTTATAGTAAATGGGATTTTGTATAAGTAATTAAGTCCATAATTGGTTGACTGAGTTCATAAAAAATGGAAGCCTTCCCTAGTGGACAACCTGTAAAAGAGATAGCATGAAGCAGCAGTCACCAGCTGGCTGGGCTGGAAAGAAGCAAACAACCATACTGGGGTTTGTTTATGAGGAGGACACATGGCAAGGAGATGAAGAAAATTTTTAAGACCTGAAAGCAGTGCGCCAACAGGCAACCAGCAATAAAACAGAAACACGAACATCCATCCTATAACAAGAAACACATGAATTCTGCCAACAACCAGTGAACTTGGAAGAAATCCTCAAGCCTCAGATGAGAGTTCAGATCCAATCGGCACCTAAATATCTGCCTAGTAAGGACTCTGAGTAAGGAACACAGCTAAACCTTATACGGATCCCATAGAAACTAAGTTGTTTTTTTTTTTTTTAAGTGTCATTTACTGTCACTAAATTTGTGATCATTTGCTATTTGACAAAATTTCACACCCTTTCATGATAAAACCATTCAACAGACTAGGAATACAAAGAAACTACCTCAGCATGGTAAGTCACATATGAAAAACACAGGGCAAACATATTCAGTGGAGAAAGACTGCTTTTCCCCAAGAACAGGAATAGGCAGGGTGCCTGGGTGGCTCAGTCATTTGAGCATCAGATTCTTGACTTCAGCTCAGGTCATGATCCCATGGTCGTGGGATCCAGCCCTGCATTAAGCTTTGTGCCGAGACAGCAGAGCCTGCTTGGGATTCTTTTACTCCCTCCCTCTGAACCTTGAGTGTACTCTTTTTCTCTTTTTCTCTATCAAAATAAATAAATGAACTTTTCTTTTTTAAGAGAAGGATGTTTGCGCTCAGCACTTTTATACAACATAGTGCTGGAAGTGCTAGCCAGAGCAATTAACCAAGATACAGATATAAAAGAGTCTAGACTGGACAGGAAGAAGAAAATTTATACATGTTTTCAGGTGATATGATATTATATGTAGAAAATCTTCAAGCTTCTAAAAAAATTGCTAAAACTTAGTAAACAAATTTAGCTAAGTAGCAGGTAACAAAGTGAACATGCAAAAATCAGCTGTATTTGTATATACCAACAGTAAACAGTTTAAGAAGGAAATTACAAAAACAGTTTACAATAGAATCTAAAAGAATAAAATACTTAAGAATTAACTTAAAGAAGAAAGGCTTGTTCAATGAAAAATACAAAACATTGCTGAAAGAAATTAAAGAGGACATAAATTACCATGTCATTCCATATCACATCCCATGTTCATGGACAGGAAGATTTAATATTGTTAAGATATCAATACTACTCAAAGTAATCTACAGATTCAATAAAATCCCTATTAAAATCTCAATAATGTTTTTTGGCAAAAATAGAAATACTCATCCTAAAATCATGTAGAATCTCAAGGACACAAACAAAGAAATTTTAAAAAAGAATAAACTTAGAGGACTCAAACTTCCTAATTGCAAAACTTACTACAAAGTTGCAATGGCCAAAATAGTTTGGTAATGGCATAAAGAGAGATATATCAGGCAATGGAATAGAAAAGAAAGCTCAGAGTTAAACCCTTGCATTTATGACGAAACTATTTTTGTCAGTGGTGCTAAGATTATTCAATGGAGAATGGACAGTGTTTTCAACAACTGGTGCTTGGAAAACTGAATATCAACATACAAAAGAATAAAGGTGAGTCTTCTCTAACACTATATGCAAAAATTAACTCAAAATGGATCTATGGCCTAAATGCCAGAACTAAAACTATACAGCTCTTAGAAGAAAACATAGAGAAAACTTTACAACATTGACTTTGCAATGTTTTCTTGTATGTAATACCAAAAATACAAGCATCAAAGAAAAAGTAGACGAATTAGACTCATGAAGTTTTTAAACATTCATCAGAAGATACCATCAACAAAGTAAAAGGGAAATCCACAGAAGAGTAGAAAATATTTGCAAATTTTAAATCTGGTAAGTGGTTATTATCCAGATTATATAAAGAACTTCTAAAACTCATAAGAACAATAAAACTCAGTTCAAAAATGGGTAAAAGACTAAAATAAGCATGGGGCGCCTGGGTGGCTCAGTCAATTAGGCATCTGACTTCAGCTCAGATCACGAACTCATAGTTTGTGAGTTCGAGCCCCATGTCGGGCTCTGTGCTGACAGCTCAGAGCCTGGAGCCTGCTTCGGATTCTGTGTCTCCTTCTCCCTCTGCCCCTCCCCTGCTTGTGCTCTCTTTCTCTCTCAAAAATAAATAAAAACACTTAAAAACTTAAAAAAAAAAGACTAAAATAAGCATTTCTCCAAAGGTGATATACAAGTGGCGAATAAGTACATGAAAAGATGCTCAAAGTCATTAACCATGAAGGAAATGCAAATCAAAACTACAATGAGATATTGTCTCACATTCATCAGAATATGTTACTATTAAAAAATAAGTAAATGACAAGTGTCAGGAAGGTTGTGGAGAATTTGGAACTGTTGTGTACTGTCGGTGGTGTTGCAAACTGGTGCAGCTACTGTGGAAAGCAGTACAGTGGTTTCTCAAAAATTAAAAATAAAATTACCATATGATCTAACAATTACACTTCTCAGTGTATACCCCCCAAAATTAAAAGAACAATTTCAAAGAGATATTTGTACGCCCATTTTTTCTTTTATTTTTTTAAATATTTTTTCAACGTTTATTTATTTTTGAGACAGAGAGAGACAGAGCCTGAATGGGGGAGGGTCAGAGAGAGGGAGACACAGAATCCGAAACAGGCTCCAGGCTCTGAGCTGTCAGCACAGAGCCCGACAGGGGGCTTGAACTCACGGACCGCGAGATCATGACCTGAGCCTAAGTCAGACGCTTAACCGACTGAGCCACCCAGGCACCCCTGTACGCCCATTTTCATCGCAGCATTGTTTACAATAGCTAACATGTAGAATCAAATCAAGAATCCATCATCAGATGAATGGAGAAGCAAAAGTGGTCGATATGTATGATAGAATATTATTTAGGCTTTTTTTTTTATTTTACTGATTCCTTCATTTATTTTTTTTTATTTATTTTATTTTATTATTACTTTTTAAAATTTATGTACAAGTTACTTAGCATATAGTGCAACAGTGATTTCAGGGGTAGATTCCTTAATACCCCTTACCCATTTAGTCCATCCCCCCTCCCACAACCCCTCCAGTAACCCTCTATTTTTTCTCCATATTTAAGAGTCTCTTATGTTTTGTCTCCCTCCCTGTTTTTATATTATTTTTGCTTCCCTTCCCTTACGTTCATCTGTTTTGTATCTTGAAGTCCTCATATGAGTGAAGTCATATGATATTTGTCTTTCTCTGACTAATTTTGCTTAGCATAATACCCTCTAGCTCCATCTATGTAGTTGCAAATGGCAAGATTTCATTCTTTTTGATTGTCGAGTAATACTCCATTGTATGTAGAATATTATTTAGACTTAAAAAAAGAAGGAAAGTTTGACATATCCTACAAAATGGGTAGCCCTTGAGGACATTATGCTAAGTGAAGTAAACTAGTCACAAAAAGACAAATACTGTATAATTGAACTTATATGAGTTAATTAGCATAATAAAAATCATAGAAACCTGAGATAGTTTGGTGGTTGCCAGAGGCTGGCGGGGTACAGTAAAGTAGGAATAGCTTCATGTCTATAGAGATGCAGTTTTGCAAAAAAAGATAGTGGCAATGATTGTATAACATGAATGTACTTTATACCATTGAATAGTACACTTAAAAATGTAGGGGCGCCTGGGTGGCGCAGTCGGTTAAGCGTCCGACTTCAGCCAGGTCACGATCTCGCGGTCCGTGAGTTCGAGCCCCGCGTCGGGCTCTGGGCTGATGGCTCAGAGCCTGGAGCCTGTTTCTGATTCTGTGTCTCCCTCTCTCTCTGCCCCTCCCCCGTTCATGCTCTGTCTCTCTCTGTCCCAAAAATAAATAAACGTTGAAAAAAAAAATTTAAAAAAAATGCTTCAGGTAGTAAATATGTCATATACATTCATCACAACAAATTTTAAAAAATAAAATGAAGGCATTATAATATTATTATCCACCCATTTTTTCCATTATCAGTTTATTACCAAATCATTATAATTTGTTTTTCAAAGGAGCACATTTTTAAAAACATGTCAAAAAACACTGGTGAACAATAATTCAAAAATTTGGCAAAGACAGCCACAAAACATTTCTATTTTTTCAGCAAGGGTAGGTAAAAGAGAGTAGTATTTATAAAATTAATGAGAACTGAGTTTTGAATATTTTTATAGTAAAATTTTCTAATTCTGAATTTAAAATGTGCCCATGTCCACATTTGTCAGCATCTAAGTTTATTGCCAGAGATAATTATTTAATAATATGTAATATTTTATTTGCTCTTTGCAAATTTAGGCTAATTTATCCATTTAAGTAGTTCTTTCTAATGAATGGCTGCTTAAATATGAAAAATAAAAGGAAATTCATGTCAAAACTCCATTTTCTACGAAAGAATAATATACCATATGTATTTATTTTTCTATCCTTACATATTAATACATTTGCATATATATATATATATATATATATATATATATATATATCTCGTTCAACAAAATAATGAAAAGGATATTTTAATGAAAAACATCTATAGACATATACCTCTCTATCCTTAAAAAAACACTACTTTCTAGATAAAGAAAAGTATAGCCTTGGGGTGCCTGGGTGGCTCAGTCATTTAAATATCTGACTTTTGATTTCGGCTCAGGTCAGAATCTCACAGTTTGTGGGGTTCAGCCCCAAACTGGGCTCTGCACTAACAGCACCGGACCTGCTTGGTATTCTCTCTGCCTTTCTCTCTCTCTCTTTTTCTCTCTCAAAATAAATAAATAAACTTAAAAAAAGGTATGGCCTTTGTTTTCCATTTCTATTTTCCAATATCCAACTTTCACTTCATTATTGTTTTCTCTATGGCTGCTTTTAAATCAAGATTTGTGGAAAACAATACCATAAGGAAGTCAAAGAGAGATGTATTCCTTTCCTGTTCCTAGCATTTGAAATTTTCAAAGAATTAAATGTAGTCAACAAATTCTTCCTGTTACAACCTGTAAAATAATTTTAGTAATTCATTTTAATTAATTTAAAATAATTAAAGGGAAAAATGATTTACTAGTATTCACTGAAGACTGTCATTTTTGCTTTCTTTTGGCTTTAAAGTTATAAATCTAAGTGGCAAGAATAGTTTTTAAAAGTCCTATCATCTGAATGTGTTTTAGAGATCATGATATACACTATTTTATGAACCACAAACATCTATTTGTAAGCAAATACATGCAAGAATTATGTATGACACATTTAACTATCTTCATGGGCAATAACCCATAGCAAATCCATCACTACACTCAATGACTACAGGAAAAGAATAAAGGTCTTGTGTGGTTAACTAACTGCTAAATTAGTGATAGCCTCTGTCAAAAATTATGTATATTGTGGAGCTAACAAAATGTAAATAGCAAACAATTATTCCCAATCTTCCCAGTAAAATGTGCTGTCTGAATTTTTAAAACTAAACCTAAAGAGATCATTTCTATATTATTACTGCAATTAGAAAATAATGTTTATTTATTTTTGAGAGAGAGAGAGAGAGAGACAGAGCGCGAGTGGGTGAGGGGCAGACAGAGAAGGAAAAACAGAGTCCGAAGCAGCTCCAGGCTCTGAAAGCCAGACATGGGGCTTGAACCCATGAACCTTGAGATCATGATCTGAGCCAAAGACAGACACTTAACTGACTGAGCTACCAGGTGCCTCTATTATTATTCTGTAAACATCATACTTGTGATTTGTTTTTAGAAAGCCTTGTTCATGATTCTCAATTGCTTTTGTGTTTTATTGGCCTCATATGGTTTTTAAAATGTTTTCCCTAGTGAGCTTTGTGATGAAGAAAATTTGGATAACAATATAAATGTGGATTGAGATAAGAGATGTGACTTAACATTTTAACTTCTTATTTGTCATTAAATAGCCAAATTAATAGGGATAGCATGATGAATGATATGAACTACTGAAGCTATACAGCCTATTCCAATATCTTGTATTAGATAGTATATTACTTTTATGTTACCAAATGTGATGGTTGTTTCTCAATCACATCTCACTTGACCTATTGACAGCATTCCAAAAACCTGATAATTTCCTTCTCTTTCAGTTTCTCCATTTAGCTGCCAAGATCTCACAATCTTGCTTAATCCTTAACCTTCACTATCTACTCCCTCTCTTGCCTTTACCTCTTCTGTTGGTTCCTCCTAATCCCTATGAAATATTAAAGTGCCTCATCAGTAACTCCACATGCAATGACTACCTAATTAATCTCATTTTGTCTGATAGTGTTTTTTTTTTAATGTTTATTTATTTTTGACAGAGAGAGAGAGAGAGACAGAGAGACAGAGCATGAGTGGGGGAGGGGCAGAGAGAGAGAGACACAGAATCCGAAGCAGGCTCCAGGCTCTGAGCTGTCAGCACACAGCCCGACACAGGGTTCGAACTCACAGATCACAAGATCATGACCTGAGCCGAAGTCGGACGCTCTACCGACTGAGCAACCCAGGCGCCCCTTGTCTTATAGTTTTATATAAACTGCATATATATGTATATATATTTATATGTATATGTGTATATATGTGTATATGTGTATATGTATATATATTATATATATATATATCTGTGTATGTATATGTGTATTTAATATATATGTATTAAAAAGACAATTATCTCAGGGTATTTTCACTTTATTTAACAGTTTGGGCTTCCTGAGTAAAGAGTGCTAGCAAATTTGACTTAAAGATGATTGGATAGCAAACCCTCCATGTGTGATAAGTAGAAAGGCTTCCAAAGATGTCTATTCCCTAACCCTCATATTTCACAATTATGTTATATTACATGGCAAAGAGGATTTAAAGATGAAATTGAGGTTGCTGATCAGATTGCCTCTAAATACACAGATTATCCTGTCTTATTGTGCTCAGCATAATCTTGAACATCCTAAATGCATAAAAGGGACACAGGAAACTCAAGGTCAGAGTAATGCAATAAAAGAAAGCCACTGCCTACTCTGAAGACAAAATAGATCCATGAGCCAATGGTCAGACACGAATAGCTAGAAAAAGCAAAGAAATAGAATCTTCCCTATATTCTCCAAAAAATGAATGTAATTCTGCTAACCTTTGCATTAGCATAGTAAAATCTGCATTAGGTTTTGACCTACAGAACTGTAAGATATTTGTGTTACTTTAAGCAACTGAACATGTAGTAATATGTTGGAGAAGCCAGAGAAATCTAATACACCTTGGAAGCTAGAGATGTTGTATGGTTTCAGAGAAATTTAGAGAATTAACTCCTCTGGATCTAGTGTATTACATTCTAGGTTGGTGAAGCTAGAGACACTTCCCTCCCCTCCTAGGGAAGATTAGTTTACAGGTAAAGTGTTGAATCTCTTGCTCTTTCTCTCTTGAAGGAGAAGGGGAAGTTATGCCAGACGAGACTTACATAAAGTCTGAGGGTTACAATTTTGGAGTTCCTCTCTTGTTGTGCATATTTGCTGCATGTGAAGGGTGGCATCATGACTTCGTTACATCCACTTTTTGGAGGTTAGGGAACAAAGGAACCCACACTGAGATGCTCTATGAGTAACAAATGGGCTGTTCTCTGATCCAGAGGCCTCATGTTTCCTGTAAGAAGGAAGGGATCAGGTTGGGGAGGGGAAGAACTCATTATCTTTATCTTGAAGAACTCAGTGTAAATATTTCTGTCACATCACAAAGAAAGAAGAATGCTGGTGACCCAAACTTGCACAGTAATCCATTGCTGCTCTGAGGCTCACAGGGGTTTCATCTGTTTTTAAATAATGATCCTGTGGCTTGGGGCTTTCTTCTTTTTGTTCATAAGTTGGTGGTTCTATCTCTAGCACCATTTTAACATTTCAGGGAAGATTAAAAGAGAAGTATGAAAATCAATAGTTTCAGGTAGGTGAGTCGGCTTTTTGTTCATTAGGAATACAATTTTTCCAAAATCCTCATCTGGAACACACCTTCTTACAGAGCATGGGCTAAAATTATATTACACAGTTATTTTCATTTGAAGGGACCATGAATCAGCTCTTCTTAGCATTATTTTTGTTTAGTCTAGAAAATGTATACTTCATATTAAATTTGGATTATTTTGGAAAGAAAATGGACAGAGAACAAGGAGTACCTGTCACTTACAGTAATGTATTAGTCTAGTTCTGTTTTTTTCTACCTTTATTCACTCTCATTAATGTAAAAAATTTCTAGTTTTTCTAAGTTATTTTATTATTAACTCATTGGGACATCCTTTCATGGTATAGACTTATAATTGTTGGTTATGGATGTAAAAGTTTGAGCCACTGCTTCAAACTCAATGTATTAAAAGTTAACAACATTTCCATTCTTTCTCCCATTCTCCTGCCACTTTATGTGGCAGCTTCATTTTTAATTTCCAGGTGAACTTAGTAACACAATTGTATACTCAAATCTTGAGACAGGATTCCTTGGGCGGAAACTTGAATGCCATCTCTTTTTAATCTCTACCAGGAGGTCAGAAAGCAAATTTATCAGCTTTAGAGATGGAACATCTATTGATTGTTTATTTTCATTCCATTCTGTTAATGGTCTAGGATCTTTTATAGGATGAAGGCAGCCAATATTTTTCTCATTCCTTACTCTGGCCCTACATCCTTTTCTATCTAGTTCTTTATTGATATTGCTTCCAGAGTTAGTTTTTCTAGATGAGATCATGTCTATCCTCTGTATGCAAATTACTGCAGAAGCTCCTATTGCTGGCCTTTATAATAATGTCATATTCACTTAGCATAAAAAACTAAGGCTTATCACATTTTTGCTCCAGTTTATGTTTTCAGTCTGATCTATTGCTGTCCTTCTCCCTACCACCACCATATTGTATACCAACTACTTAACACTCCAGCTATATAGTACTTGGTGGTCTTCTCAGCACATAGTCTTAGGTTCTGGGCCTCTGTTTCCTACCAATGTACTTCTCTTTACCTGGTCTTTCCTTTGTAAAGGTCAGCTTTCCCTTAGGCTTCCTATGAAATCTGAGTCAGATGTAATTGTCGTCTCTTTAGCACCTTTGCAAGCATTTTGTAATGAATCTAATCACTTATTTCTATAGGTGTCTGTCTCTCTCACATTCTAGTAATTCTTTAATCAAAGCAAATCATATTAAAATCTTTCTCTTTGTTTCAAAAGTACCTAAGTATATGGCCTGGCAAAGAATAGAGCTGCATTAAATATGTACTTATATAAAGTGATAATAGAATTACAGATGGAAAGTTATCAGAGTTCAGACAGAATTTGGCATTTTTTTCTTCCTTCTATGATATTGGGCATATTTTAAAAGACAAAACCATATTTCAGTTAATCCAACAAGTTAACTTAGACAAAGAATTTTGAAACTATGATATAAGCTAAAGAGGAAAGAAAAATTCCAACTGAGAAAAGGCTAAGATGAGTAAAAGGTGATCATGTGAAGTAAGACTACTTTCATGCTTACATGCACACACACTTCCATTAGATTACTTAATTTAGATATAGTAGCTATTTCAAGATTTTTTTTACAGAGACTAATATGATCAGTAATGTTTTTAAGACAGTCTAAATCTTGAAAGAGGAAAAATATGTAAGTATATAAGATTTTGAATTAATAAGAAAAACATCTCAATTTTTAGTTATTTTATAGTAAAAATCATTACTTTGGCTAAAAAAATGTGGAAAAATTGTTAAGGAAACAGCATCACTTTCATTTAAAAAACTGTATATTTCTTAGTTAAAGTATTTACCACAGAGTACTTTTCTTATATTATATTCCTTATTTTATCTGGAATATTTTGTATTTTAAATGTCATCTGAGAAAATGTACAGGTTAAGAAGAATGTTAGACAGAACAAGCAAGGTCATGCCTGTGACCTCACCCTTTCATTTTATTTTCTGTGCCATGGTGATTAATAGCTATAAAAATGAATAGTATTATTACTTTTGATAATGAAATCAAGGCAGTTTGATAAGAATATGGAAATGCATGACATTTTGTGACAGACATTTGATCTAGGAGCCTTTATTCTTTCCTGTTTCAATGAGTGTATTGCATTATTTGCATATTTAGTGTAAAGATAATAGGTTTTCTCTATGGCAAAACTCTTTTGGTAATTTATCCATAATTGAATTGGGTTCTTAGTTGGTATCTTGTGTGTATGTGAGTTTATGCAGTTTAGCATCCTTGTATTATATTGCATGGGTTACTGCTTTAAAAAATTATGCACCAAGGAGATAAATGTCAAGCTCAAGAAGTTCAGATTCATAATTAAACCACCTGCCTTTCTCCTCTTACATGGCACATAACAAATAACCCTTTCATTTTTAGCTAACACAGAGTTATCCTATTCAATTTGACTAGGATTTTCTTAGATCTGATATTACTTATGTGATTAATTTTCCTTTGTCTTGAAAACAACACTTAACAGAAATGTATCGCATGCTATGCTTATGTTGAGAAGGTGTGATAGTTTTCAGGTATATGATATTTCTCACATTGTTGGGGGCTGTTGTATAGTAACAGTGATTAGCCCTTTCACTTCAATGCTACATTGTCTTTTAGGAATGGGAAATAATTATAAGCTGACACATACCAAAAACACAGATAAGCTATTCAGAAGCTACTCCATGTGTTTCATATAAATATTAGACACCTCTCCCATTTCAATGTCAGTGTAAATAAACGAATACTGCTACCCTCATATATTTTAGTTACCTTAGATTCTGTGATATTAAAAATATAGCATTTTAGACAAAGCACAATTAGTTATTTTGATAAAAGTAGTATGGCCTCATCAAACCTAGCTGGGAGTAATCTGTTTCTATAGTCATCCAGTGCATTAAAATAAATCTAGGAAGTTATCAGTTTTAACCAAGGTCTGAAATTGGGAAATGAATGCATTGTCTGTGTTTTGGCTCCTCTGCATCCTTCTTTGACAAGCTTCCTCTCCATTTTTCTCCATTTGATTAAGGTGAGGGTGTCACACCTATGATCCTGCCTTGCATCCCATAAAGACATATATGAGGCCCAAACCGTGTGCATACCTACCCATGAGGCCTATCTGTGTACAATCCCTCCTTGGATACAATGATTGTACCAGGGGGGTGCTAAGATTCTATTTGTGATGGGGAGTTCTACAGATGTCATATGCCTAATGACAAAGGGTCATTTCACAACGTGGAACAAACTGGTGAAAAAGAGGTTAGTGTAAAAAAAAAAGAAAGAAAGAAAAGCTGAGATGATGGAGAAAAAGGTATGAGGCTGTGTGTTTGTGAGAATATGTATACAGTATGTGTGCGCATGTGCGTGTAAATGTGTATTAAAGTTTGGCTTAAAGAAAAACACCTGGTGATCTTATTTTTTTTTTAATTCTATTTTGAATAAAGCCCCCTAGACTTCCCTTCATGAGCCAAGTTTTTGTTTTGTTTTGTTTTGTTTTCAGAAGTTTGTTTGAGTTAATATACATTACTCACAACCTTCACTAATTCAATGATGTGTCTTAAAGAATATCTGAAAATCAAGTGTTTAGAACAATAGTGTTTTTATATAAAGTGAAACTATACTGCATGTAAAATACTGTACTCATTTAGTTTGCCTCTTAAATGTCATTGGAATAAAGAACAGTTTTGCTTCAGAATGTATATTTATATGCTCTTTCCTTCTTTTTTTTTCATTTAAATTAAAACTAATTAACAGGCAGTGTAGTATTGGTTTTAGGAGTAGAACTCAGCGATTCATACTTACATATGACACCAGGGCTCATGCCAGCAGGTGACCTCCTTAAGGCCCATCACCCATTTAGCCCATCCTTCCACCGACATCCCCTCCAGCAACCCTCGGTTTGTTCTCCGTATTTAAGAGTCTCTTGTGGTTTGCCTATCTCTCTGTTTTTATCTTATTTTTCCTTGCCTTTCCCTACATTACCTGTTGTGTTTCTCAAATTCCACATATGAGTGAAATCATATATTTGTATTTCTCTGACTGACTTATTTCACTTAACATAATACACTCTAGTTCTATCCACGTCATTGCAAATGGCAAGATTTCTTTCTTTTTGATCCCCGAGTAATATTCCATTGTATATATATGCCACTCTTCTTTTTTTTTTTTTTTTTTTTTTTTTAGGTCTTTATTTTTATTTTTTTTTTTTATGAAATTTATTGACAAATTGGTTTCCATACAACACCCAGTGCTCATCCCAAAAGGTGCCCTCCTCAATACCCATCACCCACCCTCCCCTCCCTCCCACCCCCCATCAACCCTCAGTTTGTTCTCAGTTTTTAACAGTCTCTTATGCTTTGGCTCTCTCCCACTCTAACCTCTTTTTTTTTTTTTTTCCGTCCCCTCCCCCATGGGTTCCTGTTAAGTTTCTCAGGATCCACATAAGAGTGAAACCATATGGTATCTGTCTTTCTCTGTATGGCTTATTTCACTTAGCATTACACTCTCCAGTTCCATCCACGTTGCTACAAAGGGCCATATTTCATTTTTTCTCATTGCACATAGTATGCCACTCTTCTTTATCTATTCAACAGTTGATGGACATTTGGGCTCTTTCCATAATTTGGCTACTGTTGATAACACTGCCATAAACATTGGGGTGCATGTGCGCCTTCAAATCAGCATTTTTGTACCCTTTGTATAAATGCCTAGTAGCACAATTGCTGAGGTGTAGGGTAGTTCTATTTTTAATTTTTTGAGGAACCTCCATACTATTCTCCAGAGTCACTGTACCAGTTTTCATTCCCACAAACACTGCAAGAGGGTTCCCCTTTTTCCACATCCTTGCCAACATCTGTTGTTTCCTAAGCCATTTAGCCATTCTGATAAGTATGAGATGACATCTCATCATGGTATTGATTTGTATTTCACTGATGATGAGGAATGTTGAGCATCATGTGTCTGTTAGCCATCTGAATGTCTTCTTTGTAAAAGTGTCTATTCATGTCTTTTGTGCATTTCTTCACTGGATTGTTTTCTGGGTGTTGAGTTTGACAAGTTCTTTATACATTCTGGATACTAACCCTTTATACGATATGTCATTTTCAAGTATCTTCTCCCATTTCTTTGATTGCCTTTTAGTTTTGTTGATTGTTTCTTTCACTGTGCAAAAGATTTTATCTTGATAAGTTCCCCATAGTTAATCTGTGTTTTTGTGTCCTCTGCCTCTAGAGACATGTCTAATAAGAAGTTGTGGTGGTCAAGGTCAAAGAGATTTCTGCCTGTTTCCTCCCCTAGGATTTGGATGGCTTCTTGTCTCAGATTTAGGTCTTTCATCCATTTTGAATTTGTTTTTATGTATGGTGTAAGAGAGTGGTCCAGTTTCATTCTTCTGCATGTAGCTGTCCAGTTTTCCAGCACCATTTTCTGAAGAGACTGTCTTTTTTCCATTGGATATTCTTTCCTGCTTTGTTCTTTCCTTCTACTAAGTCATTTTACAATTGCACTCTTTGCTCTAAATAAAAATATTATTATATATGTTTATACACTGTAGGTTTTATAAAGATATATACACACATATATAATATAAAGATTATATCTAGATCTTTATCTACATATTTAACACATCTATTAGATTCAATCTACTTAACACATCTATATATCTCCACATATACAATATATCTATATATAGATCCAATACAAACATATGCACACAAAGATGCTCTCTTTGACCAAACTCCACTCAGGTTCCTCTGAAGTCTTTTATTAATCCTTGACTTTTGGGCTTCCGTGTTAGTCTCTGCATTGTCCAAATTTAGCATAAGTCTTGCCAAGTCAGTTTATTCAGAATCCTTCATCCTCCATACCTGATCACCCTCTCTCTCTGATTAAGTCTCTCATCCTCCACCATTATCCAGGTGATGTCTGGTCACCCTAGCCTGCCTTCGACAGGAACCCTGTTAAGTCAGGGTTAAAGTTAAATCCCTCCTTACTTCTGCTCTTTCATCCTTGTAATCTTCCATTCACCAGCCCTGCTTCTGCTCCTCAGCTACAAAATTCTCACTTTTTCTTGTATTTGGAGAACCCAACTGCTCTCTCTTACTTGCTACAAAACCCCAGTGCAATGTTCCCTAAACCTATTAAGATAGACCACTTAAATAAAGTCTATTTTACCTGTATGTAACAAGTGTCAAAATATTTTATTTTCTTTAATAATATATATAATCATAATATATATTATCATATATGTAATAAAGGAGCATGTTATTAAGAATGTATTATGTCCTTATGTACTAGAAACCAAAAAATCAAGGATGAGGCCCAGATAAACTCATAAGAGAGAGAGAGGCAGATAGATCTATAAACTTTCAAGTATTATACTCTGTTATCCATTACCCTGGAAGGAAAGAAGTATCCGAGTATTCTTACCAAAAAATATAACACTTGATATCAATGTGAAAATATGAATTCAAGATTCATATGGTTTAAATAGAGACAACAGAATTGTGGAGAGAATTCCAAGTATAAAAGGCAACATTTGCAAATATATGAATGTACAGCAGAAAAGAGGTTTCAGGAAGATATAATTTAACAAGGGGTCAAAAGGATGAGGTTTACAGCATTAAGGGTCCCAATTATGATGTATTTTTCAGGTTATATTGAAGATGTTTGAAGTAATTGGGATGAAATACCTTTTAGCAAATATGATAAATTTTGTGATGTAGAGACAGCATACTGGTGAGGATATTAAGAATATTAAGCTTGGATAATATTAGAGGCCACGAAATTAGTTTTAAAATTTGATAATAAAGATGAGAAAATAGCTTTCTGAGATATTTTACAGGATAAATAGAACATGGCACCCACTTAAAAAAATGATCAGCCAGTATGAAATCTACATTTTCAGCATGTATTCAGTTGGCCATGGCATTCATTAGAACAGGAAATGAAGAGGAGAAAGAAGGCTGGTGAGGCAGGAGGCAAAAATAATTGGGTTTAGGTATTATAATCTGGATATTTGAAAGTCAGCAAGACACACATCGTAGCTGGAGAAATAGGAATAGAGGTCATGAAGAGAAAGTGTATAATAAACAGACTGACCTTCTAAGGAATTGCAATCAAAGCCATCAAAAGAACCTATCTGCAACCTTGAAGAAGAACAGAATATAGCAGTGTACTGGAATCTAAGGTAGTTACAGAAAGAAGGCAATCATAATGTTGGGGTTAAGAACATGCTATTCTAAAATATGGCGCCTTGGTATACTAACTACTGTAAGCTGAAGGATTTTGAGAAAACAGCAGAAGCAGAAAGTCACTTTGACCTTCTTTCCTGAAGGTCACATGAGAGGTGCCCTCTCTATATCCTGAGGAAAGAAGCATCCATATCTCTGAAACAGAGGAAGAGCCAGAAGAATCCTAATAGGCCTTGCTAAGTTTCTCCCAGTTTACATACTTACCTCATACTCTCTGACCTAACATATTCCTCTCATGATGGTCCCCATTTCATCAAACCTAAGCATAAAAATACTCAGGTTTCTTTGGGTCCTCATTTCATCATGAAGTATCCACTGTTTCTAAAACTTATCAAATACCTTTGTATGCTTTTCTCCTGTTAATCTGTCTTTGTCTGTTTAATTTTCAAACCCAGTCAGGGATGTAGAAAGGGTTGAGGAAAACTTTTTCCTCCCCTACAACCAACATTGTTAAATATCATAGAATAAGCAGGCAAATGTTTTGTTGATAAATACAGTACACCAAGGAGGTAACAACTCATCTTAGTATATTTTGAGAAGTTGTGAAAAATAAGTCATTTTGCAGTAGGGTGAGGGGGGAAATGGGAATGGTTCTAGATAGCAAATTTTCAAGTTGAAGGTTATCAAAAAAGTTTCCAATGGGCCTATTATTCACCTGTTATACAAGCTAAGGAGAGAAGCAACAAAGCCTTACTGTGCGCCCCTGGAGTAGTGAGGAGAATGATAAAAAGAAAGGTTCAATGGACTAAAGTCCTAGATAAGAATGAGGAAATAGTTTGTACCTAAAGATGCTCTAAAAGTATTTTGAGGGGTGCCTGGGTGGCTCAGTCAGTTGAGTGGATGACTCTTGATTTCAGTTCAGGTCATGATCCCAGGATCATGAGGTGGAGCCCTGAGTGGAGCTCCGTGCTGATTATGGAAACTTCTTAAGATTCTCTCTCTCTCTCTCTCTCTCTCTCTCTCTCTCTCTCTAACTCTTTCTTTCTCTCTTTCTCTTCCCCTATTCTCCCACCCTTAAGGTTTCTCTTTCTCTAAAATAAAAAATAGTAATAATAATAATAATAATAATAATATGCTACTCAATCTTTAAAAAAGAAAATAAAAATATTTTGATGAACACACATTTGAGCACTTTAAGGAATAAGCAATTTCTATCAAAGAGTTGTGACAGCCTTTGTTGTGACAGTGTTTACATAAACAATATCTGAAACACAACATTTAAATATAGAAAAGCTCTTACACACAAACCAGCTTGACTTATTTCCACAAAAATAAATCTATTTCGGTAGAGATTATCTCATTACTGGATTTCACACTGATTTGAGAAAAATGTTCATTATGAATACAATTGAGGAAACCTTACTTTTCCATCTTAAAAGTAACGTCATCATGAACAGAGATAAACCAAAGTTCTAAGAAGACCTAGGTGACTGGTGAATGTCATCTGAGTTTATAGTAGGAGCACAAGGAAGGTAGATCAATGGTTTCTATTTTTTTTTCTGTAAAGTTCAAGTAGATAAATGAGAAGTTTTGCAAAATGCCACTTGACAGCAAAGATGAAATAAAACTTATATATGTATTTCCCAGGAAAGTAAGAGGAATGAGACAATTTCTCCTTAAATTTTTAAACTAAATTTATTAAATATAAAGACATAGATACAGTAGTCAAAAATCAGTCAGAAGTACCATTAAGTATCTTCTTGTCACAAACTCTTGCTGTTGTTCCCCACCTCTACTAAGCAGGAAAAGGGGATTATTTTCTCCCTGATGTGAAAAAGTTAAATATTTTTTACCTTAAAAGAAGTTACTGTGTCACTAGTCACCAATGCACTTGTGACTCTTACAGGTGATGTCTTATATGTGTTTCACCTTACACTCATTTGTGCCTTCATAGGGAAATTAATTTTTGAGTAATATAGATCAGATGCATTAAACAGCCTCATTTATATATATGTGTATACACACAACACACACACATACACATATACATATTTGTATATGTTTATATGCATACATATGTATACATGTATATATATGTATGCATGCATATATATGTATGTATGCCAAGACTCTATCCTCACTGAAGATCTACTTAGTAATAATACAATAGATATAATAACTAGGGTCATGATACATGCGATACAAACATGACACTAATATTCCTTATTAATCTTTTTTTTCATTTTAGTAACTAATTTTTTCCTGATTCTGTTAACATATATTACATGTTGTTATATTAAAGAGTGGTTCTGTATCCTTGGATAGTGCTAAGGGATTATGATATGGTAAATATGGGAGTATTTTGAAAACAAAACCAAAACAAAAAACAAGCTTTGGAAATATATTGTTTACTGACAAATATATTTTTCAAAAAACTCAATTGAGTTTAAATAGACTTTCTTTATTCAACTTAATTCAGTACATTTTAAAAACAGGTGTTTGTTTGGACTCCCATATAATTGCCTACTTGTTTTTTCCACCTGAAAGATTTTTCTTCAAGGGTTTTGCCAAGATCCAATGAATTTTCTGCTTATAGGCAGCTCTTGATTATCTGCTGGGATTACTACATCAGAGATTACCTGGAACAAATTTTGCTTTTCACAACTTATTGACATTGCTATCTTCTCCACTTGCAATTGAATCATTTCCTGACATTCTGGCTGTGCCTCCAGCTAGTAAAGTGTGTTTTAAAAGTAAACTCTTTTATGACTGCATGTAAACATTTTAAATAATACTTAGTCATCATCTTTTAATAAGTTTTTTAATGTAAAAAATACATCAGATGATATATTCTTCTATCCAAGAAGGAAGATAACACAAACCAGAATGGTTGGTTTCCATATTCAACTCCTAGTAATTATAAATCAGAATGATGGCATTTACTGAGAGATACAAGATCAAAAAAGAGAAGATGTGCAGAGTCCTTCTTCATGTTGGTATGTGTGAAAGATGTCAAGAGATACTTTGATTATTTGCTCAAAGATGCTCAAAGCATCTTTTCTACCACCCATCTAATTTTTAATAAGAAATAGACAATTCCATTCCATAATTATATATAAAATTCTAAAACAAATGAATGATATCAAGAAATGCTCATTTCCAATATCCGGAAAAGTTCTAAGCCCCTTAAGCTAGCACTCTCGAGAAGAAAATAAACATATTCCCTCTCAGTTTTTTTTTAATTTTTTTTAACATTTATTCATTTTTGAGAGTGAGAGAGACAGAGCATGAGCGGGGGAGGGGCAGAGAGAGAGGAAGACAGAATCTGAAGCAGGCTCCAGGCTCTGAGCTGTCAGCCCATACCAACGCGGGGCTCGAACTCACAGACAGCGAGATCACGACCTGAGCCAAAGTCAGACGCTCAACCGACTGAGCCACCCAGGAGCCCCCCTCTCAGTTTTTTACTAGCCTACTTTCCCAGGCCTCCCTAGGCTCCACAACCCTCATAGCCAGAGCTGTTATCTTATGACTAACTCTATCTTCGTCACTGTGGGTATGACAACCTTGTAATGCCCCTTATGCCCTCTTGTTTCCTTTCCCAGAATCTCTAGAGTTGCCCATTTTCTCATGAATAAATTCTATAATTCTGTCTCACGGAAGCCTACAAAATTGCATAATGATTAGGCTTTTATTTCTTGCCCCTCCACATGCTGCTTTGTTCAGAAATATCTTACTTCTCCCCCAAATGTTCACACCAGTATTCATAACGTAGTAACATCTGGAAGATGGCAAACAGTGCTATCTATATATGCCAGTGAGTTACCACTGAAGTGGGACTACATGGAAACATATGTGAATACAGGGAAGGTGGCTTTTTCTCATCAACTCAGACTAAGGGCCAGAAAAACACAGTTTAGGCTCAGGTAGGTAGATGCCCTGCCCAAGTTAATAATATATATCATTGTTAATACTATGTTCAATAATAATATATATGACAGACATGTGCATATAGGTATATTACATAATTATATAATAGATACACATGTACATACATATATACATATATACATTATATGCATGTATGAAACATACATACACACAGTTCTAATACCATGTGTTAAGAGTATAACTGGCAGTACACATTATATTTTAAATAATGTTGAGAAATCATCAAGTTTTGGCAGATTTTTTTAATGTTTATTTATTTTGAGAGAGAGATGAGAGCAGGGAAGGGGCAGAGAGAGAGAGAGAGAGAGAGAGAGAGAGAGAGAATCCCAAGCAGTCTCTGTGCTGTCAACACAGAACCCGATGCAGGGCTTGATCTCACAAACCAGGAGATCATGACCTGAGCCTAAATCAAGAGTCCTATGCTTAACTGACTGAGCCACCCAGGTGCCATCTCCCTCTCCTTTTAAAAAAATAATAGTTCTTTTGCAAGGAGTTGAATAAAGGGAAAAGGTTTAGGCAAGTAAAAAGAAGTTTCTTTTTTTTTTTTTAATATATGAAATTTATTGTCAAATTGGTTTCCATACAACACCCAGTGCTCATCCCAAAAGGTGCCCTCCTCAATACCCATCACCCACCCTCCCCTTCCTCCCACCCCCCATCAACCCTCAGTTTGTTCTCAGTTTTTAAGAGTCTCTTATGCTTTGGCTCTCTCCTACTCTAACCTCTTTTTTCTTTTTTTTCCTTCCCTCCCCCATGGGTTTCTATTAAGTTTCTCAGGATCCACATAAGAGTGAAAACATATGGTATCTGTCTTTCTCTGTATGTCTTATTTCACTTAGCATCACACTCTCCAGTTCCATCCACGTTGCTACAAAGAGCCATATTTCATTGAAAGAAGTTTCTTAAAGAGTACAAATGGATTGTTGTTGGCTCAGGTAGAGGTAGAGGCATAGATGATTTCCTGCACTCTAGTAAATCAGGCTCTGGCTTTCAAGTTTTCTCCCTCTCTGTCTTTTAAATGTCCTTGCCTCCTTTACTCTCTAAAAACATATTCTTCATTCCCACTAAGACACCAAATTCCTCTACTCGTCTTTGCCCATCAGTCTGCCTCATGGCAGTAGATATTTCCTATAAAGATTAGAAACAAAAAGTTTTACCAATATGCTCAATGTTCCACATTCGGTGACCCACCGCTGTCCATCCCTGAAACAACTTCTTCACTCTGCCAGGCAAACTCGATTAGTATCAATTATTCCTCTGGGGTCATAACTCCACTCTCTGGGCTTACGCTTTCACCCACACAGTCATCTGGCTTTCACCACAAGGAGAGGCTCATGTTTGCCACTGAATAGGTTTATCAGCATGTTTTTTGCCTATAGAATTTTGGAAATCTGTCTGCTTTCTTTCCTTCTGCCATCTCTCTGTTCCTTTCAGTCTAAGCTGGCAATTCTGATGATACAGGGTTTTTTAAAAGATTTCCTCTGTTACACAAAAGGGTCCACCACAGGTCTTTCCTACATAATCAACCTCTACTTTAGGCTTCTCTGAAGATATCTGAGGAGATCTGTGAGTCACATCTCATTTCTTCTAAGAGCCTTCAGTTTAAATGAAAATCATGACCTTTTATTGCTTTTGAAGCAATAACAAAAGGTCGTTTAGCCACACCCCAAGCTTTCTCTTCAGAGCACAGTTTCCTAAAAGTAATTCTAATTTTAGTGTCTTTTGCAATCTGGATAGGCTGAAAGTTTCCTGAAATATCAAAACCTGGTTCTCTTTTGCTTAATATTTCATCCCTCGATTTATCTTTTTCCTCTCTCATTTTAGTATAAGCAGCAAGGACAAAATTGGGTGTCTTCAACACTTGCTTGAATTTTTTCTCTGCTAAATATCCATGTTCATAATTTACAAATTCTGCTTTCCATTTAACTGTAGTTTGCAATTCAGTCCCTACCACAAATAGGGTATTGAGAGTTGGATAGAGTACACATTTCGCTTCAGAGCTGGAAAGAAGACGAGAACAATTTCAAGTTCTCAGTCATTACTTAGGAATCAAGTATTTGGCACAATTCTTTTGAAGTGAATCCCTTCAAATTAGAATAACTATGCATTACTCAGTGCTCACCATAGTAAGTGTAGTAACCATCTGTCACCAAAGAATGTTATTACAATCTTATTAACTATATTCCCTATGTTGTCCTTTTCATCTCTGTAATTTACTTCTGTCATAAATGGAAGTTAGTACCTCTTAATCCCCTTTATCTATTTCATCCGTCCACACCACCCATTTGCCCTCTGGCAATGCCCCAGTTTGTTCTGTGTATTTAAGAGTCTGTTTCTTTTGTTTTTTGTTTTTTTGTTTTTGTTTTTATTTATTTATTTTTTTGGTCTGTCTCTTTTTCACTTTGTTTGCTCATTTGTTGTGTTTCTTAAGTTCCACATATGAATGGCACCATAGGGTATTTGACTTTCTTGGTCTGACTTATTTCACCTAGCTTAATACTTTCTAGGTCCATCCATGTTGCAAATGTTGTTGCAAATGGCAAGATCCCATCCTTTTATGTGGTTGAGTAATATTCCATTGTGTATATAAACCACATCTTTATCTAGTCATCTTCAGATGGACTCTTGGGCTGCTTCCCTATCTTTCCTATTGTCAATAATGCTGTAATAAACACAAGAGTGCCTATATCTTTTCTAATTAATGTTTTTGTTTTTAATTTGAGTAAACGCTCATATCATATGATATTTCTTTTTTTAATATTTTGGGGAAACTCCATACTGTTTTCCACAGGGGTTTGGCCAGTTTGCATTCCCACCAACAGTGCATGAAGGTTCCTTTTTCTCCACATCTATTCCAACACTTGTTTTCATAATGCTTAGGGAATGACGTAGAGTGCCAGAAACATATTTTTGTATTATAGTTAGGGGACAGCTTTTTTCCTATGAATGTTTGGGGAAGGACATTGCATTGAAGAGGAAGAAAAAAATGAGAAAGCCAGAATAACATTAGTATGATTGCATCACACCAGCTGGTGTAGTTGAGGAAATAGGACAGTTATAGAAACTGGAGCACAGAGGAAAGTGGTAGAAGATGAATCTGCAGAATCAGGTAGTGAATGAGTCCTGAGCGCACTGTAATTACGGCAAGGGTTTTAAAGTGCAGTAAATGGGTAAAAATGCAGGTATAGTGTGAGAGAATTACAAAACCAGATTTGTATTTTAAAGACCTGTTCGGGGGCGCCTGGATGGCTCACTCCATTTAGCATCTGCCTCTGGAGTTCAGCTCAGCTCATGATCTTGCAGTTCATGGGATCGAGCCCCATGTCAGGCTTCGTGCTGACACCCCACAGCCTGCTTGGGATCCTCTCTCTCCCTCTCTCTCTGCCCCTCCTTGTTTGTGTGTGCACACACACACTCTCTCAAAATAAATAAACTTCAAAAAAGAAAAAAAAAAGGAAACCTGTTTGAAACTGCTGCAGTGGAATGCACTAGATTGAATTCATTTATTGACAGATGAGAAAATACATACATTTTCCCACAAAGCACTTTACCTGCAAGAACCAATCTATAATTAAAAAAAAAAAACCAGGAAAGAAAGAATGTTTTCTCTAGAATTGATGATTTTGCTTTATTGGAAAAAAAAAAAAAACACAGACTGAGAAGCCATCGGGCATAATGTTCTGAATAAGTAAAATGGATGAAGACTTTAAGAAGATGAACATCTTTCTAATGTGAAAAACCAAATATTTGCTAAGTTGACTAAATACTGGCCCTAACTCTTTGCCCTTCCTTGTATCTACATCTTGTAGTAGGTAACCGTACCTGCACTCTGCACTGGGCAGGGTCTTCTGCACTACCTCTGGACTCCAAGTTTAGTGAAGTATCCCATTTTGAACTATTAACAAACATGATACAACAGACATGAAAGAGCCCTGGAGTATTTCTGTTCCTGTTCTTTCCCTCTGCCATCAACATCAGCAGGATGTTTCCAGGCTTGTTCTTAATGAAGTATGAAAAATAAATGGACCAGACTCACAAGGCTCCATGTATCTAAGCTAAAATCATCATAGATCAATAGAAATACTACCAACACCCGGAGAGCAAAGCCTCCCCACCAACATAAACCATTTAGATTCCTGAGCTAAGCAAACTATTCACTCCCTACATCCCTGGAATTTCAGGATTGTTTGTCATACAACATTTTGCAATATATAATTGATATAGATGATAAGGAAACACCAATGTGTTTAGGTTAAGAAGTTCTCTGATATGACATTAATCCATTCTGAGACTTGGAATCTTAGATTAGGAAGACTTTATTATTAAAAAATATCACAACTCGCATGGGCTTTTGAATTCAAATAGAAAAGAGAATAATTTCTTTTCTTCCTTTGAAGTCTAGAGGAAGTCGGCCTCACAAAATGGAGAGCTCTAGGAAATACAAAGCAGTTAGGAAATAGCATGAGAGAGATGCTCCAAGCTTGTTAAACTCCCCATATCCCGCTACAGCCTACTCTTCTCCCCTTTCCATTACACTCACTGCCACTCTGGCTAGTATAGAACGGGGCTGGGGGGGATTCTGAAGTT
The DNA here is from genome assembly GCF_007474595.2 of Lynx canadensis. Lineage (NCBI taxonomy): Eukaryota > Metazoa > Chordata > Mammalia > Carnivora > Felidae > Lynx > Lynx canadensis. The sequence goes on from NC_044311.2 coordinate 137,081,857, forward strand.
CTTGTGTGTCCCATAAAGGAGCATGGAAAAGAACTCAAATAGCACATGGTGCTGATTCAGTGAGTCACCTCAAGTTCTATATACAAGTTCACATGAGGTTGTGAACAGGGTGTAATTTAAAGCAGGTACTGTGCCAACCAAAGATACATTGGATACATCAGCAATAGATATTGTAAGGATAGAGACTGAAGTCTAAAAACATGTCAAAGAGGAAATATTCATGAACCAGGATAACCTAGAATAAAGGATTCTGGAAGACCAAGTATTTAATCAAAAGAGAGATGGAATAAATTTATAGTTACTGAGTTAATTAGAAGTAATTGTTATTCTAAATAGGCCTGACTAGGGGCACCTGGCTGGCCCAGTCAGAAGAGCATGCAACTCTTGATCTCATAGTCATGAGTTTGAGCCCCATGTTGGGCGTAGAGTGTACTTACATATGTACATACATGCATACATAAAACAAACAAATAAATAAACTTTAAAGGGACATGATTACTAACAATAGTGTTTATTTTGCTGGGTACTGAGTATGAGAAATCGTGAGAAGGTTGAGTGGTATACATGAAAAACAAAAAAACAAAAGTATATTTCTACACATCTGAATTAATGCTGTAAAACTGAAACCAATGCCAAGAATATATTATATATTGTATCTTTTTAATGATATCTATTACCATGGTTATGATAAGCATATTTTACACTCATTTATCTATGTAGAGGTGTAAATTTGAAAGAAATTTAACAAAAGCAACATAAATTTAGAGAATAATAGATCATTCCCTAATAGGACATATACTGTGATTCAGCACCTCTTTACTCCCTTTTTTTAAATGAACAAACAAAAATCATCTAGTTAATTCAGTGAAACACTGAGCCTCTGTTTCCTTCTTGTTACCTGGATATGACAGCCTGAAATACCAAAAATGGTAGTTTTATGAGAAGCAATATAATGTAAAAATTTTACAAATATTTAAAATGCATAAAAGTGCATAAAAATTAGGTTTTGGTTTTTCAAAGTATAAAGCACCTTCCCTATTAATACTCATACCTGGAACACAGTATAAATACTATTTTCTCACTTTTTAAATAAGAGAAGAACAGTCTAAAACAGGCCTTTAGCTGTCCCAGAGAAGCCTTCGATCAATCATGTTTCTGCGATATCTAATTTTCATTTATCTAACTGGGAACGGATATTGCCAGTAAAGAAAACATTACAAAGCATTCGACAATAAGGGTTGCTGACCACTTATTTCTTCCACTGAGGGAGACATGGCGACTAAGTTGAACTGAATGAGTCAAATAGCCAGATTCATTAAACACAGAGCATGACAAAATAAATGAAATTGAAGCAAAGATGTATCTGTGACAACTTTGAACATACTGATACATGACATTATAGTATAGTCAGTATTATCTTTTTTTTTTTTTCTTCCTCTATGGGTTCTAGGTTCTTGGCTGAGAACTCCATAGCAAAAGACAGATTAACAGGAGAAAAACATATGTTTAATAATATGTTTACCTCCTGCATACATGGGAAATACCAGGAAAAGTGAGTAATTACCCCAAATGACCTAAGCCACCACTTTAAATACTATCTACAGTGGGGTAGATGACAAAGACAAAAGATCGTAGAGTTAGAGGGTGAGACCAGTTACGTAAGGTTACCAGGAAAGGCACAGTAAACAAGACACAGGTAAACTTAAATCTGTTCTGCAGATTTAAGTCAATGCTTTCTCCAGAAATAAGCATTTCTAGAGATTTAGAGTCACTGGTTCTTCTTTGTACAGAGAAGGAGACACTCTCGCAAATGGAGATTTCCCTTATAAATATCTCTTACAAAAGGACAACTCTTATGCAGTTTTCAGAGCATTTCTCCCTGTCTGCTGTTTCTTAAAAATGTTCCACATAAAAATAATCCCTTTGCCAAAGAGACGTATTTAGGAGTGGCAAATTCTGCTCCCCTTCAGTTGCATGAGCTTTTGTAAGTTGAAATAGTATTGGTCGGTATAGCAATCCTCTCATATATTCATCATTTTTACATCCATTTTAAAAGAAATGATCCCTATTGACTCCTTTGTGTAATAAAATATCATGTGGCGTTCATAGCTGTAAAAGACACATTAATAATTAACATAATTCAAATTCCTACTTGGGGGGCAGTGAATCTATTGCTGTTGAAGATACTGCTCTGGCCCAACTGTCCACTTAATTGCATTCAACTGGGAAGACATAAGTGCTAAAGTACAACAGGGTCCACTTAGTAGGTGAAACCTTGACCCTGAGACTGTTAGAGGAAGCACATCCTGGTTCCCTTTTCCATCATTCTATTCATGGTAGGTGGACAACTTTCACTTAAAGTCCATAAAATTGTTGCAGCTATCATCAGTTCACAGATTACTCTTTTTTCTGACAGCTAAGATACTTTTAGTTTCCAGCAAGTTGGTGGAGACTCTTCATGGAATATAAATTGGGGTTGTCAGTGGGGGCAGGGGGGAAGTATGTTTTTCCATCAATCAGACCCAATGGAAAATGAAGTCTACTGTGAAATTGTGCCTCTGTCATTCAAGGTCAAGGAATAGTTAAGTAACATCACTCAAAGAGTGAATCTAGTCTACTGTTCCCTGTTCCTTCCAGAATCTAGAAGATTGCTTCTACCTTTTCACACCCTTCACCCAGAGGAGTAGGAATAAAATGACTTTGGAAAAAGGAGAGTTTATTACTTAAGAGAAGAAAATAAATTTCATGACAAGTGTTTCTGTTCCTACCTTGGCCTCCAGTTTTCAGTTCTTCTCACTCCTCAATTTTACTCTAATCCACTGTGCTTTGTGTTCTGGGACCCTGACTTTTATATTCTACTAAGTTCCAGAAGGGGTTAAAAAAAATTTCCCTGAAATATGTCACTGTGGGACACAGCCTATTTTGAGCTGATGGAAGAAATTTTGCCCCTCCCTTAACTACCTAGAAGAATGTAAATTGCATCTCTTTCTCAGAATAAGAGTAACCAGAGATAAATTTGATCTGAGATGACCCATCTGTATGGCAGGGTAAACATCTGATTACCAAGTATCTTGTGAATTGCCCTCCTCCCCTTTCAAGCCCCAGGCCCCTATCCCATTCCTTAACTTGGAATATATATCTCATTTTACTTTTCTGTCTTTGAACCTCTCATGTATGTGGGGTTCCCATAAGTAAAAGTTAAATTTGATTTTCTTATTAATCTGTCTCATGTCACTTTAACTCTTACACCAGCCAGAAGAAATTTAGAAGGGTCAGAGAAAGTTTTTTGTCCCCAGCACTATCTTTATCTTTATAATTTTAAAAGAACTACAACTAAAAATATTTCATAGAAAATATAAGTATACCTTCAATTTCTCATTCGATAATATAATCTGCTATTAAAAGGCTATGAATTTTTTTGCAGTCTATAATAAAACAATGGATATAGCCTCTACTGACAATAGATGGCACTAAGACCTTTTTTCTCTGCAATCTTGGGTACAATGCTGACATGAAATCTCAGTGAATGATTTTATGCTTTAATAAACATCTGTCTTCTCATTCATATTTTTGCAAACAAATTTTTTGTTTGTTTGTTTCATTTGATTTTAGAAAATATGTCATTGTTTCTCTGGGAATAAAAAAAAATATTCTTTGTAATGCACATGTTTACTAGAAAGTACTGTCTTCCCATCATGAGTTATTGAAGTTTCCATACGTGTAGTCATTATTCAATCTCTAAGTCCTCGTACATATCCATTTTACTTCATCTATTTCTTGAAATCGCTTGGGTTAAACAAAACATGGAAAGAAATGTCATATCTAATGCCATCCCTGAGTTACATTACAATAATATGCACGGAAGAAAGCAGTTTGCTTACCAAGCCGTGAAAACTGCTTCTCTGCTAGAAATACATACGTTCTCCTTGATTGAGTTTTAAAGAACATAGATGTATGCATCTGAAAGTGCACAGAAAGGGAAAAGAGGGAAAGACAGAAAATAGAATGCAAGTGGGTGCACTGATGAGCAACCTGCTGGCTGCCTTTGTCTGATGCAACCGTTTCCCATGAGTTTGAACGCAAATGAAAAGTTCGTCTTGTAGAGCAACTTTTCCTATTACTCCGATTTCGTATCTTGTCTTCTTTTCAGCTTAGTGTAAGGCTATTCAAATCAGGCCCCACTTTTTCTGGTTTTCTAACGTAATTATAGTAGCTTTTTCTTGACAATCAACATCAATGTTACATTCCATGAAATCGCCTTGTATTTTAAAGACTGTATGTGCCACCCATATTTACTTTCTCTTTCTTACTTAGCCTAAAACAGCTGCTATGTAGAGTCCTTATAGACCATCTATATCCCTCCTGCCATGACTGGATAGGATTAGAGTTCGAATTTCAACATAGCAATTGTAACAGCATCTTTGTAGAGTTAAATATGAGTCGTTGGGGCACCTGGGTGGCTCAATTAAGCGTCCAACTCTTGCATTCGGCTCAGGTCAGGATCTTACGGTTCCTTGGATCAAGCCCTTTGGCAGGCTCCATGCTGACAGAACAGAGCCTGCTTGAGATTCTCTCTCCCCCTCTCTCTCTGCTCCTGCTCACACACGCATGCACACTCTCTCAAAATAAATAAGATAAAAATAAATATGAGTCCTGTCTTTGAAAATATTGCACAAGCCTGACAACAAAATAGAAAATGGACTCTATACTATACAGTGCCATTTCTTAGACATACACACACATATGCATTGCACCACACTTAATCATAATAGAATGATATTTGTTTAGTTCAAAATCTGTCCCAAGCGTGATCACCAAAATCATTGGTGGTTATTGACACTGGTGAATAAAATAAGGCAAGTTAATACTTACAGCTGATGACTTTAATTTTGAACATTTTCTGATTTTCCCCCTTGGCAATCTAATGTCTCCCTCACAGTTCACCAGGCTGTAAAGTGTAAGAGGAAGGGAAGGGCAGGGCAATCAAAATATGGAATACTGAAAAGGTTGAAGTAGTAAAGTATCTTTCCCAGGATATGTAAGACATTAAGATTTTGATATTTTATATTAGTACAGAGATTACATTGGGAAAGGAAAATGGCACAACAAAAAGTCATTATTTTTAAATGACTATTTCATAAAGATTCTGTAGTAGAAAATTGATCTCTTTCTTTTATTCTCAAATCTTAACATTTTTGTCATAATTTTAAGCTACATTTATTTAAGCTCACCTAAAACTTTATATATATATATATATATATATATATATATATATATATATGGAATATATATATATGGAATATATATATATGGAATATATATATATATATGGAATATATATATATGGAATATATATATATATATATGGAATATATATATATATATATATATATATATATATATATATATATATATTTGGAAGTTTCTATGTTGGAATTCTGTGTACTTATTGGCATTATAGATCCCAAACTTTAAAATAATGCCTAACGATATGTACTGTAATATACATAGAGTTGATACTCAATAAAATGTTATTTATATTGAAATAAGGCTTTTGAGGGCTTGAGGGTTACATCCTGCACACTGAAATTCTAACTAGTTATATTATTAGAAGTTCAGAAAATCTTTTAGCTGAGTAACTTTCCTTTCTGCATATTTGTGTTAAGTTTTCTGTCACTGCTCTTCCCTTTAGTTGTTTTCTCTTACTTTAAGATTCAGGTCATTATAACAGACGGTTATCAATTCTCTCAGGAGTTCTCATCCTGTAGAGTTTTGATGAATGTATCAGTCTGAACACAGGGATTTGCCTAATTTATTATTTCCCAAGATGACACAATACATTTTTAGGACAACTTATGGCAAGTTGCAAATCAGGTGCGCATTCATTCTATCAGAAGCAATATTTAAACATCCACTCTCTCCTAGAGTATTGTTCCAGACTAGCAATTCTTAGTGTGGCCCCTGCTACATTTCAGGGATCCAGGAGGTGAAATAATTTTCATAATTATACTAAGATGGTATCTGCCTTTTTCACTGTTAATCTCTCAGGAGAGGGTGTTGAAGTCTTCTAGGAGCTTTAGGATATGAGATATCACAAAACATTGACTATAGAAACATCAGTGAAATCCAACTCTCATATTGTCAAGCATTAAAAAGATGGGCAAAAATATACAATAAAGCCACTTTTTCTTACTAAACATGTTTTGCTTTAGAAAATGTATTTTTAAAATAAGTTACTTTTTGTTAATATGTTTATTATAGTTACTTAAGGGGCACCTGAGTGGTTCAATTGGTTAAGCGCCCGACTTCTGCTCAGGTCATGATCTTGCGGTTCATAAGTTTGAGACCCACATCGGACTCTGTGCTGACAGCTCAGAGCCTGGAGTCTGCTTTGGATTCTGTGTCTTCCTCTCTCTCTGCCCCTCCCCTGCTTGTGCTCTGTCTCTCTGTTCCCAAAATAAATAAATATCAAAAAAAATTTTAAAAATTAATTAGTAATGAAGAGAGACTAAGTAGCTTTGCATAGTTTTAAATTTTAATTCCTATAAAGGTAAATTTGACAGGTATTACATAAAAAAAGATGTTTGGGGTCCTTAATAATATAGAAAGATCCGAAGGCACCCTGACACAACAAGGTTTCTAAGTTGTTGTTCTAGATTCTAGAATCTAGAGTGCTAATGAGGCTTTTCCATCATATTTCTGACAATTCATACCACAGTAGTATAGCCCACATTAAGATGGGTTGTGGCTATCTTCCTGTTGTTGCTTGTTCTAACTTTTTGCAAAAACTTTGCTTCCAGCCCTCAAGCAGCATATGCCATTAGGATGATGAGAACACCTGGAAGGAATGTCTAGTAAATAGTGATGTTTCGTTGCTCCAGTTCTCTCATTCCCAATGATTCTTTAGGGATGCAAAAGAAAGACCTCAGATTATAGTTTTTAAAGTTTTCCTTATCCTCTTTTTAGCTGCGGCTTGGGTAAAAACCTAGCTTCAGGTAGAAGGCTCTACATCTTGAAGGGAAGAAGGCCCCACTCCGGAATACACCACTTGAGCATGTGAAGAATTTCTAGAAGTCTTGTCTGAAGACAGTCAAGACCCAACAAACTCAGAAGAGTTGTCTACCTTCCCCTTAACTGCTTGAAAGGAGTTAGGAGGCCCATACCTGGAGAGAGATGATACCAAAGAAACTTTATCACAAAGACTTATTTGCGTGGCTTGGCAAACATTTGTTTACCAAACATTTGCTCTTCTCATCTTCCTGTGAACTGCCTTCCTCCTCTTTGACATCCCTGACCTACTGTACCCCCTTCTTCACTCAGGATGACATATAAGCCTCAATTGCTTGACTGTCTTGGATCTCAAGTTTTTGGGACTCCCATATGTATGAATTTTCTTTTCTCCTTTTAATCCATCTTATGTCTAATTATTAGACCAATCAGAGAATTTAGAAGGGAAGAAAAGTTTTCCCCCCTTACAGTATGATTATACAGTACTTAACCATCTAGCTTGCCCAGCTGTGTAATTAAGCATGATTCAATATACATTCTAAGACCCTTAAAACTAATTATGTATTCTCACTTCTTTTGCACTTTTTTGTTTAGTATCTGCTGCCTTACATGACAATTCATATCCACACTGCACTAAACAAATTATATCATTGCAGGTCTCCCATTTTTTTCTCTTTGTGTTTACTGGATCAAAAACTGAATTGGACACATGTTTATTACACAGAGTTTTTCTCATCTAGCATCGAGTATAATTCCACAGGCTTTGGATACAGACTACTTGGTTAGAACCTTAGCTCTGCCATGAGTTAATTTATATGACCTAGAGCAAATTAATAACATCTCCAGATCTCTATTTGTTCATCAGTAATACTGTGAAAAATAAAAGTATCTGTTTTATGAGGTTATTGTTAGAACTATATGGGTTGAAACACGGAAAGTTCATAAACATGCAGGAACACAGAAAACTTTGAATTACTGTTTGTTATGATTTTCTTACTTTATTGATTTCTCTATTTATTCTTATTGATGAACTTCATTTCTTCCCCTGCTTAGTTTCATTGAATTTTGACATAATCTTTCAGTCTAATGTGATGTGGGAAGCAAAGGCAAAAGAAAAAAATTCACTTTCGTCACTATTTACGGCTAATCGACAAGTCCTTAAAACAGGCAAAGAGACCCTCCTTTGGGAACTCAGTTGCCTGGATGTTGAGACTTTGCTCAGGGCAAAAGGCAATCTTGGCCTGATTCCCCAGCGTCTACTTTAAAAATTTTTTTTTCAACATTTATTTATTTTTTGGGACAGAGAGAGACAGAGCATGAACGGGGGAGGGGCAGAGAGAGAGGGAGACACAGAATCGGAAACAGGCTCCAGGCTCTGAGCCATCAGCCCAGAGCCCGACGCGGGGCTCGAACTCCCTGACCGCGAGATCATGACCTGGCTGAAGTCGGACGCTTAACCAGCTGCGCCACCCAGGCGCCCCGCCCAGCGTCTACCTTAAACATATAAAAATTCCTCTGGAAACTTCCTTTATCTCTAACCTCCTAAATATATGTTAGCAATCATCCCCCACGCATATAGCCCACTGAAGGTCTAGTGACTGAGGGTTTACTAACTAGTAATAAATGACTTTTTCTTAACAATAGCTAGCCCCCTGAAAGTCCTGGAAACATTGTTTCCAAAATACCTTGGAGGCTTGTGCTGTCCCTAACCCCTCCCAACTTGAAAATATATAATCAGCCATTCTGTATGATGCCACTGCAGCACTTTCTGCCCACGAATCCTGTCCCCGTGCCTTAATAGAACCACCTTTTTGCACCCAACGCTTCTCATGGATTCTTTCTTGGCTGTCCGCTCTGAACCCTAACATTTCCACATCATAATGAATCCATTAGTTTTCTTTCTGCAAACATGCAAACAAGTTACCTGAGAGACAGAAGTCGGCTAAATTCACACTGTATTGAATTGTCTTTTTTAAATTAAAATTATAACTTGAATTTGTCTTTTCTTACTTTCAGATACATTTTTAATTTTGTTTTAATGTCTATTCATTTTTGAGAGAGAGAGAGCATGAGCAGAGAAGGGGCAGAGAGAGAGGAAGACACAGAATCTGAAGCAGGCTCCAAGCTCTGAGCTGTCAGCACAGAGCCTGACGTGGGGCTCGAACACACAAACCCTGAGATCATGACCTGAGCTGAAGACGGACACTTAACCGACTGAGCCATCCAAGTACCTATAAAATTTCAGATATTAACTGTGCCCTAGAAGCTGACATGCAAACGATATTTTGGGCACTTAATTTTTTCCAGTTTTATTCCGATATAATTGACATATAATATTGTATTGGTTTTAGGTATACAACATGACTATTTGACATAGGTGTATGTTGTAAAATGATTACCATTATAAGCTTAGTTAACACCCATAACCTCACATAATTATTTAAAAAAATTTTTTTTTCGTTCTTATAGGTTTCCTCTCTTTCTCTCTTTCTCTCTCACACACACACAGTTATGATCATTTTTTAACTTGAAAGCTCATATTAAGAATGAAAATGCTTTTGAGGAAGAAAAAAAAGATATGTGGTCAACAAAATATAATGAAACCTATACCATAGTTCTAGGTATGAAATACTTTCCTAGGAAAAATCATAATTCCAATTTTGTTGTAAACCAGAGCTATCCATTCTAATATGAAATTATATTAAAACACAAATTAATTTAAAACCTGAAGTAATCCAAATCCAGAAAAATTATAACAGCTTTGAAGAGAAAGCAGATTAGAATATTTTCTTTATTGATAATAATGGCATTAATCTCTCAAAAACTCCAAACTTGTTTGTTTAAACTAAGCTCATTTGGATAAGAAAGTAATTTTAGCAGCAACAACCTTTGTCTAAGAGGTGGTCTGTTTTTGAGCCTAAGCCCTCATAGAGTCAAATACAATGTGCATCAATTTTTAAATATATATGCAGAAAAATAATGCACTCTATTTTATAGGTAAGTTAGGTGGTTAAGGCATGTGATTATACATGATGATAATTTTTTTTTACTTATGCAATTCCCTTTTTAAATATCATACCCTCAGAGAGAACTTATTAACTATGTTTTCTCTTATCCTGACCTATTTTTTCCATAGCAATTTCAAATCCTGGAAAAACTGTATTTATTAATTTGTTTATAATTTATTATATATCTTCACTAGAATGTAACCTCAGTGAAACCAAGGATATTTCCCTGTGTTCTGATGTATGTATTTCCAGCTTCCAGAAGCATTCCTAGTTCATACTACAATGAATATATTTAGACATAATATTTGTAAAACCTCTTCAGAATATTTAATTTCATTTAAAAAATACACTTCAGGATATAATTCAATTATTATATTACATGAACTTTGCAAGAGTCTACAAATAAATGAAAGCAATAACTATACACATGCACACGCACACACACACACACACACACATTAAAATTTAGTGTCATTAGTTATTAATTTGATTGATGTGACCAGAAATCTATTTCAGAGATCCTCTACATTTAAATGTCTTTTCTCACTAAACACAAGGTGATTTTTAAAATTATAGCTCTACCATATACATTTTTTAAAGTTTATTTATTTTTGAGAGACAGAGAGATACAGAGCACGAGCTGGGGAGGGACAGAGAGAGACACACAGAATCTAAAGCAGGCTCCAGGCTCTGAGTTGTCAGAACATAACGGGGTTCGAACCCATGAACTGTGAGATCATGATTTGAGCTAAAGTCGGCCGCCTAACTGACTTAGCACCTAGGCATCCCATAGATCTACTGTATTTTTAAATATTTGGGGAAAATCAAGAAAGTTATCTCATTTATCCTAACAAAATGAGTATGTTCCAATTAACTAAATATGAGTGCTAGTGATTAAGGATCTGTTATTTTTTCCATCTTGAAAACTGAAATAGAAGTTTGAAAGGGATTCTATCATTTGAAGATTTAGTTGGCCTCTTTATAATAAGGAAGTCATTGATAAGCATGTTATTTTTAGTTATCTAACCTCACTACAACTGTAAAACTCTAAAAGACAGACACAGTGACTACACATCTACAGGATGAAATTAATTTTATTTTTATTTGTCATAGAATCAGGTTAAAAAATGTGAATAAGCTTTTATAATTTTGGATAGTATGTTCATACCATCCAGTGTAATTTATAAGCTAAACAAAATATGGTAAGTAAACTTTAGAGAATAAGGGGGTAGGGGCATGGTTTATATGAGCTGTCACTCTCCAAAACAGTTAAAGTGTGGCATGGTACAAATCCTAAATTGCAGTTATTTAGGACAAATTTCATAAACATGAAGATACTTGGATAAGGGAAATCAGGCAATAGTTGCAAATACAAGATCAATGACAAGACTGCCAGTTGTTCTGCTGTATTGACTTATTACTTATTCTGAAGTAATAGAAATTTTAGGGGCATCTGGATGGCTCAGTTAAGCAACTGACTCTTGATCTCAGCTCAGGTCTTGACTCACAGTCATGAGTTCAAGTACCCGGTGGGCTCTGTCCTGGGTGTGAAGCCTACTTAAAATAACAATAATAATAATAATAATAATAATAATAATAATAATAACAATAATAATAATAGAAATTTTACCTAGTGCCAGCTAAAATGTAGCTAAAGCCTACATGTCCCAGATTTCCTCGCAGTTTAAGGTTGCCATTTTACTAGGTGCCAGTCAATGGGACTTGGAAGAAATATGGTGTGCAACTTAAAAATCATGCCCTTAAAGAGAAAGACCATGCCCTCCTTTTTCCCTTTATTACTTTTTGTTGTCCTGAAAAACATCATTGTGGCAGTAGCTATAAAATCCATCACAAAACACAAGTTGAAAACCATAGATCAATGAAGCAGAACACAAGGAAGTAAGAGTCTTAGTCACCTGATGTTTTCACCAAGTGTGTTGTTCTACTAAACCTCGATAGTCAACCTCTGGATTAAAAGACAGAAAAATAAAATTGTATATTTTTTATGTTTACTATCCTTCATAGATTCTTTGTTATAGTATCTTGAAGTATATTCTAATACAAGTTCAATCCAGAAGTTATAAGGATAGATAATGCTAACACTGAACAGTTTTCTTCTTAAATGGGTGATTCAGTAAAGTGTATGTTGCTGCAAGATATTATCATATATACGCTCCATATGTGTCCATCTAAAACATATGCTGAGACTTTGGTCAGAAAGTTTTTTAAGGAATGCTTTAACAACAATGCAATAAATATTCTGGCAACAAAGTAGCTCTGCACAGAATGAGGATGTGAATTGGATACAGTTGCTTAGATGCTCTCTCAGGGAGCTGAGAATGTGAATTGGATGTAGTCGCTTAGATGGTCTCTCAGGGAGCTCTGGCAGGGGTTTGAATTAAGGTGAGGGAGTCAGATACTCATGCCATGACATCAACCACTTAATGGATATAGTTTGTCAATTTCCACCGAGGGACCCTCCTGTAAGATGTCATGAGCCAACTCTGCAGCAGCCAGGGATAGAAGTCCTTCTGCTCTGAAGGGAGTTTGGGGGTGGCACAGTGCCCAAAACGTCCACCACTTGCACCACTAAGACCCACTCCTTTCAATTAGTATATACATTCCATCTGGGAATAGTTCTTTCAAGACTGTCATTCCTTTGTCTTGATATTACAACTGATATTCATCACTTTTGGTTCCCCTTGCCCTTAGCAAACACTGCTCGTGGTCTTGGAGATTTATTTAGTGAAGTGACCCAGGCTTTCCTCTGCGAGGGTTCTGAGCCCTTGTTCCATGTACCCTTTTCTGGCTTCTGCATTTCAACAATTATCATAAAAACTGAGTAAAGGTGTACCAAGAGAGACAAACCTGTCACTTAATTCAGTAAAAAACATATTCTTCCCATTACCAGTTTTGTAATAGTAACTTTACTCCTTTACAATGAATGCTGATTGATTAACCAGGATCAATTATCCCTGCCAGCAAGATAACTCCTTTCCTTGCCTGTTATTCTAGTGGAACAAAGAGTGTGAAGAAGCTGGTTGTACATAAAGCTTAATGTTTAATGGAACTCTCCTTCTGTTCCCTGATGGAAGTGTTCTGGCTTTATGAACAGAACCTCTGGACCTGTCAAGCTGAAAACTGCAAGAATGGAGAGCACAGATTTCCCAAGTGGGCAACTAAGAGTGATAGCTAATGGGGCCACTCTTCCTTTCACTCCTCTATCTCCAGACTCCTATAGTTTACCTGATGGGTATTCAGAGCCACATCAGGAGAAGTCTAAGATGAGTGCTGAGTTTCTGGTTGAATCACTGGAGAGTTGGTGCTATCAGGGATGGTGCTATCATCCCTTGATCAGGGATGGTGCTATCATCCCTTGAGAGAGGAACAGCAAGACAAAGCAAGTCCGGGAATGGGAAATGGTAAGTGCTAGGTTTAACATGCTCTAAGACCTACAATCAGTCAGAGATTTATAATTGACAATATCTGTCCCCAAATTTCAAGAGATAGATCCATGCATATGTTATGTCTATATTTTTGTTTAAGTTTGTACATATGAGCTTGTTCATATACTCAAGCATGCTAAAACTAATCTCTGGCATTTCTTTTCACCCCAAGAATAGTATTATCAATTGTATATGCTATTTCCATATATTTTTTTTAGTTTTTTTCTGCATTATAGTTACTTCAAACATCTTTTCTTCAGTCTGTCTTATTTTTTATATTTCCAATGTATTCTATTTTATATTAATTTATTTTAGACACTTTTTCTGGCTGTTTTTTTTTTTAACTTTTTTTTTTTTTCAACGTTTATTTATTTTTGGGACAGAGAGAGACAGAGCATGAACGGGGGAGGGGCAGAGAGAGAGGGAGACACAGAATCGGAAACAGGCTCCAGGCTCTGAGCCATCAACCCAGAGCCTGACGCGGGGCTTGAACTCACGGACCGCGAGATCGTGACCTGGCTGAAGTCGGACGCTTAACCGACTGCGCCACCCAGGCGCCCCAACTCTGGCTGTTTTTAAATAATCATCTATCATTCAAAATGTTATATCTATTTTACATTCCAGAAATTATTTTGAAAAGATATTGATACCCAATTTTCCTCTAGTTCTTTTTAGATACTTTACTTCAGTGAATTTTGCGACTACTTCAATTTCCTTAACCTGTTTCTTGCACCTGTGTTCCGTGCATCTGTTGTTTTTATCACTCTATTTCCCACCCTATTACCCAACTCTGCATCCAATTAAAAAAACAAAGTCTTAACTGCAAATGTTATCCATTTTCTAGAAATATAATTATGTCCTTTCTCATTTTAATTTTAAAATATTTTAAAATATTAATAATTTAATATTTAAATTTTTATGATCTTTCTGTTAAAAAAGTATTTTTTATAATTTTGAAGTATTTAAATTTTAAAAATAGACTTATTATAGTTTTTAAATAATATTTTAAATTTTATTCAAACAAAAATTTTTTTTTATATATTTCTTGGACTCATCTAACTCTGGTTGGTATAAATACTAATTATTACATGTTAGACAACATGCTTTGTACCACAAATGTAAAATTGATTTAGTTTCCAGCAGCCTGGAATATTGTTACAGAAGCATTTAAACTATTTTTCATCCAAGGTGTCTGTCCATTCACTTAGTTTTATGGACAGAAACTATTATTTTAACTTGTTTGAATTCTCTGTGGATACCTTGGGTATACCTTCCTAATGTCTTTCTAAGGTGTGTGCACCAAGAAAAATCATTTCATAATTTTCTCCTTTCTAGGTTATGTGGTCAGTTAAAGTAGTTATTTCATCCAGAGTCATGAGCCAAGGTTTGTGTAAAATATGCTATATTCCGTTTCTAAAATAATCACACACATGGTAAGCATTGTTTTTTGCAAAGAGTGGAGAAAGGATCTGGGGACAATTAAATATTTCTTCACACATATATTTTCACTGTTTACTATACATCAGACACAATTCTAGTCCCTGAAACTAGAGCACATAATAGGACCAAAAAGTTTCTCAAGATTTTAGAAGGAGAAAGAGCAAAAATATATAATATTGTGGATATTATGCAATAAATGACATAAAGAGAAGGAAATCAGGGTGTGGGAAACCAAGAATGGCAGAATACAGTGGCTTCGTCAGTGATCTGAGAAGGCCTATGGGTAGTGGGGGGTTTGAGCACAGAAAGTGAGAGGCAAGCCATTGACCATGTGATGAAAAACTGCAAAAGAAAACCGTATTTAGGGGCTCTGAGGAAGAAGAAGGCCTAGTGTGGCTCTTAAGGAACAGATAGTTAAACAGTGTGACTGAATTAGAAAAAAGATTAGGAGAGCAGTAATTGAGATAAGGTTAGAGATGTAGAAGCCTGGGCAATGTGAACCACTGGAGAAATTGGGTTTTTGCTCAGAATCCAGCAGACACTGGGTGTGAGGAGAGGAGAAACGTGCTTTGACATTCATTTTTAAAATATTATGTGGTGATCACATATATAAGAGACTACAGAAGATTAAGAGTCGAAGCAGGAGACCCATTAGGAGACATTGTTATAACTGAATAAACTATAATGGCGCTCACGCTAAGGAGGTAAGGGTGGAAAGTAGGGGAAGAACTCAAACTTTTGATTTGTTTTAAGGTAGACCTGATAGGATTTATGGATGGATTCAATGTCGAATGAGAGAGAAAGAGCAAGTACAAGAATGACTTCAAAGTTTTGTCCCAGGAAACCAGAGTGGTAGAGTTACTATTAAGTGAAACACAACAATTATGCGGGAAATAGGCTTGGGGAGAGAATATCAAAAGTCCAGTTCTGAGAATGGGAAACATGAGGAGCCTGGGAGACTTTTTGTTGTTATTTTTCTTTTTAACATTTATTCATTTTTTGAGAGACAGAGAGATCAGCGTGAGTGGGGGAGGGGCAGAGAGAGGGAAACAGAATCCGAAATGGGCAACAGGCCCCAGTCTCTGAGCTGTCAACACAGAGCCTGATGCAGGGCTCAAAGCCATGAACCGTGCAAGGTCATTACTAAGCCAAAGTCAGCAGCTCAACTGACTGAGCCACATATCTGCCGGATCCTGGGAGACTTTTAAGTGGAAATTTTAATTCAGCTTCTGGATTGAAGGGTCCAGGGCTAAAGGCAGTAGTTATGGCTAGTAATCAATATTTTTTTTCTTGGTTCATAGATAGCAGATCTACATCTTTACACACAAATATAGACATCTAGGCAATATGATAAATAACACGATAGCTATTTCTTAATCTAACTTTGCTTCATCTTCCTACAATTTTAATTTATACATATATTCAGAACTAGAAAACTTTAGCAATCATAATAATTAGTTAGTTAATGAAGAAATTAAGAAAAACAGATGACAGCCCACTTCATTAAAATTGTATGATGTGGGTGTGGGGGGGAGGTAATTTCATAAATAAAAACTATTTGTAATAATGATTTAAAAAAAACAGTAGAAACAAAACTCTTCTGAAAATTTAGTTTATACTCCAACAGACTTTTTCTTTCTCCAGATAACTGCCTAAATTTCTGTCACCTCTTTTAAAAATTTGTTTTATCTATAACAAGTGTTGGGAAAAATGTGGAGCTAAAGGAACCCTCGTGCGCTCTAGTGGGAATGTAAATTGGTGAAGTCACTGTGAAAAACAGTGTGGAAGTTCCTCAGAAATTTAAAAATAGACAAATTAGTAATTTTACTACTAGGTATTTACCCAAAGAAAACAAAAACACTAATTCAATATATATATATATATATATGTATATATATATATATATATATATATATATATATATGCACTTCTATGTTTATTACAGCATTATTTACAATAGCCAAGATATGGAAACAACCTAAATGTCTATCAATAGATAAATGGATAAAGATGTGGTGTGTGTGTGTGTGTGAATATTACCTGGAGATAAAAAAATTATGAGACCTTGCCATGTGCAACAACATGGATGGACCTAGAGAATATTATGCTAAGAGAGATATCCCACAAAGAAAGACAAATACCATATGATTTCACTTATATGTAGAATCTAAGACAAACAGTCTCTTAAATACAGAGGACAGACTGGTGTTTGCCAGAGGAAAGGTGGGTGAGGGGATGGGTGGAATAAAGGAGATTAAGAGGTATAATCTTCAAATTATAAAATAACTAAGTCACAGAGATGAAAAGTATAGCATAGAGAATATAGTAAACAATATTGTAATAACCTTGTAATAACCTTTGTAATGACAAATGGTGACTACACTTACCATGGTCAGCACTGAGTAATGTGCACAATTGTTAAGTCAATGTTCTACACCTGAAAGTATTATAACATTGTATATTAATTATACTTCAATTAAAAAAATTAAATCTATTTGTTATTGCCACTAACATTTTCTGGATTTCTTTTCATTTTCTCTACATTCTTTCAATAGATGATAAATAAACTTGAGCATATGTAATGGAGTGAGTCCACTGAAATTAGTCATTGTATATCAACCACCTACTACAATTCAGGTATGATGTTGACTTCTAGAAAAGTTACCTCCCTTATTCATTTCTATATTTAATCTCAAATTTAGTTTAAACTTAGTAACTCCTTGTTATTTTATGAAAAATCAACAATTTCTTTGGTGTTTAAACTATTTTTTTTACTTTTTAAATTAAATTTTTGTTTCAAATTTATTTAAATTCTAGTTAGTTAACATATAGTGTAATATTGGTTTCGGCAGAATTTAGTGATTCATCACTTACATATAACACCCAGTGCTTATCATAACAAATGCCCTCCTTAGTACCCATCACCCATCTAGCCTTTCTCCCACCCACCTCACATCCAGCAATCCTCAGTTTGTTCTTTATTAAGAATCTGTTTCTTCTTTTGCCTCTTTCTCTCTCTTTTTTTTCTTCCTTCCCCTATGTTCATCTGTTTTGTTTCTTAAATTCCACATATGAGAAAAGTCACAGGTCTTTCTCTGGCTGACTTATTTCACTTACACTCTCATTCAATCTACATCATTGCTAATGGCAAGATTTCATTCTTTTTGATGGCTAAGTAATATTCCATTATATATGTACATATATACATACATACATATATACATACATACTACCTCTTCTTTATCCATTCATCCATTAATGGATATTTGGGCTCTTTATATAATTTGGCTATTGTTAATAATGCTATCATAACCATTAGGGTGCATGTGCCCCTTCAAATCAGTATTTTTTGTCCTTTGGATAAGTACTTAGTAGTGCAACTGATGAACTGGAGGATAGTCCTATTTTTAACTTTTTAAGGAACCTCCATACTGTTTTCCAGAGTGGCTGCACCAGTTTTCATTCCAACCAATAGTGTGCGATAGTTCCCCTTTCTCATCAACATCTGTTGTTTCCTGTGTTGGTTAATTATAGCCATTTGACAGGTGTGAGGTGATATCTCATCATAGTTTTGATTTGTATTTCCCAGATGATGAGTGAAATTGAGCATCTTTTCATGTGTCTATTAGCCATCTATAGTCTTCTTTAGAAAAATGTTTATTCATGCCTTCTGCCCATTTATTTTGTTTTGTTTTGTTTTGTTTTGTTTTGTTTTAAGTGGGCTCCTTGTGGGCTTGAACTCATGACCCTGACATCAAGACCTGTGCTGAGATCAAGAGTCAGATGCTTAACCGACTGTGCCACCCAGGCATCCCATCTTCTGCCCAATTTTTAACTGGATTATTTATTTTATGGGTGTGGGTGTTGAGTTTGGTAATTTTTTTTTATGTTTTGGATATTAACCCTTTGTCAGATTTGTCATTTGTAAATATATTCTACCATTTCTTTGATTGCCTTTTAGTTTTGTTGATTGTTTCTTTCACTCTGCAGAGGTTTTTATCTTGATAAGTTTCCATACCACATTTTTGCTTGTATTTCCCTTGCCTCTGGAGACATGTCTAGTTAAGAAGTTGCTATGGCTGATGTCAAAGAGATTGCTGCCTGTGTTCTCTAGGATTTTGATAGTTTCCTCTCTTACATTTAGGTCTATCATCTATTTTGAATTTATTTTTGTGTATGCTCTAAGAAAGCGGTTCAGTTTCATTCTGATAAAACATCAGCAATTTTAATTAGTGATTATATATTCCTAAATACTTATAAATTTAGACAATCCTAAGATATGTTTCTCGTATTCTAGAAATATACCCATATATATCTGTATGTATCACATGTACAAGCATCTATGCTCATAAATATGTTCACAGGCTTGGATAAAGGGGTAACAAATGAAGAATTATTTCAGGAATATTGTGGATTTTGAATGTAGAACCACCAGAAACAAACTTTTCATAATGTTCAATCCTATGGACATTGACATATTATTGAAATCAGAAAAAGTCGTGAGAAATTGCAATTTATTCTTATATATATCTAGACAAACGGTATAATTTATTTTCTTAAACTATATGTAATCTTTTGTTATAAAATTCATCTATATAAATACCAATTTAGCAAATAAAATGTAACACTTTAACTAAGGACATACTCATGTAAACTTCAAAACAAGGGAAAGTCCTTCTTAGCCTCACTAGGTTAAAACTAGTTGACTTCTTTTACTATTCTCCATTAAGTTCTCTGACATAATTCTGTTAATTGCTATATGTTTCTTCCCACACTACTGTGAGCACAGGGTAATAGACTGAATGACAAGAGTGATATTTTATTCACTCTGTTATTTCCTACTCTTACCACTGGACAATGAGCGTTTGGCTCTTGATAAGTTCTTAAATGAATGAAAGAAGCAAGTACTTAATATATTTGTTTATTTACAGTTTTATTTTTTTTCAATCATTTAAAAAATATCTCTGCTAATATACATAGTTTTTCAGTTCCTTTGTTCTTAGTAATATTTACTTTAAAACCTGGCTTTTTCAGGGCACCTGTATGGCTCAATCAGTTAAGCATCAGACTCTTGATTTTGGCCCAGGTGATGATCTCGCAATTCGTGAGACCCAGCCCAGCCCAGCATCTGACTGTGCTGAAAGTGCAGAGCCTGCTTGGGATTCTTTCCTCCCCCACTGACAGTCTTTCTCAAAATAAATAAATAAACTAAAAATAAAATAAAATCTAGCTTTCTCTGGGTAGCATAAATATATTCTTTATCATTATTTTGGAGCAAACATAGTTGAAAATAAATACATATTTTCTTCAGGTTGAGATGTATCTAAATTTTTTCTCTCCCTTTTTGCTATTTATTTTTTTTTATTTTTTATCTTTTATTTTTTCTAGCTTTGAAAAATAACTGACAAATAAAAATGGTATGTATTTAAGGTGTACTACATGATGATTTATGTATACATTATAAAATGATTACCATAATCAAGCTAATTAACACATCCATCATCTTAAATAGCTGCCTTTTTTGTGTGTGGTCAGAATACTTAAGATCTACTCTTTTAACAAATTTCAAGTATATGATATTATTGACTATAGTCATCATGCTGTACATTAGATTCCCAGAATTTATCTTATAACTGAAAGCTTGTACCCTTTGACCAACATCTCCCTATTTCCCATTAATGACAGCATGAATAAACCTGGAGCTATACCTAATATTTTTCTTCCTTCCTTCCTCCTGCCTGCCTCCCCTCTCCCTCCCTTCCTTTTTCTTCTTTCTTTCTTTCTTTCTTTCTTTCTTTCTTTCTTTCTTTCTTTCTTTCTTTCTTTCTTTCTTTCTTTTTCATTTATTTTATTTTAATTCCAGTACAGTTAACATATAGTTATATTCATTTCATGTATATAATATAGTGACTAAGCAACTCCATACATTGCTCAGTGCTCATTCTGGTAAGTGTTCTCTTAATTTCCTTCACCTATTCACCCATTGCCCCACTTACTTCCACTCCACTAACCATCTGTTTGTTCTCTATAAGAGTCTGTTTTTGGTTTGTCTCTCTTTTTTTCTCCTTTGTTCATTTGTTTCTTAAATTCCACGTATGTGTGAAATTGTATGGTTTTGTATTTCTCTGACTGGCTTATTTTACTTGGCTTTATACTTTCCAGGTCCATCCATGTTGTTGCAAATGAGAAGATTTCATTCCTTTTTATGGATGAAAAATATTTGGGATATTAGGAAATTTGCATTTCCCTGATGATGAGTGATGTTGAGTATCTTTTTATGTGTCTGTTGGTCATATGTACATCTTTGGAGAAATGTCTGCTCATATCTTCTACCCATTTTAATTGGATTACCTTTTGGTTTTGAGTCGTATAAGTTCTGTATATATTTTGGATGCTAACCCATTATCATATATGTAATTTGCAAATACCTTCTTTAACTTTAAAAGGACAATCATTTTTCTATTTCCTAAGCTACTCAGTCCACAGAAAAAAGTAGAAGAAATTTCAATTTGTTTTATGAAACTAATAAAAGAGTTTACTATTAGCAATAGACAAAAACAAACTCTGAGAGGAAAAATCAGTTCAGAATTCTATATAAAATTCCAATATTAATGATCAGAATCCGGAAGTGTAAAAAAAAAATCAAATACAGTTCAGCATATGCATAGGAGTGTTACTTAATGGCAAAAATAGTAAATATAATATGCTTTATCACCATTTAGGTGACAGAAAAATATGATTCAATTTATAGTTAATAAAGAATTATTCAGGTGCTTGCCTGGCTCAGTTGGTTAAGCGTCCAATTCTTGATTTTGGCTCAGGTCATCATTTCCTGGTTTGTGAGATCTGGGTCGGGCTCTGTGCCTACAGTGCAGACCTTGCTTGGGATTCTCTCTCTCCTCTCTCTCTCTCTGCCCTTCCCTCACTCTTGCATGCTGTGTCTCTCTCTCTCTCTAATTAAATAAACACTTAAAGAAATTTTAATATGGGGCGCCTGGGTGGCTCAGTCGGTTGAGCATACGACTTCAGCTCAGGTCATGATTTCACGGTTTGTGGGTTCAAGCCCCACGTGGGGCTCTGTGCTTATAGCTCAGAGCCTGGAGCCTGTTTTGGATTCTATGTCTGCCTCTCTCTCTGCCCTCGCCCGACTTCTGCTCTGTCTGTCTGTCTCTCTCTCCAAGATAGATAAAAGCATTTAAAAAAATAAAAAAATAAAAAAGTTTTAATATTTAACACAACTCAGGCACTTTTCTCTTACCAAATAATGCAGAATAACATAAATGTGAAATATATCTTTAACATATAAAGATCATTTGTGAAGAAAGAAAATAAAATAGCTGCATCATAAATGGAAAAATAATAAACTATTTCAGTTGAAATCATGAAAGAAAGGGACTTGCTTAAGATCTTCATTATTGAACTTTGTCTGGGAGCATCTCAGCAAACATAATTTTTTAAATGGAAATAATACTAATATACAAATTTGGGAAATTTATATGATTAACATGTCTTATTGCTGATAATACAACTTTGCTCTTTGAAAACCCAGGAACCTCAAGTAAAAATACATATATACTTAATAAGTGGATAGTGTAAGGCAGACAAACACATGGGAAATACAGGGAAATTAATAGTCTTTGCTATTAGTGCTACAAAGATATAAAATACAAGTGAAATAAACACAAGACTAGTGAAAGCTTAAATTTTTGTAAGATTTTAATGTAAATCCAATATACCTAATGCAATTTCAAAAGAGTACAATTTTCAGAATCAGATAAAACCATACTTAAATATGTATAGAAGAATAAGTGCCATTGAAAAGAACAAGAAAATATTTGAAAAATAAGTACTAAGGTGTCCTATCAGATACCAAAACAACAACAAACAATGCTATAAATAAGTCAAGTTGATGTTGAGATCAGAGTAGTGAATATTTTAACAAAACTAGAGAAAGAATTTCTAGATATAATCTTAGGTTGGTAGCTGAAATAGATATAGATCTACCTCTCTACATATATATGCTGTGTGTGTGTGTCTGCATGTGTGTATATATATACTTTTTACATAGAAATGTCTTTCAGCACAATTGGTAAAGTAAACGCTCCTGACAAATATTAGATAGTACTGAACAACTGACTATCTGTCAGGAAAAACCAAGCTCTAAATGCCAAGCTTATACATTGTATAAAAAAAAAAAAGGCTTCAAATTAAGACATTAAATATGCAAACACAGTTATATATTTTAAGAACATCTAGAATTTTCATGGACAAGGCAAAGGAGCTTCTTAATAAGACAACAACACTAATGTTAGAAAATAAATGTGAAAAATGCATTTTTAATTACAATGACAAATTTCTCAGTGGGAAAATAAGTATTATAAACTCAGTCAGTTAATAAATGACTAATTTGGGGGGGGGGGGAGGCTTAAAACAGAAAGAGATGAAGTTACTATCTATACAGATCTCACAACTTAACAAGAAATAAACAACCTAATAGAAAATAGACAAAGGTTATAAATAATTGATTCACACAACTGAAACCCCCAAAATTGCTAGAGTCTAACTTCAAGAAAATGAAGTATGAAAGGTTGTATAAAATAAGGAGAGTTAAGAGAATTGCAGAGTTAAAGCAACCATGTGGCTTTAATGAATAAGTGAGGTAAAAGTTATTGTTATTCAGTCCTAGTATAATAAAATTTACAAACAGCATCATGGTAACAAATCTTAGAATTAAAACTGCAAATGTCCTTTAATCCAGGAAATCCATTCCTGGGTATCTTTAGGAATAAAGGATTCATTTCAAGAATACATACCCACTCAATTTGTGGTAGGGGAAAAAAAAAAAGAAAGAAAGATAAAGGTAACAAAGTGAATGCCAAACATTAGAGAGGTAACTGAAAAAAAAAAAATACAGCATATCCACTCCCAAGAAATATTAGACAGCCCTCAAAAATAATTTTGAGTTTTTCTTATTTATTTGGAATAATAAGCAGTACTTTTAGTCAGTAGATCAAAGGGGATGAGGAAGTTGAGCAAAAACTGAAAAAAATGCATTTAAAAATAATAAACCTATTTATAATATCATACTAATAGATTGATATAAAACTATGTATACACAAGTGGTTACTAACAGACTTTATTTTTTAGAGCAGTTTTCATTCCCAGCAAAATTGAACAGAAAGTAAAGAAAGTTCCCGTATATCCCCTACATGGTCCCACATACACAGCCTCGCCACAATCAACATCCCCCACCACAGTGGTATATTTGCTACAAATTGATTAACCTACATCAACACGTCATTACCTACAGTTTATACTTTGCATTAGAGTTCGCTTCTGATATTGTACATTTTATGGAATTTGACATATGGTGACACGTATCTACCACTACAGTGTCATGCATAATACGCATACTGACCTCAAGTCCTCTGTGCTCTGCCTATTCGTCCCTCTCCTGCCTGTTGTAAATTTACAATGTAACTGGGGTGACCATCTGTGTTAGTCCATTGGATTCATACAAAGAGAAAATAAACTTCTCACATCTTTATGAGGGGTAGTTTTGCAGTTTGGGTGAGTTGCCAGCTGAAATTAGGGTCCTGCCCTCTCTGAGAAACCACGTGATGGGGTGCTCTCTTCCTTGGTTACATTTCAAAGAGATCGTCTCCAGGTCCCTGAAAGAGACATGCCTGAGTTCTAGAGCTGGTGAGAGGCTTATCTAGCTTTCAAAAAGATATACACATGCATTGGAAAGAGATGGAAAAAGAACTTACAAGTTGTCTAAAGTCAATGGTCTAAGAAAGGGAAGAGGGAAGGTATATTCCCTCATTTTCAACAACAAGAATCAGGGTTTTTATTTGTAATTTGTATTTGCCCTTACACTAAATCCTTATGACAGGATTCCAGAATCCTTCCAAGGACTAAAGACCAGTACTTGTCCTTGACCACGATGCTCCACTGAAACATAAAAGCACCATTTCTTCAAAGCCATATATTAATTTATAAAATGTGATTATAGATGCACTTTTTGAGGAATAACATTCAAAATCTGTTATTTGTACATTTTAAATGTGAATATAGATGGTCACTCTGAAAAATAAAATATTCAAAAATATAGGTTATTTACAGTTTCTAAAATAATAAAATGCAGCCATGCAGGAAGATAAAGAATAAAAACACCAGGAAACCTTTCTTGTGTTTCCTTGGAATGGTATGATGATAACTGCATATTTTTTAAAGTTTGTTAGGGAAGATCTTTAAACCAGTGATTATGGGTATATATGTTAGTGTGTGTGTTGGTGGGGTCATGAAAAACATATGAACAGCTATATCAAACTACATTGTACCCTATCCTAAATGATGTTGTCATTCACTTGATGAGTTCACATGAACTGAACTGCTATGAGTCTTATAAAGAAGGAAAATTTATTGAAAATATTGATTTAGATATGTAGTATGTCACACAAAAGCAATTATTAGTGTTGGAATAAAAAACCTAGAAGCCTAGGCAGTAAAGCACATCAGAAACACACATACATACCATCTAGCCTAGAAACTTAAGAATTTAGAAGAAATAAAATCCACCAAAAATGAATACAAATTTTAACTTACAGAAACGTGTAACTTCCGAATGTCAAGTAGTGTAAAATGATAAACTGAGAAAATAAAGGCAAGGAATAGACCAGATATTGGATTAAACTTTTAAAGGTGATATTATGGTTGAATCTAAGGCATTTGGCTATTTCTTCATCCCTTTACTTATATCTTACTCCGGTCTTATTGTACTATCTGTTGCTGCAGTAATATCTGAAACCCAGTACCCTATGAAAGCACCTTATTTAAAGTACAAGCAGCCAGATTTGGGTGAGGTGCCGCTCAGTTGATGAAGTATCAATGTTGAGAAAACTAGTCGATGTCACAATGATACAGCTGTCTTCTCCAAGGGCACAGCTGAGGACGGAAAGAAATTAATGGCTCACATTTGCAGAAAACTTGCTGGATTTACTGTATATCAGTCACTGTGTTCAACACTTTGCCAGGATCTCCTAACAGTTGCCCTGGGAGGCATATGGTATCATCAATTCATCATCAATATATAGATGAAGAAATTGGGGCTCATCCAAGATCATACTGATAACACGTGGTGGATCCAAGGGAAGGGTCCAATTGATATGGGCTGAGCCTGTGCACTGTGCTGCTTTCAGAGCTGCTGTATGTGCTAAATCTCACCACCACTGAATGTATATATATATCTTGATAATTGATGAAGCCACCAGTGTCTCTGCTGACACTTAGCTTCAGCCTTCTCTCCTCCTCCCCAGTTGTAGAAGTCTCAATGCATTGAAACCTTAACACTTTCCTCATCCAGTAGCTTTAATCATGTCATTAATGACACATCTCCTTTGGTTTAACTTTTATTTTTAGTGTTTGTCCTTAACACTTAAGCATATAGAACAAGCTAAGCTAATAACAAACATGACAGACAGCCACCATGTTCTTCTCGAAATTTCCTTCCATTTTCTTCTTTTAAGGAAATCCCTGAGTCCTCTGTGAAGAGAGACTGGAAGAAAACCTTCCCCGGATATGTCTGAATCGTAATGTGAATTCAAGATATATTCAAGCTAGTTGAATTTCTAATGTAATTCTAGTTACAATTTCTAATGTAAACTCCCAAAATATTTTTTACTATAATGTTTAATATAGAATTTATACTAGTTATAATTTAATACAGTGTTAAGTAGTTTAATTGGCATTAATTTAGTTTAATACAGTATTTATACTAGCTTATTTAGAAATTATTACTTTTGGGGGATTTGACTTATTTCCTGATTCTCTTTATCTTTAATCTCTTTTAGTTCATAGCTAAGTAAATCATCTAATTCTCACTCTTGTGCCCAACATTTGAGAAGAATCCACAGGGGATTTAAGAAATGTTTGTTATGATTATTTTTCTAATACTTAGCTCCATAATTTAGTTTTTCAGATACAATTGTGAAGGATATGCTGCACAATGTTCTCGTGGGAAGCTTGAGTAAAGTAAAGTACTGGTAATACAAATACCTTAAGAAGCTAATTGCTCTGCTTAGTAAACTTGTAACAGAACTGCCTCTGATTATAATGTCCCTTTAGAAACCATTTACATTTGTCAATGTTAATTTAAATTGTATTATACCTATAAATTGTCTTTTGATTTTTTTCTAGCTGCTGTTCTTTGTATAACTCTTTGCAGATATGGAACTTGGATTAAAAAAAAGTTGAACTAGAGAAAAAGAGATTTTTTTCTTTACCTAATACTGAAAGATTATACAAAGAATATAAACTTTTTTTTTTGTTTTTTTTTTTTTTTTTTAGAATAAAGAGGACTGATGTATGGAATCTCACCTGAAGTTCCTTGAACACCAGATTGACTACACTTGGAGAATGCTCTGCTGTTGACTCCCCTTTTTGAGGTTCATGGGAATGGACTATATTTCTCTGGGAAAGGATAAGTTGCTTTCTCCAAAGGCAACAGAACTTCCAACTGGGAGTCATTTGTGGAACATGAAAATTT
Organism: Lynx canadensis; assembly: GCF_007474595.2. Taxonomy (NCBI): domain Eukaryota; kingdom Metazoa; phylum Chordata; class Mammalia; order Carnivora; family Felidae; genus Lynx; species Lynx canadensis. The sequence continues at coordinate 137,109,306 of NC_044311.2, forward strand.
GGCCTAAAATCCTACTTTGTGAAAGGTACCACAGCCTGGAGAGAGAGAAAAAAAATCTCCTTCCTCTTATCTGGAGAGTTAGTGTGGTCCACATGCTAGGAGATGGTCAGGAAGATCCCAGACACTTCCATGATTGTGATAAGAAGAGTAGATAAACTCTCCTTTGTCAGGTGGAAAGACACGAAAAGCCAGGCCAGGAAAGGCTGATAAGTTTTTTAACTACGCAGTACCTGTAAGTTATTTTTCATTGTAATTCTTTTCTGCTATTGACAAGTCTTTAATATTGGCTGCCTAACTGAACTGACTTCATTTTTTAAAAAAGAAATAGGGATATCCTCTTCTACCTAAATTTAGGGTGAAGTATAAGTGTATAGAAGAGTCCAGTGTTCTGTAAGCACTGTGACTATACTCAGGGCACAGCCACCTGTCAGTCTCACAAAGACCAAGACAAAGGCAGCTGGAGGAGCAAGAATAGGAAATCTGATCTCTTAAAGGACCCACAGGACTTGTTTGGAACATGAATAAATCAGGATACTGGTCAATTCTCAGAACTAGCTGGCAGGTAATACTAAGGGGGCCTAATTTTCTCAGATGAAAATAAGGCGAGTACGGCAGAACCATGACTTCATGATTTGGAGCATGTTCATCTAAATTTCAATTTAGTAAAGAGGCCCAAATGAAAATTATACGCAATCATGTTCTATAGTAATTTCCTCTAGCTTCACGGTTCTGAAAGGAGGCTAATATAATGAAGTGGTTGAATTGAGGCAGCATGAAGAGATGCTAAAAAATGGGATTGTAATAATGCGCCGCCCAATCATTTATAAGATAGTGTTCCCTATATGTAAAGACCTGGGGAAAAATAATATCAGTCTATTGACTGATAATGAAAGAATATCTATGGTAAAATTTTGTTTGTGCCAAGCAGAAATGTTGAAATTACATAACATGAGTTTTGAAGAGAATAGTTCAGTATCTTTATCAACTTTGTCTGTAATCTATAAACAGCCCAAGATAAGAAACATTAAAGAAAAAGGTTACTAAAGGGCAAAGAATGAGAAATCAAAAAAAAAAAAAAAAAAAAAAAAGGACTCTATCAAGTTTGAACGAAATTAAACACCTATTTTAGTGGCTGACCAGAGAGCTCAGATTTTTTTAGGAACAAAACAAACCTGGAATATGCCCTCAATGAATGCATTGCCATGCTGTCCTTCTTTTTCAGTACTACTCTCTTAAAGAAATCTCTCCTCTCCCATTCCATGTAATTTGAGACAATCAATCAGGCCTTCACATCTTTCTAACCCAGATTCTCAGAAGGGACATGCTTGCTATGTTTTCCATACATTTTAAGATCACTGATGGGATTTTTTTACCTGAGTACTGGAATTCTGATTTAAAAAAACAAAACAAAAACAAACAACCCCCCCCCCCAAAAAAAAATAAACCATGGAACTTTGAATGGTTGTTTATAAGCAACCCAGTGAAAGTGTTTCAAAAATGTCTTTGACGAGCTCTTGCACTGTCTGAGCTATTAGTTACAGATCCATCATAAACATAGATAAAAACATATTCTTTTCAATAGTTGTTGACCTCTTTATTTGGGCCTGTGAAAAGCTATTATATCTTTCTAATAACGGCTTATTATTTTCTTTTACTAGAATTTCTCATAGGCTAGCTCTATTGTTCAAAATCAAATAACCTTATCGAATACAGGACATTATATAACTGTTGCCAGAAACTCAGAAGGACCACCTTAGAACGTTAAATCTTTCATGCATTTCTTATGAATAGTATACTATGGACAATATACTGCTATGTTGATACCCACAAAAATAGAGTTTAAGACCAAATATCAGATGATAGTTTATTACATACAAATGATTATGTATGTGTGTGTGTAGATACACATATGATTATATATTATATATATATGATTTTATACACACACAAAAAATCATCTCATTTTCTTTTAAGAATATAGCCATGTGGCAAAGTACGAATTGGAAAGGAGTTTATAATTGGAGATATTTGCTGGAATCTGAATAATCAAAGTAAGTGGTAAAGACTTATAAAAGCCTTGTTCCATTGCCAGCTTGTTTATCCTAGATGATTCTTTGCAAAGTAGCATATCTCATCTAAATACATTCAAATGAAAAAGATTTATAGCCCACTTTAACAAAACATATTTGACCATGATTTATATTGAGACAGTAATTTATACAGTAAAACATTAATTTATAAAGTAGAGGACTATAAGCAGGGGAATCATATTATGAAAATATTTCATCATTATGTTCTCCAATGCCTGGTCAAAGTATATTATTTTTCCAGATTTAAAGAGGGCAAATCTTTTCTTACATCAAGTTTTCTGAATCTTCCCAGGTTAAGCACCTTTCAAATTTCTAAAGAGCTAATGTAATCATGGAAAAGTAGGATTTTCTTTTTTTTTCTTTTTTTTTTTTTTTTTACCACCTTCACCCATTTTGCCTACCCAACAGAACCCTCCTTTAGCAATCATCAATCTTTTCTCAGTATCTATGAGGGTTTTGTTATGAAGAATCCACGCATAGGTCAGATCATAGGTATTTGTCTTCGTCTGTGTGATTTTCATTGCTTAGCATAATGCCTTCAAGGCCCATTCACGTTGTTGCAAATTCTGAAGGCAAGCTCTCCTGTTTTGCGAGTAAATAATATTCCCGTGTGTGTGTGTGTGTGTGTGTGTCTGTGTGCGATCATATTTTCTCATCCATTCATCCACGAATGGACAGTTAGGCTGCTTCCATGTCTTAACTATCATAAATAATGCTACAGTGAACATGGAGATACAGATACCATTTTGAGAGAATGTTTCATTTCCTTCAGGTAAATACCCAGAGATGAATATTCTGTATCATATGGTAATTCTATTTCTAATTTTTTCAGGAAACTCTGTACTGTTTTCCATAGTAGCTGCACTATTTTACATTTTTACCAATGCACAGGGTTTCCTTTTCTCCACATGCTCACCAATACTTATCTCTTATATTTTTGACAACAGCCATTCTAACAGGTGTTTGGTGATATTGCACTGTAATTTTGATTTGCATTTCCCAGATGATAAGTGAGGTTGAGCACCTTTGCATGTACTTATTAGTCATCTGTAAGTCTTTTTTTTTGGGAAAATATCTATTCCGATCCCTTGCCCATTTATTAATCCAATTGCTTGTTTTTGTTTTGTTTTGCTTTGCTTTGGTTTGGTGTTCATTTTGCTATTGAGTTGTATTAGTTGTTTGTATATTTTATACATTAATCTTTTATCAAATATATGATTTACAAAAATTACATTTGCAAATGTTTTCAATTTTTTTGGCAACTATTTTCTTCCATTCAGTAGGTTGCCTTTTCATTTTGCTGATGGTTTTCTTCACTGTGAAGAAAAATTTTACCTTAATGTAGTACCACTTGTTCATTTTTGCTCCTGTCACCTTTGTTTGTGGTGTGAAATTAAAAAAAAAAAAAATCATTGCCAAGGCCAATGTTAAAGAGTTTACCCTCTGTGTTTTCTTTTAGAGGTTTACAGTGATAGGTCTTACACCCAAGTCTTTAATCGATTTGGGTTCGATTTTGTGTATGGTGTAAGATAATGGCTCAATTTCTTTCTTTTGCATGTAGCTGTCCAATTTCCCAATACCACTTATTGAAGGACTGTCCTTTCCCCATTGTATATTCTTGGCACCATTGTGTTAACTTGATTGACTATAAATGTGTGAGTACATTCCTGTTCCACACAGAAGAGTAGAGAGAGAAGGAGACACAGCTTACGAAGCAGGCTCTAGGCTCTGAGCTGTCAGCGTAGAGCCTGAGGTAGGGCGTGAACCCACAAGTGGTGAGATCATGACCAGAGCCAAAGTCGGGTGCTTAACCGACTGAGCCATCCAGGCGCCCCTCAATTTCTTTCTTTTGCTGTTCAATTTTCCCAATACCACTTAGTGAAGTGACTATCCTTTCCCCATTTTATATTCTGGGCACCGTTGTGGTAACTTAATTGACTCTAAATGTGTGAGTATATTCCTGTTCCACACAGAAGAGTAGACATTTTAAAGCTTCTTTTCCAGGGATTCATCTAGGAGTTTCCTAATTTATTGGCACATTTTGAGAACTTATACTTCCATGAGTTATCAGAAGAATCCAAATATTATTTTACATTTTATCACCGGGGTAACACTTTAATCAGTATTCAACCTCTCTTAAATCATATCTTTGTATTAAAAAATATTCAGAGCCAATTTTCACACATGCTACTTAGAAAAAAGTGGAAAGTTAAGTAATACCAACTGTTTTAGTTTCCTATTGGCTGTCGCAACAAATCAGTACAAATGTAATAGTACACAAATGTATTATTTTACAGTTATGGAGATCAGAAATCCAACATGGCTCTTATGAGCTAAAATCAAGGTGTTTGCAGAATTGTGTTTCTTCTGATAGCTCTGGAGGAGAATCCCTTTCCTTGCCCTTTTCAACTTCCAGAGGTCACGTCATTCCATGTGTTCAGACCCTTTTATTCATCTTCAAAGTGAATGACTCCTACCTCTACTCTCATCACCTCACCTCCTCTTTCTGACTCAGATATTCTTGCCCACCTTTTGTAAGGACATTTGTGGTTATATGGAAGGCCACTGAGATAATCCAGGATTATCACCCCATCTCAAGATTCTTATTATAATCACATCACTGAGTCCCTTTCATTAAGTAAGTTAATATATCCACAGGTCATGGGGTATAAGACCAACTCTGGAGAGCCTTTATTCAGTCTACTATACTATGCCCAACCTTAAAAACAATGTAATGTAAAAAGGGCTGGGCAAAATCATCAAAGAAAAATTAATTTTAAAATTTCACCATAGTGTCAAAATGCTGTTGACACAATTCCATTTAATTCTTTGTACTTTAAAACTATATAGCAGATCAAATTATACAGGAAAGATTGCCATTACGACAAAGCAGTTTGTTGGAAATGTCACCAACATGGCCATGGTATGTATCTGAATAGCAAAACAACAAGGGACAAAAATAGTTTGAAATAATTGCTTCTTCAGATAAGCAATTTCAGATAGGAGTGGGACATAAAAATATCAAATAAAACAGGTGTGCTTGACTGGCAATATTGATGAAAGAACAAGTGAAGAAGCAAATTAGTAGGTATATGATGGAATAAAGAAATAATGCAAAAAGACATGCAGAATATTTTATGAAAGAATAATGAATGCAAAAATTATAAAATCTGGAATGTACATATTTTTAAGAGTTGAGAATAATTTAAGGTTTTTCTTTTTTTCTTTTCTTTTTTTTGCTTTTACTTTTCAAGACAGGTATATTAAGATAAATTAGATAAGTCCAACTGTTAAGTAATAATTCTAACAGACTGGAAGGAAACTATTTGCAAGCTATATGTCAAAAAAAAAAAAGACTGATATACAAAATATGCAAGGAGCTCTTACAACAATAAGATATCATTCAAAAATTAGACAAAAGACCAGAAGAGATACTTAACTGAAAATATTACAAAGATCAAATAAGTATATAAAATGATGCTCAGCATAGGTTTGCGTTGGGGAAATGCAAATTAAAACAAGAATGAGATACCAACACACATTTATTAGAATGTTGAAATCCAAAAAAACCCTGGCATTATCAGTTGTGCATAAGGACTGGAGCAACGTGATCTATTACTCACTGCTGGTGAGAATACAAAATTGTACAGTTAGGCGGATAATTCGACTGATTCTTGCAAAGATAAACATAGTCCTGCCACATGATCCAGCCGTTGCACTCCTAAGATTTTACTCAATGGATTTAAAAACTTACGTGCACATAAAAAACTGAACAAGAATATTGATGCTTTAATCATAGTTGCCCCGAACAAAAAGCAATCAAGATGTGCTTTAATAGGTAAATAAAAACACACTGTGGTGCATCCAAATAATGAAATACTGGTAAGCAGTAAAAACAAGAGAGGGGTACCATACCAGGTAAATACATGCATTTAAATAAATCCATTTAAATAAATGGAATAAAATGATAGTGTGTGCAGAGAGAAAGATAGAATATTTTAAAATTGGGAATGAACTTATTTTTAAGAATTGGAAATAATCTGTATTTTTGCCTTCAAATATTTAAGAGATGTGTATGTAAATGGGGGTAAAGTCAGCAGGAAAGGGCTACCTACTATTTACTTACATTTACATGAAATTATGGTAAAGTCAAAATTATATAAAGATAATAAACAAATCGGTGGTTGACATCAGTTTAGAAAGGAGACGGAGTTTGAGTAGTAGAGCAAATATAGGGTATTACTTAGGGCACTAAAACTATCCTCATTAGACTAAAATGGTGGGTAAATTACACCAAGATTTTGTCAAAGCTCATAGAATTTTACAGCCTAAAGACTGAATCTTCTTTTTCTTTCTTTCTTTCTTTTTTTTCCTTTCCTTTTTTTTTTTTTTTTTTATGTAGGCCCCACTACCAACAATGGGGCTTGAACCCATGACCCTGAGATTGAGTCACATGTTCCACCAACTGAGCCAGTCAAGCTCCCTTATAGCACAAAGAGTGTATCTTAATTTATGTAATTCAATAAATATAATTTAGGAGTTTAGGGGATTCTAGGATAAACTATAGTGGTGAAAATCTAACTAAATTACCTGGGTAATATGTAAATGAGTAAAATTTGTAAGACTCAAAGCAAAAGAAACTGCACGTAAAAATTGTAATCTAGTTGATAAAAATGTTTCCCATGAAGGTATGGGTTAACAATGCTGAAATCATGATATGAATGAACAATCAGTAAATTGATGGTGGATGAGGGGAACCAGGTTTCTTACGGTTGGAGTATGAGATTACTGACAAAGGGGTTGATGAGAATGATGATTTAGGGTTGGATTCATGAATATGAACTCATGGTAGGTTTAATGTAGATACAGAAATATATTTTTAAACGTAATGATTTAGTTATGCCTATATACACTGGCTAGGAAACATATATATTTCCCTGCTTTTCGTTGTGAGAGTCTGGAAGCAACAATACCCTTGTATAGTAGCAAGAAGGACTCTCAGTGCTCAAATACTGGTTTCTAACAGCATACTCCAAGGAACGGAACCCAGGTTCTTTGGGAAATGGCTGTTTCTAGGGCTCATGTAAGGAAAATACAAGATGACCTGGCGCTTCCTGTACTACCAGAAATGAAGGAGCACCCAAAAGAAACCACAATGATAGGAATATGTCAAAAGGACACAAGACACAACTAAAAAAGTTTACAATTAAAGTCTGAATGTTTTGAACAAAAAGTAAATTACGTAGTATGTAGTATAATCAAAATTATAAAATATATATGCTTATATGAGTTTACATCAATATAATTAAATGATTGAATACATAAATGAGGAAGGATGGACATATCTCCCATGCAGAAGAATTTTTTTAATCAATCAATTAATGAATCTATTTATAAGTTTATTTATTTACTTTTGAGAGTGTGTGTGTGTGCTACTGGGAGAGAGGCAGAGAGAGAGGGGGACAGAGAATCTGAAGCTGATTATGCACTAACAGCCTCAACATGGGGCTCAAACTCAGAAACCGTGAGATCATGACCTGAGCTGAAGGCAGATGTTTAACCAGCTGAGCAATCCAGGCATCCCTTAAACTTGTATATACATAAACCACCCTGTATATGATATTCCCAAGGTGGATGATAATTCCCAACCCATTAAGGGTGGTCTGATTTCTTTCACAGGCTACTGTAGGGGAGGGAATAGGGGTAAATTTGCATAAGAGAAATCCATCGAACATTACTTTGCCCAAGTAACAGAGGTTGACAACATCAGTAATGTTATGTCTATAGCATAATATAGTGTGAGGAGAATGGCATTTTATGCACGTGGTCTTCCAGCCAAGAACTCTTAAGTCTAGTCTAATAATGAGGCAAATATTAGATGAACACTAATTGTGAGCTGTCATACAAAATATCTAACCAGTATTTCTCAAAATTGTCAAGGTCATGTAAAACAAGTAAAGTATGACAAACTGCCACCATTGAGAAATGTCTAAGAAGCATGATGAGTAAATGCCACAGGGTAGTCTACCTGGGACCCTGGGCATAAAGAGGACGTTACATAAAAACTAAGGAAGTCCAAGTGAAACATAGACTTTGGCTAATAACATTGTATCAGTGTGGGTTCATTTGTTGTAATGAATGTATCATACCAATATAACATGCTAACAATAGGTGGACTGGTTTGGGGTATAGGAGAACTCTCTTTAACCATCTTTACAACTGTTCTATAAATCTAAAACTGTTCTAAAATAAAAATTAATTGAAGTAAATCAATTAGTGTGAAAACTACTTGGGCCTCTTGCCAATCCCCTTTTTACCGAGTAAATAGCTTGTGTAGGAAATTTAAATTATTTGATGATAAATGATTCTTTTTATTGTGGTAAATGTATATAACAGAAATTTACCATTTTAACAATTGTAAGTGTATAGTTCTGTGGCATTAAATATATACACACTGGTTTGCAACCATTACCACCATTCATCTCCAGAATTTTTTATCTTCCTAAATTGAAATTCTATATCCATTAAATAATATTGTCCCATTCCCCTGTCCCCCAGGTAGCCACCAGTATAATTTTTTTAATACAAATTTGAGTATTCCAGGTACCTCATGTAAGTGGAATCTTATAATATCTGTGTCTGGCCTATTTCACTTGGCACAATGTCTTCAAGGTTCAGTCATGTGGTAGCACGTATCAGACTTGTTCCTTTTTAAGGCTAAATAGTATTCCATTGTATGTATATACAACATATGCTTATCCATTCATCCTTTGATGAACATTTGGATTGTTTCCATATTTTGGCCCTTGTGAATAATGCTACTGTGAACATTGATGCAGAAATACCTCTTAAGTCCCTGTTTTCAATTCTTTTGAGTATATATCCAGAAGTGGAAATGCTGAATTGGATAGTAATTATATTTATGTCTACGTTTTCAAGGAACCGCCACTGAATGATACATTATTTTTACAGAGTCAATCCCTCTAAGAAACAACCACTACAATAAGAGGCTGAAAGAGAGAGACTTACTAATGGAGAAAAACACGCTTCAGAAAAATGCTATCTTATGGGGTGCCTGGGTGGCTCAGTAGGTTAAGTGTCTGACTTTGGCTCAGGTCACGATCTCGCGGTTTGTGAGTTAAAGCCCCATGTCAGGCTCTGTGCTGACAGTTTGGAGCCTGGAGCCTGCTTCGGATTCTGTGTCTCCCTCTCTCTCTGCCCCTCCCCTACTCATGCTCTATCTCTCTCTCAAAAATAAATAAACATTAAAAACAAAAAGAAAAAATTCTATCTTAATGCACAGGAAAATTGTGAATAAATATTATTGCATGAGTTTTATAAGATGAAAACACTGGCTTAATGATGCAAGACCATAAACTCAACTTAACATAAAAGAATAAGAGAAAAAGGTGGACGTAAAAAAGGTGGAAGATATGAGTTTGCAGGCCTGACTTTATAAATTGAAAGGGAACATCTGATGTCAGGTGGGATACTGAATATAAAGAGAAGAAATTATTTGAACTACTTTCTATATAAAAAAATGATAATAATCTTATGAGTACAATCATCATGTACAGAAATGACATTGGACATCTCTAGTTCACAAATGTTGTCCAAAGTCAATATGTAAATAATATCTCTTCTAAATCCCCCAAACTGTCTCAGTTTGGATAATAAATCAAATGTTCATTCAAGTCATAAAATAAAGAATCATGTTGGCCTTACATTTCTCCAGAGCCATTTTCAGTGTAGCAGACTGTGAGCTCTGAGAGAACTTCTTAAGCACTTTTGTAAACTATAGATTGAAATTAATATCTTCAACTCTGGTGCTCTGATGAGGAAGTAGCCAAAAAGTAGTCTAAATAGGGTAAATGAGTTAACATAGCTTCCTCCTGAATGAATGTATAGCCCCAATTCCCTCAAGTAGAAACAATGCTGACTAATCTCATCTAGAGCTCTTCAAATTAAAATTTAATGGCAGTAAAACATCCACATAACTATTAAAAATTGTGAAATGTGAATGTGTGAATATATGTGTATTGTTCTATTTCTTTTTTTTCACGTTTATTTATTTTTAAGAGAGAGAGACAAAGCATGAGCAGGGAAGGGGCAGAGAGAGAGGAAGACACAGAATCTGAAGCAGGGTCCAGGCTCTGAGTGGTCAGCACAGAGCCCGATGTGGGACCCGAACCCACGAACCATGAGGTCATGACCTGAGCCAAAGTCGATGCTTAACCGACTGAGCCACCCATGTGCCCCTGTATTCAATTTCTTAATTCTTTTTTTTTTTTTTTTTAAGTAGGCCTCACTCCCCCTACAGAGCCCAATCTGAGTCTTTAACTTACCACCCTAAGATTAAGACCTGAGCTGAGATCAAGAGTCGGATGGTCAACCGACTGAACCACCACGGTGTCCTCAATTCTCTTAATTCTTATGACACTTTTTTTCTTTTAATTTTGCTTTGTATGACAATTGGTCTTTTTCTGTTTGTGCATTATATAACTTATTGCTAAGAAACATTTCTCATACCTGTTACCACCTCTAACAATACTCAGCATAAACAGTTGATGTGAATTACTCATGATTGTACTACCTCTGGCCAAGGTAAGATGAGAGAGAAAGCAACATACTTCCTCCACCCACCTATCATACTTGATATTTGAAAATGAGTTTACAGAGCATAGCAAGTCCAGTAAAGTCTGAGTGTCTATGTTGCCTAGATAATGTAATTAGATTTTATAATATTTTGTGGCAAATTTGAAACAGCAAATATGATGGGTATTTTAATCAGAGATAAGAAATTCAGTAGACTTTGAGCCCAGACGCACAAATAATTATGAGGATATCGTTAATACTGATTTCATAAGGTTTTGACTCTTATGGTGTGAGCCAATACACAAAATTCTATTGAATTATATATGGAAAATAAAGAACATCACAGCAGTTTTAGCTATTAATATTATATTAGCTACATTTCATGAATATTTATTGAAGTTCCTCTGTGGCTGGTAGTTTTCAGTACTCTAAACCAGTGAACCAAAGATTCTTCCCATTGTGGAGTTTTCTAGTGTTATGTGTTAGGAAAAGAAAATATAGACAATAAAATATTAAATAACTACACTATTTTACTTATTATGTGGTAAGTGCTAAGAAAAACTAAATTAAAATTGAGCAAGTTATACTTGGATCTCTATATACGTTTTTTACACCTTTTTTTCTGAGTCAGTAATTATTTAGAACCAAAACATAGAAAATAAAATAAATTAAAATAATGTAAACTGCATGACAAGGTATGCAGGAAGACAAAGCTGGGGATGATTGCACTTTTAATTAGAAAAATACTCAGTAAATATCCTAAGTTAGCCACAAATAAAACAACAGAGAGCTGATGAGTTAATGAACCAGAGACCATTTTTATTCTAAAAGGATTTAAATTTATTTTAGTAGTGTGTCAGCCAAACAAAACATCTGCAGCCTGTGTTCTATTTATGTGCCACTGTGTTTGACCTCTACTTTAAAATGGGAGGTACCCCACAGCAACTGCATTCTAAATTTAGTCTACCAGCTTTCAAAACATTTGTTTTGTCAGTGAACAAAACAGCTACATATAAAAGGAAAACTAGAGGCTAATTTTTAACTCCAAGTCAACTCTTGATTCAATCTAGTCACCTACACACAAGATTTTTCAAGTTAGTATAAATGTAGTTGGAATACAAGTTAGCCCATTCCTGAGCTGTTGGGTGAATCTCTTAACTAATATCTTTGCCTCCAGGCTCTCTCTTTCTTTCCATCTCTCTGCCAGAGAAACCTTCTTAGAATAAATATATGAGTGTTTTCTTCACTGGATAACAAACCTTCAGTAGTCTCTCTGTTGTCTACTGAATCAATCCAAATACTTTTATCTCTACTATCTGGTCTCTTTTTTGTATATTGCATTTTGCCCCAGCTACACTATTAAATGACATATCTTGTACATCACATATAATGTTGACATCATATTCACCCATTTCTCACTTCTGTTGTATTTCCAAAAACATTAATCACCTCCATATCTTTCTCTGTTGAAATAATATCCTATCTTTCAATATTGAACATTCAATCTTGTATGATTTGTTCACACCAATATAATCAACTCTTCTGAAGTCTTATTTTTCCTTTTCAGAACTCTTATTGCAATATACTTTGTCTTGTGTTATACTTTCTCTTATTGGTTGTATTCCTTGTGTGTTTGAAAAATCTTTGCAAATGTAAAATACATATTTTTGTTTGTTTACTATTCAGAACCAATTTCAAATACAAAAAGTGGTAAGGAAAAAGTTGTAACAATATAAATGAATGAGAGTCCCCCTTTTTCCGTTCATCATCTTATGGTTTGAATTAAACTGTAGACAAAACTAATTCTTTATATAGATACATTATCTTGACATTGACAAATTTTCATGATGAAAGTAGCTCTGATTTATGCTGTTGATAGAGAACAAAGCAAAAAAGGATAGATATTACTGCAAAAATGATTACTTATCAGTTACAGCTGGAAGGTTTCCTGCAGCCCAACATGATAATTAGTTGAGAGAGAGAAGAGTGAAAGGAAAAAGAGGAAAGAGAGAGATTGGAGGGAGGAGAAAGAGGGGGAGACAAGAGAGAACAAACTGAGATATAGGTTGTCCAATATTACATTACTAAAAAGTGAGAGAACCACAACTTCTGGCTTCAAAGATTTTTTTTCACAGGGATTTTGTCTTCAAAAGACAAATATATATACACATTGTATCTCATATCCAATATCCAATTTTACAGAAGTAAAATAGACTCACACTTCTAAAATAAGTTGTAGTTATAAGTTATATATATATATATATATATATAAAATAGATTATATATATTAAAAATAGGTCTTACATTTCAAGTTCTTAATTATCATTATCTTAAATGTCATTAATTTTGAAGTTGTATCTAGGGGATAGTTGATATTAGACATTTAAAAATAGGATCCAACATTCTCCATTTCATAGCAATTTTCATTCTTTTATCTTTTATTTCCACATTTGTTTTAAGGAGGATTTTGCTGTCTCCAACTAAGCACCGTGGTAATCAACCAATTCAAAAAACCCACGAAGGCCCAAATTGCATGAATAAAAAGAAATGAGACCTAGACATTTAATAATAAAGCTGCAAGAAAAATGATGAAGATAATACCCTAAAAAAGCCAGAGGTGGGGTAGGAGGAAAGACAGATTAGCTTCAATGAGCGATAATTATTCCATTGACAAAATTCTCAACAGAATCCGTGGAAGAAGTCGATGGATCTTAGTTCTAGATACTGAAAGAAAATAACTCCATTCAGCAGTAAAAAATATCTTTCAAGAAGGAGGGCAAATAATGATGTTTTTAGATGAAAAAACCAAATTATAGTCATTATAGTCACCAGCAAGAGATATATAACATATGAAATTCCAAGACTATTACATAGATAAAGGAAACTAATACCAGAGAGAAGCTTGAGATGCAATGTATTAGGAAGATTAAATAAATAAGTGAGCAGGTTTGAAATCAATTAAATATGTAGGTAAATCTAAGTGAATGCTCTTTATATAAAACACAAATATTTAAAAAAAAATTAGGTTTTATTTATTTTTGAGAGAGAGAGAGCATGAGTGGGGAAGGGACAGAGATAGAGGGAGACACAGAATCCAAAGCAGGCTTCAGACTCTGAGCCATCAGCACAGAGCGCAAAGCGGGGCTCGAACTCACGAATTGTGAGATCATGACCTGAGCCGAAGTCGGACGCTTTACCGACTGAGCCACCCAGGCGCCCTCAAATATAGTTTATGAAATTTACAATATACATATAAAGAATTAAAGTACCTGACATACTGGCATATAAATTCGAAGCATATACGTGGTGTTATATCTTCTAAACAACTTTCAGTTTTGGAAAGCAAGGGCAAGGTCAGAAAACAAACTTCAGTAAGCCTGAGGTTCATGTTTTAAGTTTTTTGAATAAACAAGTTCTACAAAAAATCTAGAAAAAATAACTTCATGATGAAGCATGGAAAGCATTCACTGGGGATTCAGAGAAAAGTAAATGAAGACCTCTGCCTCCACCTGCATTCAACATGATCCCACCTGACGTAGTCCGAGCAGAGCAGCAAGAATATGAAATAAGTTATAATAATAGAATAGGAAAACAAAATGGAGAAAAATAAAACAGTTATTATCACTGGCATGAACTTTGCATATTAGCGTTAATTTTCCAGTCTTAGTGACCAAGGTTGTGTTCAACAGTATATATGTTTTTGCCAGATTCCTTTTTTAAATAGTTACTGATGTCTCCAACTAGTGAACACAGGGATAGATGGATGAAGGCTGAGGACTGTGATCTTTGAGGGGTTAAAAATCAAGAATTCGGCTCATCTCCATTGGTCTCTGTCCAAAATAGGATAGCTGTTCTTTTTGCAAAGTTTTCTCTTAGTAAATGTTGCTGCCATATCACTCACAGTCAGAGGTGGTTACGCTCTGACTGATATCTGCAATTCCTTTGTAGAAGAAAAAAAAAAAAGAAGGCAAAGTTTGATATATATAAAAAAAAAAAAAAAAACAGAAGCCAAATTTCCAATAAGTCTCTTACACTTTGTTATGGAAACACCTGACATAGTTAAAGAGGACAAAAGAAATATCAAGCACTCAGAAACCTTATTTATGTTGCAAATAATTTATTTTTATAAGAACCTATATATGTCAATAGAATGGATAAACTGCAGCTAAAACCTCCAAGAGCAAAGCACACTGAAATAGAGAGCATTGTTGTTGTGATGGAATATTCCCTGTAGGGAAAGTCACAGTTCTAGTGAATAAGGCTTTACTGCTAAAATAAGGGAAGTATTTTCCATTCGGATAGCCCCCACTGCCTGGACTAAAGGTTGTTGGATCATAATACCTAATGCAAAAACACTACTTAGGCTCTTTTTTAAAAATGAAGGCCTTTACATATACTTCAGTTTCATTAAACACAAAAACTGGAACTGAAATAATAATGGAATCATGTAAGAGGACCCAGGCTGCATCCTAATTCCACTGCTTATCAAGCACCATTCACATTAACTTCTGAGTCTCCATCCCTCCTCTTCTTTTGGGGACTACAGTTGTTTAAGTGCCTGCCTCTGCAACAATTAGCATGAGGAGAACAAAATAAAAGGGAAAGTACTTTACAAATTGTAATATCATAGAATCTCATTTATATTAAATGATGAAACTTTTGAACAGGCAAAAATAAATATACTATTACTATGTATAAAATGTTACATCCTGGGGCACCTGGGTGGCTCATGGGTTAAGCATCCGACTTTGGCTCGGGTCACATGATCTCACAGCTTGTAGGTTTGAGTGGGTTCTGAGCTGTCAGCACAGAGCCTGGAGCCTGCTTCAGATTTTAGGTCTCCTTCTCTTCCCCTCCCCCACTTGTGTTTTCTTTCTCTCCTCTCTCTCTCTCTCTCTCCCCCCAAAATAAGTAAGTAATCTTTAAAAAGCAAATGTTACATTGTTATTTGTAAAGCTCATTGATTCCCTGTACAAAAATATTTTTAAAATGTTAACTGTAATTAGCATCAGTAATTATACATTTTACAGTAAAACCTAAATGATACAAAAGGGTCAAATCAAAAATTTACTTCAAACTTATTTTCTCTCTTACAATGATATAGCACTAGTTTTTACATGACTAACAATAAATTAATACACTTCAGTATTTCTCTGTAGCATTGCAGTGAGATTAAGATTGTAATTATCAATAGATCACCCTAATGTCTGATGCTTTAAGATAAACACACTGTCCTCCATATATACATACATGTAGAAACATAGCCTGCATATAATATATAAGATTTAATATTCGTAGTATATAAATATAATCATATATAATTATATTTACATTATATAATTAATATGTGTAACTAACATATATTAAGATGTAACTAACATATATTAAGATATAACTAACATGTATATAAAATTAAATTATTTTAAAAATTTTTTTAATGTTTATTTATTTTGAAAGAGAGAGAGAGAGACAGAGTGTGAGCAGGGAAGGGGCACAGAGAGAGGGAGACACAGAATCCAGAGCAGGCTCCAGGTTCTGAGCTGTCAGCACAGAGCCCGAAGCGGGGCTCGAACTCACAGACCGGGAGATCATGACCTGAGCCGAAGTCGGACACTCAACCAACTGAGCCACCCAGGCGCCCCTAAAATTAAATTACTTTAAACAGAGAAATATATTTTATCAGCAATACACGATCAATACAAGTGTTATTTCAAATTTATCAGTATTTAAAAACCAAAACTTATTTAAGGGAGGAATTTTTTAGTTTCTCTCTTTCTTTCTTTCTTTAGAGAGTGTGCCCATGCATGAGTGGGGGAGGAGCAGAGAGAGAGATTGAGAGAGAGAGAGAGAAAGAGAGAGAGAGAGAGAGAGAGAGAGAGAGAGAGAGAATCCCAAGCAGGATCTATGTTGTCAGCCTGGAGCCTAACTCAGAGCTCGATCTCATGAACCATGAGATCATGACCTGAGCTGAAATCAAGGATCAACACTTAACCGACTTAGCCATCCTAGTGCCACAAAGAGGAATTTAAATGAAGAAAATAAGGAAATCTTTCAAAAACAAAAGGACTTCTCATTCTGTATTATGGAAACTTATTCTAAAAGAAAAATCCTCTAAAAGACACCATGCTTTACAAAATGCAACACATAGCCTGTTAAATATATAGTTAGGCTAAGCTTACAGAAATAAACAAGGAAAGTACAAAAAGGTCAGAGACATGAGCTAAATCCAGTCAAAACCTAAGGGATTTGACAATCCTGCAGTTTACAGCAGCCCAGGATATAAGAAACGAATGGTGTTCCCATTACTTAAGGGAGTGAAACTAAAGCACATTGTGAAGGAAGGGTGAGGGAGTTTAAAGCCCTGCACACATAGCTTAAAAACTCTACTTTTTAAAGATAGTAATCAAGATAGTAATCAATCAACCTTTTTTTTTAAATCTTATCTCAAGGTTGAAAATATCTCCCATGAGAATTTATAACAACAGCTTTACCTTTATGTGTACTTGGGGATTTGGATTTGCACTCTCTGTGGATTCTGGGCAACCCCAATCCCCATACTTAAGTTAAGGTGATCTCTGGTAAGAAACACTCAGCAGAAGCAAATTACAAATTAAGATCAACCAAATATGAGCTCAAAATTTTAAAAAATGGAGCAAACACCTAGAATAGTCTGTATCAGTGGCAGAAAAAGATCATCAATCTGTCTCTTCTTAGGAGGGCACTAATCTTACCATGATGACTCCATCATGTCCTAATCACTTCCAAAGGCCCCACACCTCCTAACGTCCTAACGCCATCATACTGGAGATTAGGGTTTCAACATATAAATTTGGGGGAAACACAGGCATTCAGTCTATATAGCACATGTTATCCCAGGCTGTCACAATCATAAACATCATTGTTCCTAATGCCCTTATAACAAAAACAGAAACACAACAAATTATTAATAAAAAGAAGGCAAATGTAACTTTTATATAATTTTGTAGTAAATGTATTTTAAGCAATAGACCATATAAAAAAATTGGAAGGAAAAATATGAATAGGTTTAACAAAAATAAAAATAATCAAGTAATTTAGTAAACCATGTGTATTTAAAGAAAAAAAGAATATTAACTAATTATAAGGCAAAGGTAGTACCAGAAAGTTATCTGAAAACTTATATATCACAGTAAGATTAAAGCCGTATTTCAAATACTCAAAAATTTCCAACAATAGAGTAGTCGTTAGAAAATTATGTATAACTATGAAAGAGATGTTATGTGACCACTCAGTGGTGAGAGCGGTATGTTCATTCATTGACAGGAAAATTTCTCAATGATAATCTTTTACATGGATATAAAACAGAACATAGAACAGGATAGCAAGTATGTATGATATGGATGCATGTATAATACATTTAAAAAATATATGTACATGTGTATTTGTGGCTATATGCGACAGCAAGATCAAACATGTATATACACTATCTTCCTTTAAGAAAAAAAAAAACAAAAACAAAAAACAAATCAGAAGGATAAACACCAAGTAACGACAGTCATGGGTGTTCAGGGCAGACAAGCGATTGGGAAAGTGGCAGAGGTGTGTCAACTTCAACCTGAGGAAAATAAGGAAATTTTCACTTGGAACATATTTCTGGAAATGAATAATAATAGACATTTACTATATTCTGGGAAGTATGCTCATTTACTTAAATTCTTGTTTCTTTCAAGTCAACTAAGTAATCCTGCCTGTGAGTAATACAGCACAGGAAGAAACCAAGGCAAATTGATAGGGCGTAACTGACCGAAAGGTACAACAGGGCAATTAAATAGCTGAGTTGGGCTTCAAAGCCAGTTTTGTTGTTGTTGTTCTTGTAACATTATTTCTAGCAGTAACAGGAAGTAAAGCAACTGTATAACGCAGGTCTGTAACGTAACATATAAAATATTAATATCACAAAATCCCTAAACTAAGATAGAGGCATTTTAGTATTTTTTATAGTAGTGTTAGCTTAGAAAGGAAATAGAAATAAGACAAAAATGAACACCAAAAAACAAAATCGGTTTCCGTGTTACAGTTACCAACATTTACAACTACTCTTTATCGACAATTTACCATGTTTGTTTGTGATGCAAATTTCCCTGTATGCCATATGTGCATTGGCCAGATGAATAGCGATTAAGATTTAGAAAAGAATTGAACAATATTTATGCTAACCACTCAACAATGTAATTGGAAAAGTCTTGATTAATTACACAGCTTTGGAAAGTAAAACATCCATCTGTGCCATCCCATTTGTAGTTTCTGAAGTACATTGCATGCTTTCTGACTGTAACCACAGAGGGTCAGGTGAGTCAGGCCATATCACGTGAGGCAATTTTAAAAATGAAATGTCTAGAAATATTCACATGAAAAGCTGTCATGCCTATCAGATAATATACTTACCCTTTGGAAGCTGTAAATTCATAATCACACAAATAAAATAGGCTATGTTGTATAAAATCGACTTATGTCTCCTGTGAAAGTTACTGCAGTCATTAACGTTGTAGTAGCTTATTTGATCGATACTCTTATTAACAAATGGGTGCATTGAATATTCTGATTTTTTAAATCTAAAAAATATTTAGATTATTTAGTGATTACTTACATTAAAAAGTGCTTTACAGCAAAAACATTATGTCAAGCCTCACAGGGAAATTTGTAACAATAGAAACGTGGTTCACTTATCAGACACATTCATGATAAATTATGTGTGTATCAAATTCCTGAAAAAAAGTTTATATGCCATGAGGGAATGTACACTATGCATGAGTCTGAATAATTTTCCAGAGTAAAAACTTATTTAATCCTGCAGGAACATCACAATGTGTACTTCTTTAATTAATGTATATTTTGTTGTTTCAGATTTCTTAATGTTCTGGGGATAGGAACCTTGTTCTTTGAATAACTGTTGTCTTATGAAACACAATTTCTTGGTATTAAACATATAGCATACATTACTGTGGATACTTGCAAATGGGCCAGCAGATCTTTACAACATTTCAAAGCAATGCTTTCTTGAAATCTAAGATTTTCTTGGGACATCTGTACAACGATACAATATCATGACCAACTGATTTAAATTATAATGTTTACTATGTGTCACCAAATCACCATAGGCTGCGCCAACTCTGTCCACTGAGGTAGAGGTCTCAATAATAGCTCATAATTAAAGAGAGATGCTACTTGTCCTATAGAAGCTTGAGCATTTACCACAGAGAGAACATTATGCCCAGTTTTAAGTTGCTATCCCAAAAGAAAACAAATGAATAAAATGTAAATTCTTATGCTTCAATTAATTCTGATTTCAATTAACCCTGGCAAGTGAAAAGAGTTGAAAAATCACTTGGTATAAGCCTGTCATTTTGCAATTGAGGAAACTGATGTCAAACACAACAGGTTTTGACTAAGATTACTCAGCCATATAATAATGGAGAATGTTCTAGAACTTATTCCTGCTACTGTCCTCTCCACCGTAACCTACTTTTATAACCTAAATTGTATCTTCTCCCAACTAAATTCATATGTTGAAGTCCTATCCCCCAATGTGACAAATTTTGGAGAGAGTGCCTGTAAAGAGGTAAGTAAGATTAAATGGTGTCACAGGGTGGAGACCTAATCCAATAGAACTGTTGTCCTAGAAGAAGAGTAAAAGCCACCAGGCATGCATGCACACAGAGAAAAGGGCACATGAGGACACAGTGAGGAGGCAGCGATGTGCAAGTCAAGGAGAGTGGCTTCAGGAGTAAACCACCCTGCCAGAACCTGGATTGTTAGCCTTTAGAACTGTGAGAAATAAATTTCCATTGAAACCGCACAGTGTGTGGTATTTTGTCATGGCAGCCCTGTACACTAATAAACCTGCTGGCATATTTGCTCTATCTCCTGGATATAATAACATTTCTTTGATTTTGTTTCTCTGTTATGGGGCTGACCTGACCACATGCTTCTATCAGGATGCCCTCTCTGTTTAAATACTGTTCTGTGTCTTGTGATGTTCAATCTACACTCCTGGATGCTTCCTATCCATTTGGATTCATGGCTCCTGCGGTTTCAATGTTCCAGTGAAACAACTATGAATAAACACCTATTTGCTTCAAAACTTAAAGGAAAAATGAGAGAGAAGTTTGTAAATAGGGGGGAAAATACTAAACACAGTTTTTAAAAGATAATTTTGGATAAATTTTTTGATAGGGACAATGATTGCATTTCACATTTCCTTATTTTTTTTCTATTATTTTTTAATATAAACTTTATTGTCAAATTAGTTTCCATACAACACCCAGTGCTCATCCCAAAAGGTGCCCTCCTCAATCGCCATCCCCCACCCTCCCCTCCCTCCAACCCCCCATCAACCCTCAGTTTGTTCTCAGTTTTTAAGAGTCTCTTATGCTTTGGCTCTCTCCCACTCTAACCTCTTTTTTTCTTTTTTCCTTCCCCTCTCCCATGGGTTTCTGTTAAGTTTCTCTGGATCCACATAAGAGTGAAAACATATGCTTTCTGTCTTTCTCTGTATGGCTTATTTCATTCAGCATCACACTCTCCAGTTCCATCCACGTTGCTACAAAAGGCCACATTTCATTCTTTCTCATTGCCAAGTAGTATTGCATTGTATATATAAACCACAATTTACTTATCCATTCATCAGTTAATGGGCATTAGGCTCTTTCCATAATTTGGCTATTGTTGAAAGTGCTGCTATTAAGCACTGGGATACAAGTGTCCCTATGCACCAGCACCCCTGTATCCCTTGGGTAAATTCCTAGCAGTGCAATTGCTGGGTCATAGGGTAGATCTATTTTTAATTTTTTGATGAACTTCCACACTGTTTTCCACAGCAGCTGCACCAGTTTGCACTCCACTTCTTTATTTGTATTCTATATGAATATATAAGAGGACTCTCAGTTTCTTTCAGCAAATAAGAAATGTGATAACAAATTACTGATTTGGTTAGAGTCCTGAGTGAATCTGAGAACGTGGCAGAAGATAAGGCTACCAAATCAGGTGCAGGGTAAAATATGAAATGAAGGTCCTTTGATAATTGACAAAAGATTTTGGATTTCTGACCTGAATAGAATAAGACACTAGTTTCAGATAATACCCATGAAATGAGAAGATCTTGGGTGTATTTTAGAATTACTTTTGTCAGCAATGTGGATTTAATGGATGGCAAAAAGACTAATGGCCAGAATGAACAGTATCTACTGCAGCCATCCGGGACAAAAGTGATGAGTGGTTAGTACCAAGGCAATGGCAGTAGACATGGAAAGAAGACTTTGGATTTTTTAGTTATTAAAGAGATGGGATCAGCAAGAGTTGGTAACCAATTTGATGCTAGGAATAAATGAGAAGAAAGAGCTAACATTAATCTTCAGGTTCTTGTCAAGGAACATTTGGTGGAGCCATTGATAAAGAAAAGAAAAGTAAGAGAGGTAGCAAATATCTTTCATCACATGAAATAAGGATGTTCATTTTATTATTCAGCCTCTAGACAGTTTGATATATTTGGCAAGTTGCAATAAAATGTTCTGAGAAACTAATTAATATTCTCAGACAAAGCTTGTACTAATTTGGAACACACTGAGCAACTTGGATTTGAGAAAAGAGACAATATTTAAATCAACAAAACTGCATTTAACGCTAGGGAGCTACTTCTCGACAAAATTGTAGAAAAAACTATTGTTCTTTTAGTTATCACATATTTCTCTTTCTTAATGTGCTTAGATTTTTTTTTTTTATTTTAGAGAGACAGAGAGTATGAGTGGGGAAGAGGGGCAGAAAGAGAGAGAGAGAATCTTAAGCAGGCTCCATGCTCAGTGACCCTATGACCCTGGGATCATGACCTCAGCCAAAATCAAGAATCAGATGCTCATCTGACTGAGCCACTAAGGCACCCATTAATGTACTTTGATTTTTATTTATTTATATTTTTAATATGAAATTTATTGCCAAATTGGTTTCCATACAACACCCAGTGCTCATCCCAAAAGGTGCCCTCCTCAATACCCATCACCCACCCTCCCCTCCCTCCCACCCCCCATCAACCCTCAGTTTATTCTCAGTTTTTAAGAGAATAAAAACCCTCTTATGGTTTGCCTCCCTCCCGCTCTAACTTTTAGTTTTCCTTTCACTCCCCCATGGTCTTCTGTTAAGTGTCTCAGGATCCACATAAGAGTGAAAACATATGCTATCTGTCTTTCTCTGTATG
Organism: Lynx canadensis; assembly: GCF_007474595.2. NCBI lineage: Eukaryota > Metazoa > Chordata > Mammalia > Carnivora > Felidae > Lynx > Lynx canadensis. The sequence continues at coordinate 137,132,217 of NC_044311.2, forward strand.
ACTTATTTCACTTAGCATCACACTCTCCAGTTCCATCCACGTTGCTACAAAAGGCCACATTTCATTCTTTCTCATTGCCAAGTAGTATTGCGTTGTATATATAAACCGCAATTTCTTTATCCATTCATCAGTTGATGGACATTTAGGCTCTTTCCATATTTGGCTATTGTTGAGAGTGCTGCTTATAAACATTGGGGTACAAGTGTCCCTATGCATCAGCCCTCGTGTATCCCTTGGGTAAATTCCTAGCAGTGCGATTGCTGGGTCATAGGGTAGATCTATTTTTAATTTTTTGAGGAATCTCCACACTGTTTTCCAGAGTGGCTGCACCAGTTTGCATTCCCACCAACAGTGCAAGAGGGTTCCCGTTTCTCCACATCCTCTGCAGCATCTACAGTCTCCTGATTTGTTCATTTTAGCCACTCTGACTGGCGTGAGGTGATATCTGAGTGTGGTTTTGATTTGTATTTCCCTGATGAGGAGCGACATTGAGCATCTTTTCATGTGCCTGTTGTCCATCTGGATGTCTTCTTTAGAGAAGTGTCTATTCATGTCTTCTGCCCATTTCTTCACTGGATTATGGAAAAAAGACAGTCTCTTTAGCAAATGGTGCTGGGATAACTGGATAGCAACATGCAGAAGAATGAAACTAGACCACTTTCTTAACACCATTCACAAAAATAAACTCAAAATGGATAAAGGACCTGAATGTGAGACAGGAAACCATAGAGGAGAAAGCAGGAAAAAACCTCTCTGACCTCAGCCACAGCAATTTCTTACTTGACACATCTCTAAAAGCAAGGGAATTAAAAGCAAAAATGAACTATTGGGACCTCATCGAGATAGAAAGCTTCTGCACTGCAAAGGAAACAATCAACAAAACTAAAAGGTAACCCACAGAATGGGAAAAGATATTTGCAAATGACATATCGGACAAAGGGCTAGTATCCAAAATATATAAAGAGCTCACCAAACTCCACACCCAAAAAACAAATAATCCAGTGTACTTTGATTTTTAAAGCTTAGCACACTGAGTTGCCATTTGGTTGTAGACTTTTTTATATCTTAATAGTCTTAATAGATTGCAAAATTCTGAATATTGTATTGTTTATATTTGGGCTAGTTAATTACTAAAACACATAGTTTATTTACTGATATATATTTAATCTAATATGTGAGTTAAAGCTTGATACATAAATTATTTTTTTGTAAATAAAAATGGCATCCTTTTGGACTGCATTCCTATGGATTCAACTTATTTACTATTTATTCCTATTAATATCCAAAAGCTTGTGTAAGTGTGTTAAACATTATTTAAATCACTGATTGGTATAAGATAAACATGCTGTTTTACTATTTATCTTTTAAGAAGTGTATAATGCAAAATTTAATTATTTCCAAGATATATATCAAAGTTTAGATTTGTAAAAAATGAAAGACTCACAATAGCCAAAGCAATATTGAAGAAGAAGAAGACCAAAGCAGGAGGCATCACAATCCCAGACTTTAACTCTACTACAAAGCTGTAATCATCAAGACAGCATGGTATTGGCACAAAAACAGACACAGAGCAATGGAATAGAAATAAACACTCCAGAACTGGACCTACAAAAGTATGGCTAACTAATCTTTGACAAAGCAGGAAAGAATATCCAATGGAAAAAAGACAGTCTCTTTAACAAATGGTGCTGGGAGAACTGGACAGCAACATGCAGAAGGTTGAAACTAGACCACTTTCTTACACCATTCACAAAAATAAACTCAAAATGGATGAAGGACCTGAATGTGAGACACGAAACCATCAAAACCCTAGAGGAGAAAGCAGGAAAAAAACCTCTCTGAACTCAGCCACAGCAATTTCTTACTTGACACATCTCCAAAGGCAAGGGAATTAAAGCAAAAATGAACTATTGGGACCTCATCAAGATAAAAAGCTTCTGCACTGCAAAGGAAACAATCAACAAAACTAAAAGGCAACCAACGGAATGGGAAAAGATATTTGCAAATGACATATTGGACAAAGGGCTAGTATCCAAACCCTATAAAGAGATCACCAAACTCCACACCCAAAAAACAAATAATCCAGTGAAGAAATGGGCAGAAGACATGAATAGACACTTCTCTAAAGAAGACATCCAGATGGACAACAGGCACATGAAAAGATGCTCAATGTCGCTCCTCATCAGGGAAATACAAATCAAAACTACACTCAGATATCACCTCACGCCAGTCAGAGTGGCTAAAGAGAACAAATCAGGAGACTATAGATGCTGCAGAGGATGTGGAGAAACGGGAACCCTCTTGCACTGTTGGTGGGAATGCAAACTGGTGCAGCCACTCTGGAAAACAGTGTGGAGATTCCTCAAAAAATTAAAAATAGATCTACCCTATGACCCAGCAATCGCACTGCTAGGAATTTACCCAAGGGATACACGAGGGCTGATGCATAGGGACACTTGTACTCCAATGTTTATAAGCAGCACTCTCAACAATAGCCAAATATGGAAAGAGCCTAAATGTCCATCAACTGATGAATGGATAAAGAAATTGCGGTTTATATATACAACGCAATACTACTTGGCAATGAGAAAGAATGAAATGTGGCCTTTTGTAGCAACGTGGATGGAACTGGAGAGTGTGATGCTAAGTGAAATAAGTCATACAGAGAAAGACAGATAGCATATGTTTTCACTCTTATGTGGATCCTGAGACACTTAACAGAAGACCATGGGGGAGTGAAAGGAAAACTAAAAGTTAGAGCGGGAGGGAGGCAAACCATAAGAGGGTTTTTATTCTCTTAAAAACTGAGAATAAACTGAGGGTTGATGGGGGGTGGGCGGGAGAGGGGGGTGGGTGATGGGTATTGAGGAGGGCACCTTTTGGGATGAGCACTGGGTGTTGTATGGAAACCAATTTGACAATAAATTTCATGTTAAAAAAAACAAAGTTAGATTTGTAAGCTTAATCAGTATTTATTTGATTTTTAGAGGCTGTGATTCATATAGATTCTGTCATAAAATTATTGGTATTAATACAACTAATTATTTAATTATTAGTTACCACCTGCCTGATATAACTTTTTAAAAAGCACACTAAATATTCATTAATTTTCATGTAATAGTGACTCAAAATACATTTCCTTATTTATTTTTGTCTTTTTTTAAATGTTTATTTATTTTGAGAGAGAGAGAGAGAGAAAGAGCAAGAGCTAGAGGGGTGGGACAGAGAGAGAGGGAGAGAGAATCCCAAGCAGGCTCTGTTATGTCAATGCAGAGTCAGAAGTGGGACTCACAAACAGTGAGATCATGACCTGAGCCAAAATCAAGAGTCAGATGCTTAACTGACTGAGCCACCTAGGCACCCCTATCTTTGTCTTATTGTTAAATGAACAATACAGAGCCCTAGGTGGAATCAGTAGCACAACCATAGCTTAGACACAAACTTGCACACATAGCCTGATAGACACCTTTTCTCTGACGGTAATTACTGATAACTAAAAAATGATCCTTCACATTTCTGCCACTCTCTACTGATGAGAGGCATCATGGTTTCATTGCATCACAGTGATTACCACATACTTTTGTCTTAAAAGTAAAAATAGGAAGTCAAAGTAAAATAATAATAATTAACAAAGCAAAGACAAAATTGCAGCTTTGGTAAAAACAAACAAACAAACAAACAATAAAATGGAAAAACCTCTGGCAATACCATGTCAAAAAAAAAAAGGAAAAAAAAATTCTCTGAACTAAAGGATTTCTGCATATTTTGAGTAAAACAAATACTGGAAATGAATATTTTATGTATGTGTGTGTTTACTAATGAATGCTTACCTATGGTGGGACACCAGCACTCTTCTCAGACTATTTCCATATCTGTTAGCAGCCAGTTTTATATATTCTATAGGTAGAGCATTGGAAGAAAATACTCTTGGGAATCTAACAAGTTCAACAGGAAAGAGCTAACGATAGTAACATCAGGCATCCTCCAGTGAAATTCCATTGGTGATAAATTACAATAAATACTACAGTCAGCATGCCAACAGTGTGAGGTCAGGGTCTTTTGTTAGCATTTTAGAAACCTATCCTTAAATACATGAAAAGTACAAGCATCAGCAGACATCTTTAGAATGTTACAAGTAAAAAAGATAGAAATCAAAACAGTGATCAGAAGAGCAATCTGAGGGGCGCCTGGGTGGCTCAGTCAGTTAAGCGTCTGACTTCAGCTCAGGTCATGATCTTGTGGTCCTTGAGTTCGAGCCCCACGTCGTGGGCCTATGCGCTGACAGCTCAGAGCCTGGAGCCTGTTTCAGATTCTGTGTCTCCCTCTGTCTCTCTGCCCTTCCCCCATTCATGCTCTGTTTCACTCTGTCTCAAAAATAAATAAACGTTAAAAAAAAGTTTAGGAAAAAAAAAGAAAAACAACTTGAAGGAAAAGGGGTTCTATTAGAAGACTTTCACAGTATATTATTTATGTCATCAGAGAAAAAAGTAAATAAAAACTATAATCAATGAAAAAAAACAGTATGCTAGAAAATGGACAGATTAAGAAAACAAGTTCTTTGATGCTGTAGACATCAAACCACTCTTGGACATTTATCCCAGACAAATGCAAACTTACATTCAAACAAAAATGTGGATACAAATGTTCATTGTGGCTCTCTCTTTAATTGCTGAACACTGGAGAAGGCCAATGTCCTTAAATGAGTGAACAGTACTACTCAGCAACATAAAGGAACAATCTACTAAAATATATTTTAAAAAATGGATAATCTCAAGAGCATTATGCTGAAAAAGCATCTGAAAAGTTTACATATCATAGGACTCCATTTATATAACATGCATTAAATAACATTGCAGAGATGGAAACTTCTTAGTGACTGCCAGGAGTCAGTGATGAGTGGGTTAGTGATGTGTGTTATTATAAAAGGACAGAACAGTGAAGTCCTGTGGTAAAGGAACAGTTTTGTATCTTGACTATGATAATGGTTACACAAGCTAGCATGTGATAAAATTGCATAGAACTACAAACATGCACCTGTGTGCACACATACACACACACACACACACACACACACACGCGCGTGCGCGCGCAAGTGCTTGTACAGAACAGGTGACAACTGAATAAACTATGCATTGTGCACATGACAAGTGACTGGTTTTGAGACTTGTTCCCTAATTATGCAAGATGTTATAATTTGGAGAATCTAGGTAAAAGGTGTTGAAACCTCTCTGTATCTTTTGTGTTCTTTAAAACTTCCCATGAATCTGTAATATTCCCAAAATAAAAGTTTAAAAATATAGTAGATCAAGAAAAAGCAATAAACGTTTCTAGAAAATGTAGGTAAGTGTGTTTCCCATAAATTAGAGTAAAAAGGCACAAAAGATATGGAAAATAGGAAAGAGAAAATTTAAAAACCAATCTAGGAGATTCAATATCTGACCCAAAAGATGCTATAATTAGAGAAAAAAGAAAGAGAAGAGGAAGATTCTTCAGAGGAACAGTCTGTATAATAGACTATGTTTTCTGATTCTGCAAAACCTGTATTTCACTTCCCTTCAGAATGGATTGTAGGCTTAATACATAATGGATACCCATAAATTGTTCACTCTCATCAAAGGGATATTCTGCAAAATGATGGTGGCCAAATTTGTCCCAATATCTGATTTTGTACACTTTGCAAAAATAAAAATAATTAAAAAAAATAAAGGCTAACGTTATCAATGGCCATATAAGTACTTATATAAAATCTTGAATTTTTTCTCATAGGTAACAAGGCTAAAAACTACCTGTCTCTTTAATAAAGTATTTGCAAAGGGCAAATAAATTTTCTAAAGAAATCAGGACAAAGAATTTTCTACAGAGGTCAGATTTAGTTACTAAAGAGTAACTTACTTATCAAAATAGGAAATTATGTCAGGTGGGAAATTTGTTGCAGATCATAGAAATGTACGATGGTTTGACATTAATAAACAAATCCAAGTTGAAAAATATTCAGGAAATCCACTGTAGTTTCAAAACTAAATGTGTTGTAGAAAACAGCTGAATTTAACAAACCCCAAACACTACTACTACTACTACTACTACTACTACTACTACTACTAATTTTGGATTGGAAACTAGTATATAATAGTTCTAAATTACTCAATTCCAAAAAACTTCCATAAAAATGGTTGGTGTCTACCTTAATTTGTTTCATGGACTCACAGTAAATTTTATGTGAAACAAAAAATTCCAAAGGGACCTTAAAAACTGCTCTTTGAACACTTTTTTTTTTTTTTTTTTTTTTTTTTTGGGGACAGAGAGAGACAGAGCATGAACGGGGGAGGGGCAGAGAGAGAGGGAGACACAGAATCGGAAACAGGCTCCAGGCTCTGAGCCATCAGCCCAGAGCCCGATGCGGGGCTCGAACTCACGGACCACGAGATCGTGACCTGGCTGAAGTCGGACGCTTAACCGACTGCGCCACCCAGGCGCCCCTCTTTGAACACTTTTTAACATGAAAACCATCCAAAGGAGAAAAGTGCATATTATCTTATAGAAGAGAAATTATTTTAAACATATACTAATTTATTAAAGGTGACAAGAGGTTCATAGAGCTAATAAATTCTTTTCATTCAAACAAAAAAATTTCATAGCATAAATAATATGGACAAATGAGCTCTCAGGCAGCAACTAACCACACTGATATTTTAACAGATGGAACTTGTGATATACACTAAAAATGAAAATAAATATTTTCAGAGATAGAGACTCTCAAAAGATATTACTTTTGTAGGGTAGTTTCATAGATCAGATTATCCAGACACAGATGCTAAAACAGACTTGAGGGTATACAATGTTTGTATGGGTCAAGACCTAAAAAAGTAGAGGGTAGAAGCAGTTTGGGCAAGGAAGAAGTTTAACTGCAATGAAGACTAAAAACATTTCTTGGCTAATTGCTTTATGGTTGCAAAGAAAATTGGAAATGAAATTAAAAAAAATTAATAGTGGTTCCCAGAAACATTTTTTTTTTCTGAGTATGCTTTTCAATTCCAAGGAGAGATACAACTCTATTTGGAAAAAGAACATTTTGGTATAAGGAAAATATTTTGAATACTAACTGCATCATTAACACAGTTAAAGATTCCATGAGCTAGGTAACAGAATCTTTTGGAAGACAATTTTTCTCATAGAATATATAGAATAAGTTCTATGTATAAACAGAATTTTGGACAACTAAACAAAATTCACTGTTATCTCCTCAAACTCTTCCGATTATAAACCTTCCAATATTTTACTTTTCCAGTACCAAAGAAAAAGGAATCTGGCTATTTTACCCAGGTGTCTAATAATTATTGTTCAAAAATTGTTCTAAACATTTAAAAAATATTTTTATTGAATTATAGTATAATAAGCCTGAGAAAACCATAGCGATCATGTAGTCTTTAATATTTTGCCTCAAAAATCTCAAATACTATGCATGCAATTAGAGTTTTCATTTAGTATTCAGAATTGAGGGTTAAATCACTCTATTCTTATTTTTGTTTTTGTTTTATTTTTTTAATGTTTATTTATTTTTGAGAGAGACAGACAGACAGAGCACAAGTAGGGGAGGCGCAGAGAGAGAGAACGGGAGACAGAGAATCCAAAGTGGACTCCACGTTCTGAGCTGTCAACATAGAGCCGCGCTTGGGGCTCCAACTCACAAACCATGAGATCATGACTTGAACCAAAGTCAGACGCTTAACCAACTGAGCCACGCAGGCACCACAGAATCACTCTGTTTCTAATGCTATACTTCATTTTTGGATGCAATATCCCCACGTTTTAGTTAAGAAAAGTTTGCTTAAGACCTTCGATATTTTGTTTTGAAATATGAATATACTTACTTTGAAATTACAAAATTAATGTATTCAGTTGATAAAAGGGTCACTCTAACACTTTCAAAACTTTCTTATTTTAAGATATTATGTTTTTAATTTAGTTTCATTTTTCACATTTATATATGAAAATTGTTTAAAGATACAAATGACTCAACAAGGTTTGTTACAAAAACAATAGGTTCCCTTCCTCATTTCACCCATTTCTTTCACCAGACACAGAGACTTTTATTTTTTAATTTTATTTATGTATTTGAGAGAGAGAGATGCACATGTGCCTGCACGAGCAGGGGAGGAGCAGAGAAAGAGGGAGTCTGATGCAGGGTTCCAATCACCAACCATGAGATCATGAGATGAGGTGAAATAAAGAATTGGACTCTTAACTAACTGAGCCAATCATATGCCTGGAGACTTTCAGCTTATTAACAATAACATAATCTTTCTTATAATAATCTGTTTTGCATCAAATAATTTATCAGTCTCAAATACATGAAGAAGCATCTCTATAGTTATAATCTGGGCTGGTAGTTAGCTGAGTTATGTGCATTACTGTCATCTGGTGATTTCATTCACCTCTTTTCTGGATGGAATGTTCTGTTTCCTTTTTCCGTTATCCCATGCCTTCCTTATTTTGGTAGAATACCTCCATTACTCTTATGAAAGAGTGCGTGATTCATAATATGTTTTAGGTCATGCTGTCTTAACTTTTCATATTTGATTGACTATTGTCTTGGGTATTGAATTTTAATTCAAACGTTTGCTTGTTTGTTGGTTGATTTTTTTATTTACATTCTGAAAGCATTGTTCCATTGTTTTCTGGCCTTCAGAGTTTCTCATAAAAAGCCTGAAGTCAGTCTTAATATACTTCATATGTATTTTCTTGCTCTCTGTTTCCTTCTCTTTATCTTTGCCTGTCTTACACCTTCTTCCCATCGGTTTTCCAGCCCCAGACTCAGCCCTAGTCATATAGGGCCATAGTCTCCCATGCTGTGCAATGTCATGATAATTTTCTATTTGTATAGATCCATTTTTATCCATTTCCTTCAGCAATTAGTGAATTTTGTCAATCCAGAAATTCAAAACTTTTTAGTGTAAAAGTTCAGGTTCCATAGCTCTTTCCACTATACTACGACAAGTTACATCTCCCTATGCTTCTTTGTTTTTATTTTTATAAAAAGTGTTCTTATTTTAAAAAAGGTAACTACATAAAATCTATGCTATAGGAAAGCAATGTATAAATATCTCTTTGTGATAAAAATACCATAAAGGAAGAACGAGCAAAACTATGTAGGAGTAAATGTTTAAATATTATTACAATTACATTGTTATTAATCTAAACTAGATTGCTATAAAATATGATGCTAGCAGATATAACGTGTCCCTGTAGGTTTAGAAAATCCCCAAAGGGGAAAACGTTAGTTTACAAAGTTACCAAGTTATCTTTTTTGCTTATTCAAAAGTAGATACCCAGACTAAAACATGTCCTAAAATGTCCTGTGAAAATCAGGAGTCCTCAGAAACCATGAGAATGTTTCCTTATAATGCAAAAGAGACTTTGCAGGTGCAATTAAACTTAAAGACCTTGAGAAGGAAAGATTAGCCTGGATTAACTAGGTTAACTCAATCTAATCACTTGAGTCCTTAAAACTGGTCCTCTTTCCTGGGTTAGTTAGAAAGATGAGATGGAAGAAGGACCAATTTGTGGAAGAGAAAATGGCTCCACAGTTGCTGGCTTTCAAGTTGGAGGATGGAGGAAGGAAGACAGAAACCAAAGAACGTGGGTGGCTTCTAGAAGCTGGAAACTGTCCTACACAGGCAGCTAGCAAGGAAACAGGACTTTAAACACTACAATTGCAAGGAAATGAATTCTATCAGTGACCTGAAAGGACAAGGGAACAGTTCTTACCCTAGAGTCTCCAGAAAGAAGCATAGCCATGAAGACACCTTGATTTTAGCTCTGTGGCCTGTATCAGACTTCTGACCTATGAAACTGTGAGATAATAAATTTGTGCTGTTTGAAACCACTAAATTTGTGGTAATTTGCTAAGGCATCAATAGGAAACTCATACACACGTTATTTAATTTTCCTTACTATACATAGTAAGTATATGAATGAGTTAACCACCATAAACAGTGCAAGGGGCGTGATGGTGTCACTGCATTTGTCCTGAATAAGTGACATTTAGACTCAAACTTTAACTGCGGATTATCTTTTTATTTTTTTAAGATGTATGTATGTATGTATGTATTTATGTATTTATTTATTTATTTATTTTTGAGAGAGAGAGACAGTGTGCAAGCAGGGGAGTAGCAGAGAGAGAGAGAGAGAGAGAGAGAGAGAGAGAGAATCCCAAGCAGGCTCTGTGTTTGAAGCATAGAGTTCAATGCAGGGCTCAAACTCACAAACCGTGAGATGATGATCTGAGCTGAAATCAAGAGTCAGTTACTGGTCTCTCAACCAACTGAGCCACCCAGATACCCCGTAGATTACCTTTTAAATATGTAAAGAAATGTAGAGAATGCACTCCAGAAATAGTTTGAATGCCCTCAGGTAAATGGGTGAACATTATACCTTCCAAGAACAAAAAAGCAACAAGTATGCCTGGAACAACTGATTATATTCAATGAATATTGGACTAAATACTTAATCATATGTCCTCAAGTTCTGAACAGTTTTGCACCTCTGCCATAAGTCCCTTATACACATCATCACTATCAACACACATTAAAATTAAAATCAAAGAGAGAGAAGAGTAGGATAGAGATATTATACTTAAGTGTGTTTATGTTTTCTGATTTCAGGTTCAGCATTTTCTTATTTCAGGCAGCTGTGTGTATGCTGTGTCTCCTTTTACTTCCTTTTAGCACGTATTTATCTCTTCTACACACATCTCCAGATAACTGTCATTTTTACTGTTAAAAAGTATGCAAAAATTATTTAATTTATTCTATAACACTGTTTCTTTGATCTCTATGATAACTTATTCAATAAAGGTACACATTTGGCCAATCTCACCTATGAAGTGAATGATTTGGTGGTGCAATTATAGAACACACCAAAAATGATGCTTTAAATGGTGACTTGGATGAAAATAACTAATCTTTGTAATTAAACGGAAATTTTTTCAAAGAGTTCTGTTCCTTAGACCAAGGCTTCCTACTGCTAAAAAGTAAATTACTTTGGAGACATTTTGGGGATCTGAAGTCTACTCTCAGATTCACTAGGACACACAGTTTTCCAGCACATGGCCCCAGGGAGAGCTTCACTTCTGAACAGATGCTAATGTTTCATGCAATTTAGCGGTGGATATGGTAATGAAACAATTTTATTTAACTTCAGTCTAGAAGGGAGACACAACCCGCGTGAGTCGATAATGTTCAAATTGAAACTGCCTTAAGGGTATGGAAATTGACATCATCTAAAGTTGTTTAAAATTTACAAAGTACTTAAAATGTCTTTTTGTGAATAAAACTGTTCTTTACTTTTTTCTGTATTTGCAGTGGTTTTAATCATTCTAATCATACTGTAATTGGTGTGGCAAAGACAAGAAATATTGTTATATTCATGTTCTGTCTGTCTATATCAGATTTTTTTCATAGTAGCAATGTCTGCTAAGAAGAATGTATTAAAATAAGTAAAATATTACATATTTTAAAATGATATGATATCATAACTGGGGAACTACAAAGCATCACATGAAGTGACTGTTTCTATACAATTCTTTCTAAACCAGTTGGAAAAAAAAAGCTTATCTTGATGCATGTCTTGTTTCTTTTTTTTTTAATGTTTTATGTTTATTTATTTTTGAGAGAGAGAGAGAGACAGAGAGCAAGCAGTGGAAGGGCAGAGAGAGAGGGAAACGAAGAATCTGAAGCAGGCTCCAGGCTCCGAGTTGTCAGCAGAGTCCAACATGAGCCTGTGAGATCATGACCTGAGCCGAAGCTGGATGCCTAACCGACTGAGCCACCCAGGCGCCCCCCGACCTTTTCTTTTAATTTTTTTTTTATGTCTGATGCATTTCTTGTTTTAAGTGACGTTCACATTTCCTGGACCAGAAAATAAAGAAGTGAATATCCTCACACGTTCTATTGTTTTCTTTTCAAAGCACTGGCTAAAACATCCTGAAACCCTGGAATAGTCTATAGCAATTATCAAAATACCATGACTACAGGCCAACTGTAAGAAAATTGAACTGATTTCTACAAAAAAAAAAAAAACTTTACATTTTCATTATCTGACACCATATGCTTAATAAACCACTCATATTTATAACCAGGCATATCATTATGTTCTATTAAATATTCAAATTCAATTGTGTTTGCTAGTTACGATGATGTCTAAATTCTTCACTGTCATATGAATAATAAGAGGATCCTAAGAGGCCCTGTATGTTAGGATTTGATTGTACTATAATGTGGACAGCTGGAAACAACTACCTTTTTAATATAATAACTGCTACAATTTGGGAGTGGTGGTGGGGGTCTGGAGCCAATGGCCAAGAAAGAATTCTTCAAACATCTTTGGTGCAAAAAGGTGATTTCATTTTTTTAAGTTATAAACTTAACTTTTTTTTTAAGTTATAAACTCAACATTATTAATTTTTGAGGGAGACAAGACAGTGTGAGTGAGGGAGAGGCAGAGAGAGTGGGAGAGAGAGAATTCCAAGCAGGGCCACGCTGTCAGCACAGAGCCTGATGCAGGGTTTGAACTCACAAAACCACAAGGTCATGACTTGAGCCAAAACCAAGAGTCAGACACTTAACTAATTAAGCCACCCAGGCACTCCAAAAAAAGGTGATTTTATTGAAACAGGGGAACAGGACCCATGAGTAGAAAGAGCTGCACTGGGGTTATGAGGAGAGATTGATTATCTACTTGGGAGTTGAGGGAGGTAAGGAAATGGGAGGATTCCAAAAAACTAAAGACTCACCAGATACTGGGGACCTACCTATTGTCAAGCTAAAGTTGTTTTCCCCCTAATAAGGCATTAACATTAAGGCATTAGAAAGTTCCTGGAGGAATTTTATACTCTATATTTGTCTCAAGTATTTGTCAGTGGGCTGCAGGTTATAAGGAAATTAATTTAATTTAATTTAAAAATTTTTAATGTTTTATTTATTTTTGAGGGAGAGAGCATGAATGGGGTAGGAACAGAGAGAGAGAGAGTGGGGGACAGAGGATCTAAAGCTGGCTTTGCTCTGACAGCAGTGAGCCCGATGAGGGGCTCAAACTCACAAGAGCTGTGAGATCATGACCTGAGCCAAAGTCAGATGTTCAACCAACTGAACCACCCAGGCACCCCAGGAAATTTAATTTTATTTACCATTTCCTTATTGCCTTTGTTCCCCACATCACTGTGGAAGGGAAGGTGATGTTAGGGCTCCAGGAAACTGAGTCTATGGGTTTCTAGATATTAGGCTGTTGATAAGATTGCCTTTCTTTTGGAATTTACTAAGACATTTGTAAACTAATGGAGACTCATGTCCTGAATGATTGGGATCTCCATCAGTTAACCATTGGTTTTTCCCTTTCCTTTATTCTTGAACAGCCAGGAGTGCCTGAGGAATGTCACACATATTCCACCTAGTGGGGGGATGGGCTATGCTGGATGCTACCTTGTGCCTTGCCCTCAGCTTGCCTTTGGGTCCCTCATCAATAACTGTACCCTCCCCCCAATGCTGAAAAGTTCTCTAACAAGCAATCATGGAGAGTTTAAAGAAGGGATTACATACCTGAATGGCCAAGGTTAGAGCAAACCATGAGAGATGTTATTATCTGCAGGAAAAAAGGGTCCAAGGGTAAAATATGGCTTAATGCAAAGAAAGAACTGGAGCTGGGGCTATAGAAAGGGCAACAGGAAAGAGTTTAGAGTTCTGTAGAGAAATGAAGCTACTGGCCACCTTCACCCTATACCTGCCCTCTCATCTCCTACGAGTGTCTCCCATTAGCCAAACACACTGGGTCCAGAGGTCTAGGAATTGTACTGATTTAGTCTAGAAGCTCAGCTTCCTAGCGTATTCATCACGGTGGAGAAAAATGTGGACGGATCTGGTGTGGGTAACAAAAAATACTCTCCATGAGAGGAATGCCATTTTACCACTCTCACTCTTTTCCTCAACCTTCCTTTTTCTCTATCCTGTCCTTCCTGTGGTGGAGAGATATGTGATTTGTTAATGTAGAATGAATAATTGAAGTTTTTTTTTTTTTCCTGTGGATTTAGCTTGCCAGTGGAGAACATGTGTCCTCTGTCTGCTTGTGCTGGTGTCTAAGCCTCGTGGGTCTGCATCAGCACTACCTCTGACAGTCTTGCAGTAGAGGGCTCATTTTGTTTTATGCTAATCTGTGTCCTACTACCTGGGTCTATCCATAATAAAGGTAATATTTTGACCTTGACATTTACTCCTTATTGCATAGCTCAGCTTGCTTGCTCAGAACCTGGGGAGAAAACAGAAATGCTCTGTATTGGGGGTCCCCTAAAAATCCCCAGCTCTTACAAGTTAGTCCATGTGGTACTTCACTACTACCAGGAACAGAAAACAATAGGGGACAATTCCTAACATATTAAAAAAAAAAAATTTGGAGGGACACCTGGGTGGCTCAGTGAGTTAAGTGTCTGACTCTTGATTTAGGCTTAAGTCATGATCTCACAGTTCATGGGGGCAAGCCCCACGTCGGGCTCTGTGCTGAGCGTGGAGCCTTCTTGGGATCCTCTCTTTCTCAAAATAAATAAAGAAACTTTAAAAAAAATGGAGAACCTGTTCATAAACACTTGGAAAATGCTATGGAGGCAGGATGATTTTTACTAATAAAGCAAGTGAAGGCTTATATATTCTTAATTTGCCTCATATAATGATTTTTCTATGCAGTTAGGAGCACTACATCCTGAAGTCCAGTCCTTTACTTGCTCATTATAAAATCATCACACACACAAAAAATCACATTTATTTGTTTTAGTTAATCTTTAATATTGGGGATAGCCCTACTTTTGTCATTTATTGAGGTTTAAATCATGTACAATAGAGTGTACCTGTTTTAAGGATATAGGTAAATGGATTTTGTCAAATGTATAATACATGTAACACCACCACGATCAGAACACAGCATTTTCCATTATGGCAGACATGCCCTCACTCCAATTTCTAGTCACTACTTCCCTACTCTGGGGCCTAGCAATAAGCGAGCACATTTCCATCACTATATTTGGTTTTATAATTTCATATAAATAAAATAAAATTGTATGATTTTTTATCGTCAGCAGCAAAACATTTTTGATATTCATTCATACTGATGTATCAGTAGTTTATGTCATATTATTGCTAAGAAGTATTTCCTATATAGAAACTCATAACAATTTATCTATTCTCATACTGATGGACACTGGTGTTATTTCCAGCTTTTGATTATTATGTATAACACTTTTATGACCTTTCGTGTACAAGTCATTGTGTAGACATATATTTTCATTTCGTTTTGGTAAATGCCTAGAAGTAGAATTGCATTGTCATATAAAGATAGATTTAACTTTATAGAAACTCCCAAGGGGTTCGTCAACATGATTGTACCATTGTCCAATGCAACCAGCAGTGTATCTCGTGGCTTCAGAAACTCTCTGGCACTTGATATTGCCAACGGTTATAATTGCAGCCATATTAATTAGTGATCCCTGGTATCTCATTGACTCCTACTTATCTTAGTAACATTTAGGAAACTGTTCTTATATATTTACGTAAAACACTTTCTAAATTAATTTTTATTTGCTACCAACGAGTTGATGGTACCTTGATGATTTATGCAAATATATTACCGTTTGTGAATTAATGCTTCATTTTAATTATGGTAATTTTCAAAATTAAGCCCATCTTCTCATATTTCTGGATGTTGTTACTCCTGCTAAATAAGAGTTACCACTTATTTAGCACTTACTATATCTCAGACACTCTTCTAAGTGAACACATATTAACTAATTATCAAAACAAACTGAGTCATGAAGAAGCTCAGAAAATTGGCTAAAATTTTTCAGCCGAAGTGTTAGAACTGAGATTCTCAGTCAGTCTGGTTTAAAAACCCACTCCCACACACAATATGCTCTTCTTATTCTTAGGTTTTTTTTCTGTTTTCTTTTTCTTTTTTTTTTTAAGTCCTCTTTATGTGTGTGCCAAACTTTAAGTTGCATAAGTGAGGACAAGGAGAGGAAAAGTAAAAATGGAAGGAGGAGGCAAGGAGGAATATATACAAATGAGGAAAAATAATATTTCAGTGAGAAGCAGCTGATTTCCTTTTTGCCATGTATATTTTTATAATATCCACAGGAATGAATCTTACATCAATCCATGCTTACTTTTAATTAAAATGGACTTTCTTTTTGGGGAAATACAAATGGCTCAGCGGATATTTTAAAATACCAGAGACATAAAAATAACAAATTTGTAATATAAAAATTTAAGCAAATCAGTATTTATAGGTAACATCAAATTTATAATGCCTTCTCCCAGTGTACTCTTAAATTAAAAAAAAAATAATATTTAGACATGAAGTATAGCTAAGAATGCAAGTTGTGTCTTTAAATTTTCAATGTTTCTACTTACTTACAAACTTTTTCTAACCAGGCAATTTATAGATCTTATTTTTTTAAATATTTATTTATTTGTGAGAGGGAGAGAGAGAGAAAGAGAGAGAGACAGAGACAGAGACAGAGATAGAAGGAGACAGAGAATCTGAAGCAGGCTCCAGGCTCTGAGCTGTCAGCACAGAGCCCGATGTGGGGCCCAAACCCATGAACCATGAGGTCATGACCTGAGCTAAAGTCGGACACTTAATCAACTGGGCCACCCAGACACCCCTAACCAGGCAATTTACAAAAAAACATAGATTTGTGAGCATTTTTGACATTTCCGAAAAATTGTATAAGAGTAGAGGGAAGAGCTATCTAAAGAAAATTTCTCTATCTGGAAACATGACAAAATAAGTTCCCTTAAGATTTATGATTTTATAATAATTATAAATATGTGTATGCCTTGCTATTATTGCCTCATTTTCAGTAGGGCCATCTAGAGTTTAAGCAAAATAGAAAATGTATTGTCACTTTAAATAAAAAGGCAAAGGGAGAAGCTTCATATATCTGTGGATAAAGACTTACAGGTTTTGGGATATAAGCCCAAGTTCCTCTCTGGAGAGTTAAAGAAATTTTGCTTTACTTAACCCATTGCCTTGGGTTCCCATGGCATCACAGCATCACCCATGGTCAGCAGAAAGAGGTAGTTTAAGTGAATGTTGTCACCTCTTGGAAACTGGGAAGTCTTTGGAGACAGCATGTAAATTTCCATTTCTATATGGCTTCAGATACTAAGCTTGAAAAAGGGGGACATACTCTGACATGAAATTGTCCTTTACAAAATTTAGCACTCTGGGTCTACCAAGAAAGATCTGAACCATAATTGACTAAACTTCTACAAAGTTATGAGAGCAGCTCTATGCCATCGACCTTAGTATTCAAGGTAGTATTTTCTCATTACTCCAAACCTGAGAAAAATCCCTCCCCTCCTCGGGTTTGTCTTCTCACTTCTCTCCTCTGACTTCAGACACACACATGACATAGAAAATAAGGTAATCCTGTTGGCAGAGATTGGCTTACCTGGAAATGGGAAATTAAAATGATAAAAAAAAAGTTGACATTTGCTAGCCACTTACTAAAAATCTAAGACATTCTGCTCAATACTTTGTGTACCTTATTTATTTTATACATATGTATATTTTATTATATATATGTATTTATTTTAAAATACATATATAATAAATAAGGTGCATAACACACATATATATATATATATATATATATATATATATATATATATATATATTTGTTTTGGTTTGGTTTGGTTTGGTTTGGTTTTAAGTAAGCTTTACCCCAGCACAGAGCCCAATGTGGGGCTTGGACTCATGACCTTGACATCAAGACCTGAGTTGAGATCAAGTGTTGGATGCTTAACCGACTGAGCCACCCAGGTACCCCTTATATACTTTTTTTTAGTCTTCCTGATAACCACTGCCATGGAGTAGAAACTGGAGTTCTAAGAAAGGAAGTTTACCTTTGAAGATCACACAGGTGACATGTAGCAGAGCTGGAATCAGAATCGAAGTCTCTCTGATTTTAAAGCTTGTATTATTCACCCAGAGTTGCTTTTAGGGTGTAAATAAGGACACATTTGACCACACATTCTCTTTATCAAATGATCACCACAGAGTAATGTGTATAAAGTGTTGCAGAATTTGTGTAAAAATGCTCGTGTGTCACTGTTGCATAGGTGTGCGTGGATGTTCTGTGATTGAATGACCCACCTTGTGTTCTAGAGTAAGGTGTCTTGTTAGTGCATGAGACCATTTTTAATAACACTAGGATCCATGCTCCCTTGAGGTTCTTTTAGCTTGGGGAATGAGTACAGTGCCAGGATCCTTGAGTCTCTACACATTTAACTCTACCTTATAAATAATCTTCTAAATGGCTTTTGAGGAACTTACCCTTGCTTTTTTCAGGGCTTCACAGCATTTTGTATAGTCCTCTTGCATCAATTAATCTAAGACCATTTTTTTTTAATTTCTTAAATTTATTTTTATTTTAGTTTTATTTTTTTACTTCTAGTTTATTTTGTTTTATTTTTTTAAATTTTAATGTAATTATTAAAAATACAGTCTGTTATGCCCTATCTCCAACAGATAGAATAAGAATCTCTGAGTAAATTTAGGGAATCCATTCATATGTGATCAGTGTCCCCAGTAGTAATGACATGTAGGTGACAGCATAGCTAAATCTCAGGGTATTATCTATCCTAAGTGAAGGAGGCTCAACTCAAAAGATCACATCCTGTATGATTCCATTTATACGACATTTAGGAAAAGACAAAATTATAGAGATAGAAAACAGATTAGTGTTTTCAAGGGAGCGGAGTTGTTGGGGAAGGGTTGACTATAAGGGAGTATGAGGGAACATGGGGGGAAGGGGGGAGGTCTGGAACTGTCCTGTATCTGATTGAGCTGGTTGGTTACATGACTGTATGCATCTGTGAACATTCACAGAGCTATAAACACAGAACGTCAATTTCACAGCATGTAAAATATATCTCAATTTCAAAAATAAATTTAACTATTAGAATGCTTCTACTTTCTCTTATAACTTCTGAAATCGATGTTGCCGCTATGTTTTTTGACTCAGAGATAATATAAATTACGTACTTTATTTAAGTTGTATCTGTTAACTTCAGAAAATGGATTTATTTTTTATGTTTAATGTTTTATCTTCATGCTTTCAGCTTATCTGATAACAAAATTGTGATTCATATTTTCATTCTACTTAGTCTTGCCTTGTATCACTGTATCTATGATTTTATATACAACTTTACAGAATTAGTTATTTTTATGTGTGTCTCTCGTATTTGGCATTGAGTTGGGGATATTTACATACCCAATATGCAATTTTTTATTCTTTTCATAGATAAGTTTAATTAATATCTTTCCCTCACTGATTGTTACAAGGTAAAAAAAAAATATGGAATTCTATTTCTTCTTTGTGGCATATTGAACCCAGGGAGGTGGGAAAGTGATGAATCTACCATTTTAGGACGTTCTTCATGACTAAAATATCCTACAGCTTTTTTCTAGCAGTTAAAAATACAGATAAAGCTCTCTACTGCAGAAACTGCCGGTGCCCATTTGACTGTCTTCCTAAATGTATTTGACAGTGTTGATGATCTGTGAGAGATGTGGTGCTGCTGGAGCTTCACAGAGACTTCTGAAAATAATACCCTCATAGTAGGGAAAGGCCCATATTTAGTTATGTAGTCCCCAAAAATGCATTTCATTTTGTGCGGGTGGAAGGAGCCATATGCTTCACTGAATGTAATGATGAATTATAAGCCACCCATGAAAACAAGCACTCGTGAGGAGGCAAAAGGAAAAGGGAAGTTAATACAGATCAAAGTTCAAGGCTGAAGTAAATTGAACCAACTGTGCTTTTGTTTTCTATACTGTTTATATTTAATTTTTCATGTAAGTCTATATTTAAGGAGCTCATTATGTGTGTGTGCGCGTGCATGCGTGCGTGCGTGCGTGTGTGTGTGTTCTATTTCTGACTTGCCTTTTAGAACAGCATGGATGGTTTGTGCCATTAAATCTAAATATTTTCATTAGTCCTATATTACGTTTTTTTCTGGAATTTATACATTTTATACTATCTCAAAGCTACTGGGTTTTGTTTTGTTTTGCTTTATTTTTTAACAATTTTAAAGTTATCTCTACACCCAGCATGGGACTTGAATTCACAACCCTGAGATCAAGAGTTACATGGTCCACCAACTATGTCAGTTTAGTGCCCGGAAGCTACTGGTTTTTAAATGTGTGATAAATAATTATTTTCATTACATTGTGGGATTTTTCTCTGATGTGAAGTTACGAAGAAATGAAGGCTTGAAATACTGACTTGTTGAGCCTGCTAATGAATTAGCTAATACTGTTCTCTTGAAGCTATGGTTATGGTATAGTAATTTTGCCAACTCACTGTGTATATATTTTGTTTTAAAAATAGTTAATAAGTCAGGTTTGTGTGACATTTTCATGGATTTCAAATCTATTTACTTTAATCGTGGTAAAATTTCTAAAGTCCAAGGATCAGAGCAAGAAGCTAAGAAGTTAAGAAATCTTCTGCCACCGAAAAAAGAAATAAAGATATATTGGCTTATTCCATTGTTTTTTACTATTTATGCTTTCTTCTCTTGGGTTCCCTGAGTACATTGCAGCTCATAATATCTCTTGCAAATATTGTCTAGAATAAATTCAGTAATGAAACTGACAATGGAAAAATTCCACTTGAAAAAAATATGCTACTCTTATGAATATCCTGTATCACACTATCAAATTTATAAATCATAGCTGCCTCTAAGTTTAATAAACTGTCTCTTCTAAACATTTCTAGTCTAAATGTATCAAATATTTGCCAATACTGAATACAATAAGTTAAAAAGGAAAAGGGATATTAGTTGCAAAATATGTTCTTTATAAAATATTAAGATTTGGGAAAACAAAAAAATGTATTGGAAGGAGTTTAGTGGATCTGTATAGCCAAAGGGAAGGGAAACATCTGGAGAGCTGACACTGACTTATGTATCCTCTTAGGGTCCTTACATATGTATTGTTACATAGTGTCTGACAAATGATAATCCTAAAGTTAGTTCTTCTCATTGTTGAAAATTGAACAAAGGTCATGTATATAAGTAAAGCAATATAACATTAAAACAGCATAAGCAAACTATCTAGTCATATAAAATATTTTTATCTATAGCTGTAACAGAATAGGGAGAAAGCTATTAGAAAGGCAGAGAAGCTAATTTTGATTTTTCTTTCTTCCTCGCCTTTTTTTTTTTTTAAATGGGTTGCTGCAGTGAGAGGGTAGTCTAAAATTTTGGGAATGTTTTATAAGGAAATCCAGTATTAATGATACGTATAGAAACTTTCAGAGAAAGTGCCTTCTCCTTTAATGTGTTTTGAGGCAGCATGTGTTTTATTCCCATTATGTCAGCAGACAATAGGAGTTTTCAAGTGTGAAGTGTTCACGATTCAGAGTGATACAAGCCAGACTCTGATTTCACTATTTCTCCAAGACTCTATGGTCTTTGGCCACCAGTAAGAGAGTCCTGGGAAGCATGTTGTGACTACAACATGTATGGAGGCCATTTGAGTACACTTTTGCAAACTTCTTCCCATAAAAAGCACAGTTCAGTTCACCAAGAGCCTGGCTTATCCCTTGGAAATCACCGCCACGTCTGTGCTAAGGCCATGGACGACTCCCATATGGAGTGCAGCGGAAATCCTTCAAACAGACTCATTCCAGGAGACTAAAGACTGTGTTGCTAAATTGAATTTCTCTCAAAAACTTCCTAACTTTGAAGAATGTCTCTTAGAATAAAAGGTGGCCCACAGCACTTTCTTGTTTTGTTTAGTTTTTCACCCTTATTTGGAACCAGAATTGAATTGTGTAGTCTGAAGGCCCCTCTTTAGTTTCCTTCTCACAGTTATTTCTCCCCCCAAATTCCTTGAACATTAGTCCTTTCCTGACATCTGCTTCTCCTTGAATCTAGCTTAATTATTTCTAAAAGAAATGAAACTCTGATACAACTCCAATGATAAGAAAATATTTTACTGGAATTGCTACTCATGTGATACCATGGAATTGGGTTGACTTTCCTTCATAAACTGATCTAGAGGGTTTATAATATGAATGAGAAGAAACCTTTTATATCAGGAATACCCGTTCTAAATTTACATGGTAGTACTATCATAAAATAAATTGGGATATACACACATATTTTACTAGAAAATGAAGTAATGGCTACTAATGAAATATTTCATTGTAGATAAGTAATATGAATTGGAACTTGATAGTTGAAATGATACAGACCTCAGAGATAATGCAGACCAACTTTCTCATTTCACATCTGACAAAATGGAAAGCCAGGGACCTGAAGAGGTTTACTTGAATAAAACAGCTTATTAGTTGCAAAGATAGAAAATGCATATGGAGGATCTACAATGTATAAGGCACTCTAATAGGCACTTACATAAACTTTATAATATTTAAAACGAAGACAGTATATCATTGCATCTTTTTTTTTTTTTAATTTTTTTTTTCAACGTTTATTTATTTTCGGGACAGAGAGAGACAGAGCATGAACAGGGGAGGGGCAGAGAGAGAGGGAGACACAGAATCGGAAACAGGCTCCAGGCTCTGAGCCATCAGCCCAGAGCCCGACGCGGGGCTCGAACTCGCGGACCGCGAGATCGTGACCTGGCTGAAGTCGGACGCTTAACCGACTGCGCCACCCAGGCACCCCATATCATTGCATCTTTAAGTAACTTGTCTTGGGTCTCACATTAGGAATTATCAGATTCTGGTAATTCACATTTCACATGCTAAGGCTTGGAACAAAGTCTTTATGGATGGTCCGGATTCCTCTCTAAGAGCCTCATTTAACATTTTTTTTTTTAGATAATGCTCTTAAAAATCATCATTGTCAAATGTACAGCCATTTTCTATCACTATTTGATGAGTAGTATCAACTTGCATTTAAGTACATGTGGAAATATATAAGATTAGTCCATCAAATAAATAGTGTCCCTTTTTTGCTGAACTTGACCACGACATCCACAACATGTTCATTTAAATTTTTTTTTCAAGAACATGTTTATTAAGCAGCAAGTTCCTTTGTCATGCCCAAGTAAAAGCATAAATAAAATGATTACAGGATAATCTATTTATCTCACATTCTTGGAAACTCTTGAAATACACAGACAATATACTAATTCTGAAGATATCAATGTGTTTGTATAGGGAAAGGTCATTTAATGTTATAAAATTCCCATTTTGAAAAAGTGTTAATGTGACCTACAGCATTATTCGAACTCAATGAGAAAAAACTATTTTCTTTTCAAATAGTATGGGCAAACATGCCTTCACTTGGCTGTCACAACATGCTGTGAATGTAACAGCTTGTCATTTTTTGACTACTCTACTTTTTAATCAAATCATTTTTATTTTAATCTTGCTCTTTATGGTGTTACATAGACAGACATGAGACAGCAGCTGTGATCAGAAAGGTCCTTAATGACTACATGAATTCTTAGTTCACAGTTTAGTCTTCCCCAAACCCTATCATTTAATGTATTAGCTAGCCTATCTTAAAACCATGGATTGGAAAAAACAAACAAACAAACAAACAAACCAAAACAAAACAAAACAAACCCCCCCCCACACACACACACAAAAAACAAAATAAAACTCTTTCAAGTGTAGATATCACTGACAGCCATAGAAGAGCTGTTTATTCACCCTATCGAGTCTCCATTTTTAGACCTGTATGTCACTCAGCAAAGTTACAGAATTAGAACACACGTGGTATAAAAAGAGCTTACCAGGATTCTTCAGTGAATCTGCAAAGACTGACAAAATGTAATAGGGAAACACGAAACAAAACTCTATACGGTAGAAAATCACCTTGCAGCCTTTGTTTAATGGAAAGAGAGTTGGAAGTTTGTGTGTGAGTGTATGTGTGTTGGGCAAAATTTAGACATAAAATGTGACTTGCCACTGTGTGAGGTCTTTGACATGATGGGAAGCAGAATCTCAACAATCTCACTATGCCTGACTCCTGCCTTCTTATGGCCCATCAATGTTCTTATTTTGTAATCATTCAGAAACAAGGAGGATCTTTTTGTCGAAACTTAGAACATACTATATAAATGGTTGCTTATTTTTATCTTTAAGCTATCCTCACAGGTATATATAAATCATTTTAAAATAATAACACAAAGAACAATACAAAATGAACAAAAAATGAAGCTCTCTAAAGATACCAACATATTTATTTCATTATGAAAAATTTATGAGGTAATTAAATTAGCCCCATTTCACAGGCTTAGAACCTAATACTGACAATACTTAGCTAGTTTCACTATCACTACATACATATTGGTGAATGGTGAACCTAGAAATTATGGGATTCAAGAAAACATAACATGGGACCATGTATTTTTATCACTCCGATGTAAAATTAACAACAACATCAACAAAGCCTTGTTGTGATAACTTTAAGAAGCAGGTTCAGAATTTCAAAATCTTTCTTCTGCAAGTTACTCTATATCTCCTCTTATCTCAAATATTTCAAGACTTTCTCACTCTTTGGGTATAAATGATAATGCAATAATCATATTGATATACTAAAGATTCTCCTCATTAGAAGTTCCTTATTAGAAACTCCTTTTTGCACAAAGTCCACTATTTCTAGAAAATGCTACAGAAAATGGTCTTTTGCTTTTGCATATGCTATCTCGCATGTTACATTACTACATACTGCCTTTCTGCTTAAAATTCCTTGACGTTTCAGTATCTGAGAAGTCACATACTCGAACCTAGTATGAGCTAATGTCCACATTAGAGATATGATCTCCAAATGGTTCCATTCTTTAAATATCAACACATTCCTCAAATCTATTAAAAATGTACTAAGTCTTTTTGCCCGTAGTTTCATGACTCTTCCACATTGTATGAAAAATTTCAAATTCACACAGTGATGATACCTCATTGGCAAACATGGTAATATTATAATCTGTGTATATGTATACACACACACACACATATATATTTGTATACATATATATATGTATATATTTTATATAAATATGCACATATTCCCAAATTGAATTATAATTTCAAGAGAAGTGTCTCACATTTCAGCATGAAAAATTATCTTCAATTTCATGAAAGTAGTTTTTACTCCTATAGTCCTTAGATTTACACAATAACTCTGTTTCAGAAGAGAAAATTTGCTTTATATTTGCACAGATAAAAGGCACATTTAGTGGCTTTACAAACAGAAAAATTATCAAAGGTGATTTCAGGTCTTCACATCTTGAAAACAGAAAAAGGCTTACAGCCTTAACAGAAATGTCAACCATTTTCTGTGTCTTCTTTAGTTAAAGGAGGGAGTTGTGCTAATGCTGATCTTTATCAGGAAATAATGGGTCTCTACTCTTCTGAAGTATGAAAGGTAAGGAAACACAAGTATGTATTAGAATCAGAGTGTCAAGGAGAATAGCAAAAACGTTGGTCCCGAATATACATTTGTATTTCCCTCAGCACAAATAAACCTGTAGTTGACACAGAGAGTCTTCCAGTATATTCTTAAGATGTTATTGATTTTTGTCTCAGACGCTAGGGGAAAAATACAAAATTCTATTTTGAGGGATGTGGGAAAACATTTTGTTTTGTAGTCTTCCTCGGATAGAGACAAATAAATGCTACGTTATGTTGCTCTCTTTGCAGCAATCTTCAGTTTTCCTTCCCTAATCTTCCAATTAAAATATTTCTAACTAAAGAAATACCCAAAATACTTAAGCAAGTGTTTCTTGCATTTAATTAAATTCAAGAATTAATGAATTGTACTTAATGACATGTAAAATTAATGAATGAAATACAAGCCAGAAATAGCCCACCATCCTGAACCAGTCATGGCAAGAGTAAACAAATCAGTACCAACCTTGAACTAATTTCAATTCCTCAAACTGTGTTGTTGCTATATAAGGTGGATGGAAATTGGGGGAACCAATCCTTAAATCTACTACTTGGCTTTTAGTAAAACTCAAAACAACTTGAAATCTATGCATTAGAATAGAAAACATTCAACTCTTAGAAAACATATTGAAATGAGAGCTTGCTATCTGAATATCATAGAGATGTTTTATGATTTAAAATGAGCTTTAAACAGGGGTGCCTGGCTGGCTCAGTCAGAAGCATCAGACCCTTGATTTGGGCTCAGGTCATGATCTCACAGTAGTGGGATCCAGCCCTGCATCCTGCTTGGGATTCTCTTTCCCCCTCTTTAGCTGCCCCTCTCCTGCTTGCGCTCTCTCTCTCTCTCTCTCTCTCTCTCTCTCTCTCTCTCTCTAACTCTCAAGATAAATAAATAAACTTTTAAAAAAAGAGTTTAAAAAATAGTGTAAAATGAGCTCAAAACAATTTTCTACCCTGTGCCTGCATAACTATTATGTATCTTAATGGTTTGGGTTGTTCTTTATGAATGTTCCAGATAATCCCTTGGTACTCTTAACTTCATGGAAGTCATCAGAGACCATTAGCTTTTTACATTCTTTCTCCTTACCTTGTGGCAAAAGTCGACTGATCTTGTTTTAGGACAAGATCAGCTGCAGCTAAATTAATGCAATCCTCTGCCAACTTCCTTTTAAGACAACCCTTAAACTTGATGGTCTCTCACATTATACAGCGTTGATGATCTCTCACATTGTACAGTCTTTGCTGCTCACTGATAAGATGTAGGCTTTTCATCAAGGAAACTTATATCCACTGAAATTCAATTATAAGTCTCCTTTGCACATTTCTTTTTTTTAATTTTAAATCTTTCACACATTTTTATCCATTATTTTAATGTTTTATATATTGTCTTAGAATTCATGCCTGCTTAGTTACTAAGAGCTATCCATACACCAGACATATTTATTGGACATTTTGTTTAAAAATTGACATCATCTTATTTATTGATGGGTCCTATCATATGACTAAAATAAGAAATTACTAGAACGGTGATACTATATTGTGTCTCAATTTATCTCTAGAATAACACCTGATATCAGACTTGGAACTTATTCTATTCAGAAGAAATTGTCAGAAATCTGAAGATAAATACATTAGGGATAAATTTGGGGGGTGGATAAAGATTTGGGGATGTTTTGAAAATAAGGGAGTCTTTTGACTTCAGCAGGAACCCCAATTAAAAATATTTAAAAGAGGGTTAAGTATCCAAATCTTGATTTCAGCTCAGGTCATGATCTCACAGATCATGGGATTGGGTTCTGCACTGACAGCATGGAGCCTGCTTGGGATTCTCTCTCTCTCCCTTTCTTTCTGTCCGTCCCCTTTCTCTCTCTCTCTCTCTCTCTCAAAATAAATAAATAAACTTAAAAAATTCAAAAGATTTGAGAACTCTAAAGTATACTAATATTCTTAGAGAGATAACTATTATGAACAACCACCATGGTATGTGTGAGACATAGGGAAGGAGAGGTTAATGGAGAGAATATGGAAAATGCTCTAGTTGAATGTTACGTCAAAAAAAGCTACTTTCACTAAAATTCTGGACCCTGGAACACCCCAAACTACATATTTTGAGGATTCAAAGAGGCTTTAAAATGCCATGAATAAGTTCCAGAATATGAAAAATAGTGTGGCAACATCTGAATATATATTACCAAAGAATAATCTCTAACAATCTCAAGGTGGCCATGGGATGGCACTAGAGGATCTCAAACTGAAATCTCTAAACTTGTACATCAATTTATCCATCACAGCAATGTCAAACTGGCACTCTACTCAATCAACGATCCCTGGTGGGAAATTCTTACAAAGTTGGTGAAACATGCCTCATCTGTGACCAACATAATGCTGGTAAAACTCTCAAGGCAAAATTTGGACAAGAACTCAAACAAGCTTCAAGGTCTTTTTGAAGACTTTTAAAGAGATTTCATACAACTGTAGCCCACAATGATTTCAAATATAGCATGGTTAACACTATATATTCTCTTTTCTTTTCTTTTCTTTTCTTTTCTTTTCTTTTCTTTTCTTTCTTTTCTTTTCTTTTCTTTTCTTTTTTTTTCTCTTTCCTTTCATTTCCTTTCCTTTTCTTTTATTTTTTAGTGTTTTTTTTTTTAAATTCAATTTATTTATTTTGAAGGGGTGTGGGGTAGAGATGGAAGGAAGAGAGAGAGAATCCCAAGTAGGGTCCATAGGGTCAACATGGAGCCCAATGTGGGGCTCAAACTCATGAACCTGTGAGATCATGACCTGAATCTAAATCAAGACCTGGACACTCAACTGACTGAGCGACTCAGGCACTCCAATACTTATATATTCTAATTATGTGTTGAACACCTTTCTTGCTAGAAGTGTCTGGCATGGATATTTCAAAAAACTTGTTGATTCTATATGAGCAATTCCAACCAAACTATCCGTCAACAGGAACATGTTCTGAAGAGTTTCACTAAGTCATAAGATTCACTCAGAAACTTCTCCATTTAGGGAAGACAGAACACAAACAAAACAAATGAAAAATAGAAACGTAAACTAAAATAAGTGAGAATAACTTCAAGACTCTTCTGGAAAAAAGCATGTGAGAAAAACTGCCTTCAAATCTCACTAAAGGAGTTCTACCAGATAGTATTAATAACTTTCGAACAGTGAATTCCCTAGGTGTTGATTCTTAGCTCCATGTCTCTTTATTAAAGAGGCATAAGTTACACTTAGATCACTGGAGATACTTTCAGGCAGTGAATTCAAGTTCATAATTCTTAGAAATCTCCCTGAGAGATGCAAAAAAAGAAAAAAAAATCTCCCATAATGTTTTGTGTGTGTATATGTTTGGGAAAGAGAACAAGATTTCCTCAAGACCTTAGGATCAAGTAGATAACTTTGTGACTTGTTGATTTTGTTCAAGACCCAAAAAAACAACTTGCATAGCACTGAAACTACAGAAGATTATGCTTTAATCCACATGTCCTTGTTTTTTTTTTTTTCCTTAGATATCTTATTTTCTGTGTAATTTCAAGAACATGTGAGAAAATATCAGGAAGTTTAACTGAACACATGATGGGAGTTTGGAAAAAGTGGAAAAAAAATGGAAGAAGGAAAAATATTTAAAGCAATAATACTCCAAATGTTTCTGATTTATCCAGACATAAATTTATAGATTGAAGTTGCTCAATTACCACAAAATTTATAACTTCAGATGATATTATACCTAGAGATATTATAGTCAAACTAATAAAACCAAAGGTTAAGAAAATATCTTAGAAGAAGCTAGTAAAAAGGCATGTTACACACAAGGGAACACCAATTTAATTACCACAAATTCATTTTCAAAACCATGGGAACCCAGAATGTAATGGAACGACATCTTTAAAGTGCAGACAGAAATGAACTGTATATCAGCAACTTTATATCTGATGGTATACTCTTTAGGAAATAAAACAAAATAAACATATTCTCAAAGGGAGGAAACTAAAGAAAAAATGACCAATAGGAGAACTGTCCTACAAGCAGTTTTCCAAGTTAATCTGTAGTTTGAAAGGAGAGGACACAAAAAGGGAATTTGGAACATGAGGAATGAAAAAACGTCAATAAAAACAGCAGGCATCTATGTTACTGCTACATGTATTATATTATTTTAGCTCTTCTACCTTTCATATAAAGTGGTAAAATATAAACTCAAAGTAGACTGTGAAAAGTTAGGTTTGTATATTATAATCCCTAATGCAATGACAAAAATAAAATAACAAATGGCATGGCCAAAAGGTCAGTTAATAAACTCAGGTTGATATATGTGTGTATATGCACATATTATTGTATATGTATATGTATATGTATATGTATATGTACATGAATACGTATATATACAGTATAGGTATATATACAACATTTGTTAATACAGATATTCAAATAATTTGTAAAAGAGAAAGGGAAGAGAGGAACAAATAACAAAAACAGCAACAACAACAACAAAAAGAGGTAAAAACAAAAATAAAATGACACATTCAAATCTAATCATATGGTTATATTGTTTAGTAAACCTAACCAAATTAGCCTGTTAGATTATTAAATATTAATAGCTTAGACAGTCCAATTGAAATGCAGACATTGACAGATCTGATTTTAAAAAGCATGATTAAAACATATACTGCATACAATAAATGCATTTTAAAGACATAGATCAATAGAAACGAAGTAGGTGTGGAATAATGTGTCATATAAGGAGCCAGTTCAGGAAGGTTAGAGTATAAAATTTAGTATCAGATAAAATAAATTTCAAGATAAGGAATATTACTGGAAAAGGAAAAAGGTACTCTATAATGATGAAAAGGACAACTCATCAGTAAAATATAATATTACAAATGTGTATATTTCAAATAAGATAGATTCAAAATACATAAAAGAGTAGCTACTGCCATATTTTAAGAGATTTTAATATCCCTCTCTCAACAATTGATAAAAAAGCTGGATTACCCCCCCCCAAAATCATTAATATGAAGGAGTACTTTGTTCTATTCCAAAAGAGAAGAATACATTTTTAAAAATACACATGATATATTTACTAAGTGGACCATATGTTGAACTATAGAAGATTGCAATAAATCTAACAAATCAGAATCATACAGTGTTCTTTGACCACATCAGAATTGAAGTAGAAAGCAATAAAAATAAAATCTCTAGAAAAAACTTCCAAATGTGAAATTAAAAATATGTACTTTATTTATGGATCAGAGATGAAATCACAAGGGAAACTAGAAAATATTTTTGAAATAAATGATGGAAGATTATAACATACTCAAAAGTGTGCTTATATAAGAATCATGTAGAGGTGCCTGGGTGACTCAGTCGATTAAGCATCTGGACTTCAGCTCAGGTCATGATCTCAAGTTCCTGAGTTTGGTCCCCACGTGGGGCTCTGTGCTGACAGCTCAGAGCCTGAAGCCTGCTTCGGATTCGGTGTTTCTCTTCTCTCTGCCCCTACCCCTACTCGCACTGTGTCTCTCTCTCCTTAAAAAATAAACATTAAAAATTTAAGAATCATGTAAATTTTGTGAACTCACTTTCCATATTAACACCAAATAAATCTAAAATATATCCAAGATAGGAGCAGAAATCTATGGTATTAAAAACAGAAAGACAACAGAGAAAATTAAAGTCAAAGCCAGAGCTTTGAAATTTGGCTAAGTTCTAGCTAAACTGATGGAAAAAAAAAGAGAGAGAGAGAGAATAGAAATTGCCATTCTCAGGAATGAGAAAGGTTATTAAAGGTTCTATAGACATTAAAAGAAAATACTATGAAGAAATAAATATATGGTAAAAAATTCAAAATTTAGATGAAGTAGACATATTAATACCACAATTGATATTAAATCTTAATAAGAGAAAATAGACTACATTATTGAAATCTTTTCAAAAATGAGTTGCAGGCCCAAATGATATTAATGGCAAATTCTATTGAAATGTTACACCAGAAAAATCACATACCAGCATATTACATAAGCTTTTTCAGAAACCAGAAGATGAGGTATTACAGCCTGACTATGTTTTTCCTTAGGAGGTTAGCATCACCCAAGTACCAAGAACTGGAAAGACAGTGAAAAGATGGAGGAGGAAGGGGTGGAAGTGGAGAGAGACAGAGAGAGGGACAGAGAGTGAGCAGGTGAGAAGGTGCAGGTAGGGGGAGAGAGATTATGAATCTGTGTGTCTAATAGATAGAAAATCCTTTAAAAAATCAACAAATTGAGTAAGAGAACTTAACATACAGATAAAATGGTAGGGGATATAGTCTGTAATATTGCAATAACATTGTATGGTGACAGAGTGTGACTGCACACTTCTTGTTGTGAGCTCTGAGTAACAAACAACTGTCAAATCAATATATTGTACACCTGAAACCAACATTGTAAGTTAATTACACTTCAAAAATATGAATAATATACCAGCACCAAGTAGTGTTTATTCCAGGCATGAAAAGTTGGTCTAAAATTTGGAAAACACAATATATAATTGACCATATTAACAGGAAGGGGGATAAAAAAGTAAATGATCCTTTGATATATATAAAAATTTTTTGGAAAATGTTACATACTCATGCATGTTAAACATGCTCAACAAACGAGGAATAGTAGAATTGTTAAAGGGCATCCCTAAAATCTCTGCCCCTGATGTTATACCTGGTGGTGAAAAACTTGACATTTATCTCTTTGAAACTGAAGATAAGGCTGACTTTCATCAGTTGAATTCAGTGATAGATGGAGGTCCCATCCATTTACAAAGGTACTACAGAGAAATAAAAGGAACAAAGAAGTAAATATTTCCCTGTTTATGATCATTTACAAAAAAGAAAAAAAAATCCAGAAAGTCTACAGAAAGTTCTCTCATAACTACCAGAACTAGGAAATAAATTTATCAAGGTCACAGTAATTTCAGGTTAACATAGAAAAATCAGTATTTCCCTTATAGTCTCATTGTTAATTATTAGAAAAACTTAACTTTTTTTCCCATTTATTGATAGGGCAAATGGTGTAAATACCTGGAGATAAGTCTAATAAAAAAGTATCCAAACCTGTGATCTTAAATCACAAAATATTGAAATTAAACATAACCTGAATAAACGGGTATATTTGCAATGTTGATGAGTTGGAAGACTTTATTTTTGTTAAAATGGAAAATCTTTCCAAATTCACCTATAGATTCAATTCTGTAGCAATCAAAATTCCAACAACCTTTTTGGTGGGTATTGGCAAACAGATTATAAATTCAATTAAAGAGTGCATAAAATAACCAAAGCAATTTAAAAAGCAAATTTTGGAGAACTTAATCTATTTTCGGTATTTATTACAAATCTATACTAATCAAGATGATTTGGTATTTGCAAGAAGATAGACTTGTAGTGAGTGGAGGAGAACAAGTATCCCACATATTTAGTCACAGTTATGGTCAATTGATTGAAAGGATATTCCAAAGCAATTTAATAGGGGAAAATGAAGGTGAACAGTATGCCAGGTCAACTGGATATCTATAGAAAAAGAAGCAAACATCAAATTTTACCTCACACCATAGATAAAAATGGACTCAAAATGTATCGACCTAAATGAAAAACCTGAATGTATAAGCTTTTTAGAAGGAAGTAGAAGACCTTTCCTCTCTTGAGGTAAATGTTTCTTAGAACACAAAATTCCCAATCCATGAAACAGAACAAAATGAGAAATCAGGTTTCATTAAGATTAAAGTTTTTGCTCTTTGAAAGACACCTTTAAGAAAATGGCAAGGTACAGGCTAAGAAAATACTGGCAACCTGGGTGTTAGATGAAGATTTTGTATCGGGAATATTTTAAAAACACACCTCAAAAATAGGATAGCAACAACATAAAGACCAAAACACAATTTGACGATAGGCAAAAGACTTGTACAGATGCTTCACCAGATAAATGTATAGTAAATAACCACATGAAAATATGCTCAGCACCATTAGTCTCTAGGGAAAAAAATGCAAATTAAAACCACAATAGGATGGCACTACACATCATCCGTTAAAACAGGGAATATGAAAAACAACTGATCATCCCAATTGCTGGTGAGTTTGTGAAGCAATGTAGATTCTCATGCACTATGAGTAGGAATATCAAATCATATATTCTCTTGTAAAAAAAAAAATCTGACAGTTTCTTAAATAAGCATTGTTCACCTACCAGATGACCTTCCAAACCATTCCTACCTCCCCATAAAAAATCCACCCGAAACCTCATACACAAAGGTTCATAGCAGCTCTGTACTGTATGTAATAGCTGCAAAATGGAAACTGAAATTTCCATCCATATGCGCATGCATAGATCATGGTATATTCATACAATGGATAACCTTCAGTAATAAAATAAAAGGAAATTTTGACATGAATTACCACAGATGGATGTCAAAATTATTACACTGAGTCCAAAAATTCAGGCAAAGGTGAATACATATGGTATTCCGTTTATTATAAAGTTATAAAGGATGCAAAATACTTAGAAGAAAGTTGGTCAGTGACTGTGTTGCCTGGGGATTGGGCATAAAGGGCGCCTTGGATTAAAAGCCACATACAGACAGTATTAGTAAAGAAAATGTTTCTTATATTGATTAAGGTGATGGTCTTAGTGATTTATATATACAGTATACATACACACATACATATGCATATATATTTAAATATATATACATATATATTTAAATATAAGTATATATAAAATATACATATAACTTATGTATATAAATTGATAAATTCTTCACTTTTATTATGTGCAATTTATTGCAGTTCAATTATTTCTCAATAAAGTTAAAAAATCAAACTACTGTCTCCTGTCAGAAAAATGAGTGGGATTTCATTATCTCAATACAGTGCTGCCTAAGTTCAGTATAGCCCTTCATAGCACACAAGGTTAAATTTGGCCCATTAATTCTCTCTTTGGGAAGAAGTGATCACTATCTGTGTTCATTCAAAATGAAGAAAAGAACAAAAACAGCCAGGCCTTGGTTTAAAGTACAACACCTTAACACTGAAGGGGAATTCTGGACTAAGTTTCCCTCCCCCTGCCTCTGCATCCCCAAGACTCTTTACTTCAAAATGTACAAAAGAGACTGAGAAAGGTGGGAAAATCCTATAAGCTATGTTCAGAGAAAAACAGGGGAGGTATGAATAGCCCCAAAGCCTTAAAAGCCCTTGATTGCAAATTTCCCTGGAGTTGATAGACAGGATTTAAAACAGAGAAGCCCCGAATAGTGTCCTCTCTGGATTGCATGTGTTTCATCTGGGGGAAAATTCTCTCACCTACATCATCATAGGCATTTCTATGGTTTTTAATATAACAAAAAACACCCAGAAAATGAACAGGCAAATCACAAAAATTAGGCAACTTGGCAAATATCCCCATTTAGGGTTTTGTGGGTTCTTTTTAGATTTGGGATGGACACTGTTCTCTTGGTTTAATGTGGACAGTCTGGACTAAAAATTCTAGTCACAACCATTCTCTAAATATTAGTCTCTGTCAGGGTGTTCAAATGTGTGATTTCCTGAGTCTTAAATGCTACTTTGTAATCTCTTTCTAAAAGGATCTTGCAACAAAAAGAATAAGAAAACCAGACACTCACAAAGAATGAATTACCACCAATGGCACATTGATATTCAGTCTCTCCACCTCAACTCACTACCCCAGATGGCAGTGTTTATCCACCAGCTCCTGATGAGAATGTACACAGGAGGCGGTAGAGAAGAGAGACCACCTGAGTCGGCATAACTTAGCTGTTTGCACCAGGATATTTTTGTCTAGGAAGTCAAAACTGCAAAAGAATAAATATCTCATTGGCTTCGGAAAACTTATACAAACCAATTTTTCCGGGTAAATGATTTTCTCATTTGGGCATATGTTGTCTTATCGTGACAACAGTTTACTTACTTAGACAAATAGCTAATCAATGAGGACAATCATTTGCTCATCAAACTTGGCTTCAATAAGTGTTGAGTTTGTCTCTACTTTGCTAAACGTAACATTTACAAAAGGAAAGCTATGTTGCCTAAAATATTTTATTTGGTAGTCTATTTAAAGTGTATTTGCCTCCTTACCCTTTGATGCCACTGGATGGAAACTCTGGAATGCTTTTTGATCATTTTTGGCTGATAGAAAATACCTCTAGTTAATTTAAGTTTGAAAATACAGTCTCCGATGAATGAGAATGTTCCTCCAATGTGTTCATTATACTTCAGTCTTTGATCAAAAGTGAGATTTCTCACTTTATTCCACCTCCAGAGGCTTGAGGTTTCCAAATGCACTCAGTGTGGGAAATGGGGACCTTCCTTTTCTCGTCTATCTCCTCCTCACTGACGTTGCTCCATACCCTGCCAAGAGTTTAAAGATGGAGGTGGCAGATAGGAGGAGAGAAGCATACAGCCAAGTTCAATTTCACCTTTACTCTTTCCATCGGCGCTTCAGTGGCTCCTCACTCTGAAGTGATGCCTTTCCTTCTGTGGCTTCTCCTGCTTCCCTTACAGTAAATCATTTTCTTACAGTCTACCTCACATAGACCTGCTTCGTGGCACTGCCACCCCAGCCTAGCAGACAGTCGGAGGCAAGAGCCCTTTAAAATTGACCCTGGTCGGGGCGCCTGGGTGGCGCAGTCGGTTAAGCGTCCGACTTCAGCCAGGTCACGATCTCGCGGTCCGTGAGTTCGAGCCCCGCGTCAGGCTCTGGGCTGATGGCTCGGAGCCTGGAGCCTGTTTCTGATTCTGTGTCTCCCTCTCTCTCTGCCCCTCCCCCGCTCATGCTCTGTCTCTCTCTGTCCCAAAAATAAATAAACGTTGAAAAAAAAATTAAAAAAAAAAAAATTGACCCTGGTCATGCGTGGAGTCATGGAGTTCCATAAACGCAACCCAGGGTTTCAAGTTTCACTTACTAGTTACAGCTGTTAGAAGGAAATGCGGGGATTTACCAAGTCAGCAACACCCCCCAAAGTCTGCATTCTTTATCTCATTTCTCTATCCAACAAGCTGCCAAAGACAGGTAGCCATGTGTTGGTATCTTTAGATTCCTCAGGCAAGTGTCCCAAATCAATCATGGGTAAGCCCTTGAACCCCAGGAGTACATACTTCTGACGTTCTCTGATCTCCTGGAAGGCCCTCTCATCCAGTTGGGTCAGAAGTCCCTTCATCCTTCTCCTCTTGGGTGGGGGTTGGGGGGGGTAGAGGGAGAGACAATTGATTTGGAATTTGGAGGGAATTTGAGAGCATGGCAATAATTTTCTCCAAGAACGTATCTTCAGAAACCCATAGTTTTAAAACCCCTTCCTGATCCTTTTTTATATCCTTAATCTAAGTGAGGGAAACAAAATATTTAGCTGTTTCCTTGGAAATTTGCATTTTGGCCAGTCTCCCAACTCACTTTGGAATCTGATACCTATGCTATTTCAGACATTCACAGGAAATTTCCAAATTAACATCTTGTCACAAATGTTTCAATGTTATGCTCCAGAGAGAAGGGGGACAGGGAGAGGAGCTTAATGTCATTTGTTAAAAAAATTAATAATAATGAAACGAAGCATTTTGTTTTTTCCTGTGCTCAAAGAAAAAAGCATTCAATGTTAATTGCTGCACTGTAGAAGTACAGATTTTATATTTTAAAAACATGCATTTTTATTTTCTTAATATTTATAGTAATCATATACTGCACTTGCAATCAGGGAACAAAATGGATTTTTTTTTAACAAAAGAAAAGTGAAAAAAAGCAGCATTCTCAATAAACAGTTTCAGGGCCTCTGCCTTTGTTTCTTCCACTTCCTGCTGGGTTGTCACCTCAATTCTCACAAATCCTACCAACCAGAGACTGGGGTGCATGCATGTGTCATGCAAGAAATTGCTACAATATTAAGTCTCTTTTGAAGTATGTTGACCCGGATCTAAAGTTAGAAATGCATATTTTGGTGTCACTCTGTAGTCTTTGGTCCTGTCACGAAAGTTTTACTGCCCTCAGAAGACAGCAGTTTGTTTTTTTTTTCTTTTTTCTTTTTCTTTTTAACCTCATTTTCACTCTCTGGAAGTCTAAATATGCCTAACTAACTACATTGGCTAAGGTTGGCATTTTAAAATGCCATCAAATTTTCACAGTGTAAAGGATCTTTCACAGTTTAAGAAAACCCACACACAGGATAGATTTGTTTATGACCAATTAGTAAGCTCAGATATCTTACAAAACACAGGATCCCTTCAAGGCAGCACACATCTAGTTAAGATTCATTCACAGTGACAGGGAAATGCCAGGCTGCTGATTTTTTGTCTATGCATATCCATACATATTTAAAATATAGTAGGCAAACATCTTCAAAGACATTTATCTTAAAAATGAAATATTAGCATTATTTTCGTAATGTCCATGATTGAAAAGCACCTTGAGATATTTAATGATTAAACATCTGCTAATTTCTCATCAGAAGAACTCCTGTGGAGGAAGGGGTGGAAACTCAATATAATTCAGTTGATGCAACATTGAGCAATCAGTATGAGAACAGCTTGCAAACTTATGACATTGGCTTGAATTTTTACTGATAAAAATGAAAAAAAGTTATAGTTTTCCTATTTTATTATTTTCCCTCACAAATAAAATATTTTTTATTGAACCTCTAAGCAGATTTTTGAACTCGTTCCAAATGACAGCTACATTGTTATGATATTTTGTAAAACGTGTCATGAATACCACCAGTTGTTAAAATTTCTTCATGTATTTATACATTAAAAATATATTTACAAGTATTTACCTGCTATTTGCGCATTGGTCTTATCCTTTTTTACTAGACTATCTCTTTGGTGATATTCAAATCTGCATCACACTCAGATTTCCCACACTACTTTGGCATTCAATTTTTTTTTTCAAAATTTTTTTCTTTTTTCTTTTTTTTGGTGTCCATTTTGATACTCAGAATTTTAAAAGCAATATTAAGATTTGGTTAAAAACTTTATCCTTAATAATAATTGAATTTTGAATTTTGTGGGTTTTTTAAAAAGTTTTTATTTAAATACCAGCAGTTAACATACAAAATAATATTAGTTTCAGGTGTACAAGATAGTGATTCAACACTTCCATACATCACCCTGTGCTCATCACAGCAAGTGCCCTCCTTAATCCTCATCACCTATTTAACCCATCCCCCCACCCATGTCCCTTCTGGTAACCTTCAGTTTGTTCTGTATAGTTTAGCATCTGTTTTTTAGTTTGCCTCCCTCTCTCTTTTTTTAATAGACTTCATTAAGATAAATAAATTGTTAACATAAAAAAATCTATGTTGATGATTTATTTTACAATAAGAATACGTGAATATGTAGTTATACAAACCTGACGTTAGCAATTTTTTTCTGTTAAAGCCTAGGCAGTAAATATTTTAGGCTTTGTGGCCATTTAGACTCTGTTGTATCTACTTAATTCGTCCATTTTAACATGAAAATATCCAATGTGTATGGCTGTCTTCCAATAAAACTTTAACAAAAGATGCATAGTTTGACTTGGCCCATGGGTTATGGTTTGCTGACTATTAATCAAATACATTGCTATAGAAAGAGGCAAATTCTGTTATTAAGTTTCTAACATTAATTTTCCATTTCCTTTATACAATTAAATTGGTGCAAAATCCTTAGTTGAAAGCAAAAACGTCTTTTCTGGTCTGTTTTGAATTGGTCTTTTGTTGTCTATTCCTATTTTTTTTTTCATATTCAGTGTTATGTATGGATGGAATTCCTCATTGGGATGAGTTTGTGTTTTTAATGTCCTTTGAAAATACTTGAATATTTTCTTGATTTCAGTTTCTCAAGTATATCAATTAAACATCAGTAGTGTATCTACAAAGGAATGTTCCTCACAATATTTTCTACAGAGTTCTTTTGAAAGATTTTCTTCTCTAGAAAGTCTATATAATTCTATGATTACATGGTTTTCTTTATCTCTAAATATACATCTTTCTATGTTTGAATCATTTTTCTATGTACTTGGCTCTGATGATTGACAACAAAGTTAACAAGACAGAAAAGAGGGGAAAAGAAGAAAAGACAGGAAGAGGAAAAAATGGGTGGGAGCAAGAGAAGGAAGAATAAAAACATGCTATTTTGTTGTTCGGCAGAAAGAGTGGCTTCCTGTATGAAAGTTGAGATGAAAATATTCACTATGTATGGTTGTACTGAGAATTCACACAAGACTCAAAGTATGTCAGCAGTAACACGTTAAATGGGAGCATGCCATGGCTGATTATGTTATTGTTCCCTGTTACTGACTGCCTTCCCTCTAAGAGGGCATCTTTTCACTAAATTTTATGTGACCTTCATGGATTCTCTATGGCAGAAACTTATCCACTTCTGTCGTTGACATCAAGTTTGATCTTATACCTTGTTTTTCGCTAAGGAAATGCAAAAACAGTGGATGTATGCCACTCTAAAAAAAAAAAAAAAAAACAAACTTTAAAATCCTTTTTATGGTTCTACCATTATTTTATCTACCCCATTAAAGTAATAGGGTGGCATAATTTGGGGCTTTTCTTTCAGGTCTAGATTAAAGAAGATACATAGAGCAGAACAGTGGAAGGAAAAGCCAATCTGCAGTGGAGATGGGGCACGGATGTGTGCTAAATAATCTGTTGTAAACCACTGAGAAGTTAAGGTTATTCATTACTATAGCATGACCTAGTAAGAGTTTAAAAGTATAAAAATTATATAAGGAGTAGGTGCCACAGTCACTAAAACCTAATACAAATGACCCTGGCTTCCGGACTAGGCAGCAAAGAGCAAGAAAGTTGTTATTGGAAAGTGGACATAGAGAATCATAGTATGCATACGGATAAAGCATCCAGTAAAACTTTTGTGGTAACTGGGGAGTCACAGATTGCAACAATTGAGACTGTGGTTTATTAAAGAGGTTTCAGGAACAGACTGTTTCAAGTATGCCTTAGTGTCTGTAGGTTGGGTTGACTAAGAAACTAAAAGAAAAATGTTAACTCAAGTAAGATTTGGTGGCTGTGTAATCAAGGTAAAAAGAGGAGATATTCTCTAAGTCATAGAATTTGAAGATTGAAAAGATTTAGCTGTTTTTTCATCTGTCACTAAACACAGATAAATTGAACAGTGCAAAACAAAAGCAAGTTCAGGCACCCACATTACATCTTTTAGGTGGGAAAATAAAATGGCTCAAAGAAAATTCTAAGGGTTAGCTGATGGCTATTAACTTTAACCTATCACAAATGTCTCAATAGGGTCTCATGTATTGAATATAATTGTGAGT
The DNA here is from genome assembly GCF_007474595.2 of Lynx canadensis. NCBI lineage: Eukaryota > Metazoa > Chordata > Mammalia > Carnivora > Felidae > Lynx > Lynx canadensis. The sequence continues at coordinate 137,172,993 of NC_044311.2, forward strand.
ATATGCATTAGTGAATGGAGGCAACTGAAACCAAATTGATTAAAGCTTTCTTTGACTGATGAAATGTGGACAAAAGTTACATATATTATGCTTGAACAGCAGTTTATAAGTGACTGTGCAGTTCTATTGCTGTTTTTTGCTTTTGTCAATGAGAATTATATGTTCTGAAAATGGGCTGTTTTTTAAACAAAGATTTTCACATGAAGAAGATACAGAGAATATTTTCACTCATACCACATAGCTAACATAGATAAAATGTAAGCTGGGTGAGAAATACATATATGTGGTCATAAATCCATTGATATTTTGCAGATGTGTTACTGTAGCATAACTTAGCAAATTTTAACTAAAACACCACAGAATCTTTAAACTGAACGAATAAAGAATACCTAGAAAAATAGGCTTTACAATTGACATATTAAGAGCATTATTTCATGCAGTTCTTATAAAATATGTAAAGTTAATGCTTCCCTTATTAAGTAAAATTTCATACTAGGGGGAAAATAAAAACAAACCAAAATTTTAAATCACATGATATTATATTTCTTCATAGAAATCCAAAAAGTAAGGTGGCAATAGAACAGTGCTCTAAATTTGAGGAAACCTATTTGGAAAATTTGAGTAACTATTTTAAATACAAGAGACACTTAAGTCATCCATTCATCCTTTGCTAGAAAATGCCAAGCTTAGACAGACTACTACTTACTTAGCAAACAAATTAAAAAAAATTTAAAAACACTATGAAAAATATACAGTAGAAGAAATATTATATTAGAGATTCAAAGAAGGAATCTGTATCGTAAATAACTTTCAAGAAAAATATAAACTCTCTGATAAGTTACTATATTGATATTACCAAATTGATAGAAGAGAACAAAACCTCAAAGAAAAAGTAACAGAGTGCTGTAAGTACTACACCTGTTTGTAGTACAAACAAACAAACAAACAAACAAACTATATGGTAAGGGAATTCACTGAGGTTAAGAAAGCTACAAGGGATCACACAATGTAAAATCAAGATTATTACAGGGAGACCAGTAAAAGCATGACAAGGGAAATAAAGGCAAGTAAAATAATACAATTATATATGGCTTTCCTTTAAAATTGTGAGTTCGGCTTTTGGCTTTGTCCAGCAAAGCTGAGGGCAGCAGAAAGGATTACTCAAGACTCCATGCAAGTCAAGAGATGTGAGAGGAAGGCTAAGGGAAGCCTCCCCCAGCTGCTCTCAAGCTCCTGTATTTATTAAGCATACATTTAGGGAAACAATGTGTAGTACATAAGTGGGCTATGTGCCATTAAGAATGTATTGAAAGCATGCAGAAAGATAAGTTAGGGCTTCCCCAACTACAAAAGAGCAGATGAAGGAAACAGGGTGGAAAACAAGATAAGATATTCCATATGGTAATATGATCTAAGGAATTTATGAGCACAGGCAGGACCCAACCTCTAGATATACATTAACTAGGTAAGCAAAACATGGCCCACTGTTTTCAGCAAGGCCAGAAAACAGTGTTCTGCTTTGAATGTGTTCCCTATAATTTCCTAACTTAGGAGATGGCTGTTTGAGTTCCCATAAAAATGACAAATTATGGAGTGCCCGGGTGGCTCAGTTAGTTAAATGTGAGACTTTTGATTTTGGCTTAGGTCTTGATCCCAGGGTCATGTGATCAAGCCCTGCATCAGGCTCTGTACTGACCATGAAGTCTGCTTACAATTCTCTCTCTCTCTCTCTCTCTCTCTCTCTCTCTCTCTCCCTCCCTCTGCCCCTCTCTCCTCTTTCTCTCTAAAATAAGCAAACAAACAAATTAATAAAATAAATTAACAAATTAAGAGAAAAAAGGTACTTGATTGATAGCTAAAAGTGGAGTCATAACAGATAAGAAATGAAGAAGAAAAAGGAGCAGGGGGAGAAGATGATGATGACAGAGGATAGTGAATAATAAATTTGAAATTCTCAGAAAAGAGGGGCACGTGGCTGGCTCAGTTGGTAAAGCATGCCACTCTCAATCTTGGGGTTGTGAGTTCAAGCCCCACATTGGGCATACAGCATACTTAATGTAAATCAATTAATTATTTTTTCAAATTAAATTTTCCCCCAAGAAATAAAACAGAAAATTAAGTAAAGCCATTTCTAAAATGCAAACTACAGAAACAGCTTGAATATAATAGTCACTAATGAAAACACAATTATCTATATGCATGACAGGCTTGAGGAAATTGAGCAAAGTGACACAGGGAATTACAAAGAGAGAATGGAAAGGTTTAGAAAAAAAAGAATATGGTATATAGCAGAGGTGAGGGATGGCAAAACTAAAATGAGGAAGAGAAAAAAAAATAGAATTCAATGTATAATTCAAGAAAACATTCCTAACATAAAGGAGTAAATCAATCACAAAATCTGAGGGCATCTTATCATGATAACAAACACAAGATCCACTTATATGTGAAACTAAGACTAAACAGTTATGGAATGCACATAGTTATAAAATGAAAAGTAAATATTTTAATCATGACAAATAAATTCCCAAATTACCATAATATGTAATTAGAAATTAATAACTAAAATAGAAATAAAAGAAAAAAACTTTAACACCTAGAAAATAAATACAAATACTGACAATAATAATCCAGGATTCAAAATAAGAAATTAGAAGTGAAATTGTATGGCATTTAGAAAGCTCAAATGAAATGTATATTGGCAATACAAAATTTTATTAAAATATAAATCAAAACTTCGTAGGCAGAGATATTAACAAATTCAAATAACTGAAGTATTTTCCAAATAATATTTTAAAGTATAATTAAGTAAACCTTATTTTATCAATGGAAAAAAGTAGTAAGTTTAAAATAGTAATTAATAAATGTTAAAACAATAGAAAATTGAAATTATAAGTCTATTTAGGATCTTTGAAAGATCAATTAAGTGAACATATAGTTTACTTTAGAAGAAAGATTAAGCACATACAATTTCATAAGGAATAAGACTGGGGAATTTACCATGTATCCAAAGGAATAATTCAGAATAACGGAATAAAAGATTTTTTGCTAAAATATTTACAAAATAATGACAAATTGCAGAGGAAGATTTTTAAGTATATATCATTAGAACTAACTTCATAAGAGTTAAAACAAAACAAAACAAAACAAAACAAAACGAAAACTTGTCTATTAAACAAGAAATAAAGAAATTTGTGAAGGAACATGCTGTATAAACACTAGGACAACATGTTATTTAAAATGATTTAGCAGCATGTTAAGAGACAGTTTCCCTAGAACAGAATTATTGTTGTTTTGACTTTTCCTAGATGTAGAAGTTGGAACTTGGGGTTGTTTATTTGGGTGGTAACCCCAGGAAACACTAATATGGAAGAGCAGAAATTAGACAAAAAAAGAAAGGAAAGCATTGTGGGTGACTTGATGATCACTGATGGCAACATCTGGGAGACAATATAGAACCTGTCTTCAAGTTGTCCCTCTTGTTTGTGAGGACATTGGAATGTTTATTCATTACATCCTATTCTTAGCAGAAGGCCACTCTCAAGCATACATACTCTCTAGCTCCTGGTCTGTACCTACCAAGTGGACAGAGCTTTTATCAGTTCAGGGAATGTCCTTAGGCACAGTGTGGCCAGTGCCTATAGCAGAAGCCACTGGCCTTGAAGGTAATGGTAAGTGCCAGGAGGGCATGTGGTGAGCCTCGGTCTCTAACAACCTCTTCTACAGGCAGTAAAATAACACCAAATCATAAAAAGAAAGAAAAAAATTATGTGTACATGCACACAGCAAAACTCTCCAAACTATAGATAAGTTTCATTTATAAATATTAAAAAGCCAGTGGTAAGAAGAAAATATACCATAATTAACTGTGATTTATGTCAGCAAGGGATGACTAATATATTTCACTGTTTTATGGGCTAAAGTAAAAGAGAAGCATATGATTATCTCAATATTTGTCATAAAGAGATAAATTTTAGCATAATACATGTAGAAATACCAAAGATATAATTATTATTGAGCCATGGGAAGTCCTCTTAAAGTGAGAAATAAGAAAATAATATCTATAAACATAAATTATACTACTGTGGTGAAGATGACTGGTCAATGATTAGAATAGCCCTGCTAATGCTTAAGACCATTAAATTCCTACCCTTGAACAACCCCAGGAATGACCATGATTTTGCATTTTATTTTTTGAAGATCCAATAGATTTGGAATATATCTATTAAAAAATAGGCTTATATTCATCACATGTTTGTCCTTGTCAATTAAATAAATGTGTTAAATTCTTAACAGAGACCAAAATAACAGAAATTACAATAAGCATAAAAATGTTTAAAAGCAAATAATCTGGCCTTATTGAAAGTGAATGGTTAAATTAGGAAAGGGAGAAGATGATTAACCTTGAAGTTCCTGGGAAAGTAAAAGAGGATGGGATCATCTTCTATTTTACAAACAAGACAGCTATTCTCAAAACTAATCATTGCTTCTTATAGGGGATCTAGTAGGGCTCACTTCTTTCAAGTAAAATATTCTACTTCTTCTCTGATCTTTTTAAAGTACAAATAACCTTTACTGTAGTCTGTGTGTCACAAGACATTTTGTGTCATCGAAGGGTCTCAAGATTCTCCTTTGGAGAAAAGGAGAAAAATCTTAGATCACGATAATATACAGAATTGCATCTCATATTTATTTTTTAATTGATAAAGAGCTATGGGGAGATAACTAAATGAATATAGAGTATTTCCTTTTATTTATGTCTGCAGATTCTCAGCAAAAAACAAAGCCTTATAAAGTGAAGAGATTTAAAAACACAATTGGAAAAAAAGGGACATTGACTATCCCTGTAACAAAAAAAAAAAAAGGAATTTTCAAGCTAGTATCACAGATAAGGTCTTTTTCACTTAGCTTTGGCTTCTCTCAACAGGGAAAGAATTGTGTTAGCAGTTCTCAATGACATTCCAAGAACACGGACTGAGTCTTGAATCACCATCCCAAGGATATTTCAGGGGATACTCTCAGCAAATCTTAATTTATATGGATATGAGAATCAGTCTTTGACTAAAAAAAATTAAAAAAAATAAAAACTAAAAGTAAACACAGATGAGGAGAAGATGGTGACAGAGTAGGAGGACCCTAGGTTCATCTCATTTCACAAACACAACTGGATAAATATAAAATCATCCTAAATACCCCAGAAATCAACCTTAAGACTGACAGAACAGATTCCACAACCACAGGGGAAGAAAGAGGCCACACCCAAGAAGTTAGGAAGTACAGACATGGTTTAGGGAACAAATGTATCATGAGTGCTGTTGAGGGAAGAAAGCCATGGTCATGAAGAAGGGCAAGAAAGAGAGTAACATACAGGGGAATGCAAAGGAGAATATTTACCCAAAGCCATTGGCTTGAAAAATGATAAAGTTGAATTTGATGAATTCATATAACCAGCAGGGCTTAAAACCTGGAGTTTTAAATGTCAGCAGGCTTGCTGGGATAGAGCTGCTCCTGGTGAAAAGGCAGACAAACAACGCAGGAGCAGAGGGCATGGGAACAGCATTTACAAAATGCCTGGGGCACACAGCAGGAAGATTATTCACTATTCAAGGACAGCTTCTGGGAGAGGCAGTATTCACAGAGACACCTCTCTGGGAACAAAGAAGCTCACTGATACCATTTCCCTCTCCAGCCCCCCAGCATAAATACAGAGCCACCTGAGGGAAGCAGTTCAGTGCAACGCTGGCTGCCTAACTTGCTTACACCAAGCCCCATCTACCTACACTCCAGCCGCCCTTCTCAGTCAAGCTTGTCTCAGTCTCAGATTGATGTTCCCCTCCCATCCAAGAAGACAACATGAACCCTGGCCCATACCACCTCTCCTCACCAGAGATTTATTCAGGGCATCAGCTCTGGTAGAGTTAGTGTTAGGTCTCATTTCACAAGCAGACCAGAGCACACCTAGGTAAAACTCACCACATTCAGGCTAGGGACCAAACACTGCCCACAGGAGACAAGGAGAACTTCTTCAGAAGATTGGCCTGAAGAATAGGGCAGCCAAACACAACCTCAGAGCACAGGCAGCACACACCAGAGACACTCCCTGAAGTACAAGGCCCTGGGCACTACATAACCTCTTCTTCATAAGGCCATTAATTTTCAGAGCAGAAAACATAAGTGGCTTTTCTAACACAGAGAAGGTAGCAAAGACTCAGACAAAATGCCAAGATGGAGGAATTCATCACAAATGAAAGAACACGTTAAGGACAGCCAGAGATCTAAGTGACACAAATGTGAGTAACATGCCTGATGGAAAATTTAAAGCAACAATCATAAGTATACTCACTGGGCTAGAGAAAAGAGTGAGACCTTTACAACAAAGATAAAGGAATTAAAAAAGAATCAATCAGAAATGAAGAATACAATAAATGAGTTTGGAAACAGTCTTCATGCAATGATCAGCAGGCTAGAAGAAGCAAAGGAATGAATTAATGACCTAGAAGACAAAGTGATGGAAAATAATAAAGCTGAACAAAAGAGAGAAGGAAGAATTGTGCAACATGAAAATAGATTTAGAGAACTCAGTGACTCCATCAAACAATAACATTCATGTTCTAGGAGTCCCAGAAAAAGAGAGAGAAAAGGGGGAAGAAAACTTATTTCAAGAAAAAATAGCAGAAACTTCTGTAATCTGGGCAAGGAAACACATCCAGATCCAGGAGGCACAGAGAACTCCCATCAAAATCAACAGAAGAAGGTGAACACCAAGACATATTGTAATTTAATTTGCAAAACATAGTGATAAAGAAAAAATCTTAAAAGCAGCAAGACAAAAGAAGTCCTTAACTTACAAGGGAAAACTGATAAGGCTAGCTGGAGATTTCTCAACAGAAACTTGGCAAATTAAATGGAGCGATTTGATATATTCAAAGTGATGAACGGAAAATAACTGTACCCAAGAATATTCTATCCAGTAAGGCTATAATTTATAATAGAAGTAGAGATAAAGAATTTCCTAGACAAATTAAAACTAAAGGAGTTCATGACCACTAAACCAACCCTGGAAAAATATTAAGGGGACTCTTTGAGTGCAAAGGAGAGACCAAAAGTGACAAAGACAAGAAAGGATAAGAGAAAATCTCCAGAAACAAAAACAACAAAACAAGTAAAAAAATGGCCATATATATATTTATATATTTATATTTATATTTATATTTATATTTATATTTATATTTATAATGTAAATGGACTAAACTTGGGGCACCAGGGTGACTCAGTCGCTTAAGTATCCAACTCTTGATTTTGGCTCAGGTCGTGATTCCAGAGTTATGGGATTTAACCCTACATTGGACTCTGTGCTAGGCATAGAACCTGCTCAAGATTCTCTCTCTGTCTCTCTGCCCTTCTCCCCACTCATGCTATCTTCTCTCTCTCTCTCTCAAAATATAATAAAAGACATAGGGTGTCAGAATGGATAAAATGACAAAGTCCATCTATTTGCCTACAAAAGACTCATTTTAGACTTAAAGACACTTGCAGATTGAACATGAGGGAATGTGGAAAAACATTTATCATGTTACTGGATGTCAAAAGAAAGTCCAGGCAGCAATACTTATATCACACAAACCAGACTTTTTTGCTTTTTGGCATTGTTTTTGTCCTACTTTGGTATCAGGGTTGTATTGGTCTCACAGAATGATTTTGAATGTGTTCTCTGTATTCCATTATTTGTAAGATTTTGCTAAAGATTGTCATTAATTTTTTTTTTTAATGTTTGGTAGAATTCACCAATGAAACCATGTAGTCTTGTGTTTTTCTGTGCTGGGAAATTTTTGATTCTTAATTCAACTTTTCATTCTTGTTATTAGTCTAAGAAGATTTCCTATTTCTTGGATTAAAGATTCATGATTCAATATTGGTAACTTGTATGTTTTTAGGAATTATCTGGCTTTTTTTTCTAAGTTATCAGATTTGTTAGTATATAATTGTTTATAGTAATCTGTTTTCACACTGTGCATTTCTGTGGCTATCTGTTGTATTGTTTTCTCTTCCATTTCTTATTTTGATTTGAGTCTTCCCTCTTTTTTTCTCTTAATGTACCAATTTTGTTTATTTTTTTGGAAAAACCTGTCATTAGTTTTAATATTATGTTACTGTTTATTCTGGGCTCTATTTCACATATTTCTGATTTTTCTTTGTTATTTCCTTCCTTGAGTCAATTTCAGCTAAGTTTCAAAACCTCCCACAGGTTTTGGAATATTGTGTTTTCTTTTTCTTTTGTTTTGAGACATATTTTGACTTACATTTGATCTCTTTTTTGGCCCATTGCTTGTGCAATAGTGTGTTGTTTAATATTTACATATTAAATATTTAATATTTTTTAAAAAGAAATGTTGGGAATTAATGTAATAGTAAACCATGTCACATATGTAAAGTAAAGACCAAAACCTTTTTTAATCAACACTTTTTAAAATTAAAATAAATGGGGCACAGGGTAGTTCATTCAGTTAAATGTCCCACTGTTGATTTCAGCTCATATCATGATCTCACGGTTCATGAATTCAAGCCCTGCATTGGGCTCTTCACTGATAGCATGGAGCCTACTTGGGATTTTTTTCTTTCTCTCTCTGCTTCTCCCTCTCTTTCAAAAACGAATAAGTAAACATTAAAAAACTAAAAATATATAAAATTAAGTAAATGAAATACAAATAGCTACATAAAAGTTTAGAAAAGGGTGTTTCCAGCATAGTCCTTCATCTTCAGAGTTAGAGCTTATCCTCTTATCTTAATTCTCAAACCAATGAAACCATATCATGAGACTGTGTTTTACCCAGGTCATCTCCTCACTCCACCATTTCAGTGTCATGGGAAAGAAGAATATCACTGACAACTCAGTATCCTCAGTTATGGAGTCAGGATCTCTTGCCTCCTAGACCATCACTCTTCTTCCCTATACTTCCAAAGCAAGCATTATCAGAACATATGTTATAGCACCTTTTAATTTAATTAATTAATTTATTTATTTATTTATTTATTTATTTATTGAAGAAAAGTCCTTTTATAACACAATCAAAACCAAGGGTGATAATTTTGTGTCACTAAGTTCCAAAGTTCTATTTGATATTCTCAGTATATGGAGTTGGACAACTGTCCTTTCAGGGTGTCCTACAATGATATTCTAAGTTGGTATCTTTTTATTCCCTTATCTGGAGCTGCCTCCTGAAGAGAATGTTTCCCATGAAAGGGGGTATAATTAGTTGAATGAATTATAACTAATCTGTTTGCTATCATATAGCTCAACCATTAGCAAGTCTGCAGTACATTTATTTGACCAACAACATTTAAGGTTAGGGGATACACATAGATGGATGTGAGCAACTGTCTTAATGCCACTCATATGTATCTTGAATGTTGGAAACTTGACCTTGAGTGGCTTTACCACTCTAACACTAACTTCCATCTCCAAGTTAGTTTTGATTTGATATTTCTAACTCTGTTGCTCTGTGCTAGTCTTTTAGAAGTCAGTGTCATTACCTTTTCCTCAACCTCTTTCTCTTCATACTGATACATAGAAATATTTATCTTGATTTTTGAAGGTTAGTTTTGAAAAACTGACCAGTTTTTCTTCTGAACCCAAAACCAGAGTCTAATTTTCTTCTAGCAAGATATCTGATCATAACTAAAATTCAAGATCTTTGTGTTTCAAATGGCATATCCTTAACATTCTCCATGTTGTTTGGACTCACCATACAGCTGGAAACACATTGACCCATTTGAACAGTCCAACACATGGTATCCAAGATTCCCCATTAGTCTGCTGTTTCCGTACCTCAAAAATTGGCTAGTATTATAATTTTGGTCAATTCATGATTCAAAATGTCCTCTCAAATTTCTTACATTTCATTTCCCCACAAATATTCCCAGTTTCTCCTAGAATGTGGCATCTACCAAGATTTCTGGTGAGGAAATGCCCTTTGATTTGCTCTGTACTCATGCCAATGATTTCAAGCTTTACATTTAGATAGGACTATAATTGCCACCTACTTACCCATATGATATGTGGAGGTTGAAGCTATCAACACAAGGAGGTTGCTACACATGAGCTACCAATTTTATGATAAGCATCATTATAAAGTCATCTGATTTTCCTGAAGTAGCTATGACAAAGGATCTGGTGTCCATTTGATTCGGATTCTGGACTACCAATAGCGGTGGTACTGTTGTTCACCAGATCAGTCCGCTGAGGGACATAATACTCTGTGCAAACCAGTTTGAATAGATTTTATTAACTGCCTATCAGGACAGTACTTAACATTTGTGTAAATTCTTGTTCCACTGTATGAACAAAATATTTAGCATTATCATTTTATTAGACCAATTATTTAAAGAACTTATTAGCTCAAATATTTCTTTCATGAATCTCCTGTCTCTTCAATTCACTGAAGCTTCAGGGAATAAAGACGATCAAGAAACTCCATTTGGTAAGTACAATAGATTTTTAAAAAATCTTTAACCCCTTCACATTTTACTAGCTCCTGACACAATGGACTACTTCCTCCTCAAGGACAAATACCTTTGTTTCAAGTGACATTTCATTCTCCTAGGTTTTGTTTTGTTTTGTTTATATCTCTGGCCATCTTTTTTTTTAACCTATTATATAAATTCTTCCCCACCTTATTTCAATTGTTGGAGATAATTAAGATTTTGAACTTTGCCTTCTAATTCTCACTGAACTTTCTTTATGTAGTTGATTTTTACCAATTCCCATGGATTCAAATACTCCTTATGTATCAGTAATTTCCAAGTATGTCTCTTCAAATTACATATGTCTTCTGGGATCAAAACAAATATGTCCAGCTTCTTAATTAAAAACGTTAAGTAAATAATTTAAATGCTGCTAAAATTGACCATGTACAGAGAGAAGCAACAACAGAATTCAGGATCTTCCACAGCATTAAGCCTATACCCCCTAAAATAATCACTGTCTCATAACTACCTACCTACTAATCCCACTTAGAAAGTTAGGAAGTTTACCCCAACACTTTCTCTTATATCCTTCATCCTCACCTCTCACTGCCACTCCAAAGATAAATTATTAATTATATTTTCTAAGTCAGTCTCTAACTCACTCACTATCTCTACTATCAGATTACCTCAAGCCATCTGAACTGTTTAGATATTTTATAATAGGTACTTATATATCCATTCTTGTCATTTCAACTGGGCAACTAGAATTATTGTAAAATTGCAAAGTTGATAAAAGATTACTGATTATAAATACATCAATGGTTTCCTGTTTATTTTAGGATAACACTAAAACCCTGGCAGCCAGGCTGGAGCTCATCTCACACTTGTCCTCCTCAGAAATACTCCAAACCTACTTCTGATGGTTCAAACACTCATAGACACCACAGTCTGTTACTTCTAGGTTTTGCACATGTTCTTCCCTCTGCCTCTTTTTCCTTTTTTAAGTTTTATTTATTTATTTTGAGAGAGAGTGAGAGAAAGAGAGAGAGAGTATGAGTGGGGTAGTGGCAGAGAGAGAGGGAGAGACAATTCCAAGCAGGCAAATTCCAAGTGTTGCAAATTCGATGAGGGGCTCAAACTCACTAACCCTGACATCATGACGTGAGCAAAGATCAAGAGTCAGAAGCTTAACTGACCGAGCCACACAGGCATCTCCCTTCTGCTTCTTTTAAATTTTTTTCTTCATTATTGTAGCCCTTGCTTTAGTATCCCTTCTTCAGGGTATTCATTGGAGACACTGAAGTCTAGAATTTACCCCTTGTCTCATAACAATGGTCAAAACTTGTTTCTGCTTTTGATTTGTATAATTATTTAATATTCTCAGCTATTTCTCCACTTACCTAGATCTTAGCACATCGAAAGCACTGCATAATTATGGGTTAAATGAATGGATGAATATAAAGATGGTTTTGAATTTTGATGACTTTGTCACTTTTTTGAGCTTTTTGCATTTCTTTTATCAGATTAATCCTTTTTATTACTTTTATGACTGTTTCACAGCACCCTGTTTTAAATGTTGCTACTAAAATTATTCAGTGCCTGAAGTAACTTGAAGAATGTGACTTCTTTGTTACTCTTAGTTTTTAAAAAGATGACTTCTTAGGAGTAACTTCTTAAGAGGATCTTCTTCCTCATGACATCATTTAATAATTTTAGAAAATATTGGAAAACCTGAAAGACTGCAATTTATATCATTGCCAAACTTCAGTATACCGAGTACCCGGATTACTTTACACAGAACATATTCATAGCTCAATTAAGTTTTCTATTCTCTGAATCATGTAATGAACGACAACTGAGAAACTTGGCTAAAAATACCTTTTTCTAATGAAGATTGGGAAGATGCATGTCAGAATGATAAAATTCCTTCCACCAGTTTCTTTTCATTATGTTTCTTTCAGTATATGAAATTGAAATGATACTATGAGTCATCTAAATTGCAATTTAGGTAATGTTTACTGTATCATTACACATGATAAATTTATAAGTGATATCAGGATCTTATGCTTTGTTTTATGTGTTAACTTCAAATTAGATAATTATTAGTCTGATCATATAAATAAAATCGTCATGACTACTTTGCTACTCTGTGAAATTTATACATTTGGGATTCAAAAAACTAATGATTGATGAATTATTTATTGCAAACTTTTTGGAAAAGCTTTGTATCTTAGTATTCCTCTCAGAGGTAAAGAGCTTTACTCTATACAATAATAATATAATAACAATACACTGGATTTTTTTTAACAAGCCAGAATACTTCTAATGGGGCAGTAGTGGAAGGGTTGTCAAACACCTGAAGTAAAAATGACATTGTTAGGAAAATGTTATACACTTATTTTGGGTACTCTGTGATGGGAGCAATGGGGTGCAGAAATTTGAGAAGAAAATTAGAGCAAAGATTAAGGTGAATGAAAATGCATGTGACAGTTAATTTTATGTGTCAAATTAATTGGATCATAAGGTGCCCAGATAAATAGCTAAGCATTGTCTCTGGGTCTGTCAGTGAAGTTGTTTCTGGATAAAAATAGGACCTGAATCAGTTGGCTGAGAAAAGTAGATTGCCCTCACCAGGATACCCTCATCCAATCTGTTGATAGCTTGAATAGAAGATAAAAGCAGAAGAAAGGATAATTTGTTCTCTCTCAATTTGATTGCATGAACTGAGACTTGATCTATTGTCCTTGAACTGGACACCATTGGTGCTTAGTGCTCAGGCCTTCAAACTTAGACTGAAATTTACATAACCACTCTGGTTCTCATGTTTTTGAATTTTTTTTTTCAACGTTTATTTATTTTTGGGACAGAGAGAGACAGAGCATGAACGGGGGAGGGGCAGAGAGAGAGGGAGACACAGAATCGGAAACAGGCTCCAGGCTCTGAGCCCCAGAGCCTGACGCGGGGCTCGAACTCACGGACCGCGAGATCATGACCTGGCTGAAGTCGGACGCTTAACCGACTGCGCCACCCAGGCGCCCTTTTTTTAAATTTTTTTTTTCAACGTTTATTTATTTTTGGGACAGAGAGAGACAGAGCATGAACGGGGGAGGGGCAGAGAGAGAGGGAGACACAGAATCGGAAACAGGCTCCAGGCTCTGAGCCATCAGCCCAGAGCCTGACGGGTTCTCATGTTTTTGGATTTGGACTAGGATTTACACTATTGGTTCCAGGTCTTTGGAGACAGACTGGAACTATACCACCAGCTTTGCTGGGTCTCCAGTTTGTAGATGGCAGACTGTGGGACTTTTTAGTCTTTGTAATCATGTGACCCAGTCATTTATCTTACATATATATATAAATATATATATACACACACACACATACACACACATATACTATTTTAAATATATATATAGTACTTTTAAATAAATATATATATATATGTATATATATATATATATATATATATATATATAAATAAATTGGTTCTGCTTTCTGAAAATCTTGACTAATAAAATGTTATTTTAATAATCAGAACTGCTCCCTGAAGTAACATATTCCCTGCTAAAATAGCATGTGCTCCATTAAAAATGTATTTTTGTTCAATAGAAATATATTTAATACAAATCTGTAATAAAATTCAATTAAGGACATCCTATTTTCAATACAGTATGATAGGGTGAAAATTTAGGTTCATATAAGTAGCATGCATCTCTTCCAAGAACCTACAGTCAAAGCTGGGGAAGTGTAGTAAAGAAATGACTATAAAAACAAAAAGGACTAGGGGTGTCTGGGTGGATCAGTCGGTTAAGTGTCTGACTCTTGATTTAGGCTCAGGTCATGATCTCAGGGCTGGTGAGTTCGAGCCCTGCATCAGACTCTCTGCTGTCAGCTCAGAGCCTGGTTTGGATCCTCTGTTTCCCTCTCTCTGCCCCTCTCCCTTTCACTCTCTCTCTCTCTCTCTCTCTCTCTCTCTCTGAAAGAAAAACATTAAAAAAAAAACCAAAAAGGACTATATAGATGCATAAACATAATATTCAGGGAAGAGTAACTATAGAGAGCAATTAAATTAGGGGCAGATATCATGGGGATCATCTTGAGTCCATGCAAAAGAGGAAATGTGAGGTACGTGTGAAGTTATAGCTAAGTGACTGATGGACTGAGAAGTATGTACATATACTCCAGGAAGCAAGGACAAGGACAAATTCAGACCCATAAGTGCAAGGTATTAATAAAGAATAGGAAGCTGTCAGGTTGTCTACATGTATACTAATATTTATATTAGTATTTATATTACAAATATTTATATTTGATTTTATATTACTATATACAAAAAAATCTATTATGTACCCAGCTATGTTCTTAGCAATCACCATGAGAGATAAAATCCCTGTTCTCATGGAGTCCATTATCTAGCGGGAATTGGACTGGGGATAGCAGAATATTAAATAAAAAATAATTTTCAGGAGCAGTAAATAAATAATAAGCACTATAGTGAGAACTAAAATAGTGGTCTAAGTGCCTACTGTTGACTGGTTGAGCAGGCAAGAACAAACTGCCTATGAGAAGCATACAAAGTTGAGTGTTTACTTCGTGTAATACACAGTGTTAGGCATGTTCTATTACAATGCTCATCTGGTCTCCCACCTTCCCTCCAGAATAATTATATATTATGTGTAGACATATCCACGCACATACACAAATGCATTAATGGAAAAGGCAGTATGGTGAGAATTACAAAAAGGAAACTGGAGGCAGATCTTGGTGATTTCTTAAATACTACCACTACATGAACCTATGAGTAGCAGATTTACTTCTTGACCTGTATTAATTAAATAGATGGGTTGAAAATAGCAGACTCACATAGAAGCTGTGAAAAACATGAAATACATGTGGGGATAGAATTTGAAAATTAAGTGGAGATATAAACATGTTTGAATATATAATCAGCATCTTCATATCATCATTATTTGTATAAATCTCTAAAACATGGAAAACATGAATATACATGCATATATATATATATACATGAATATACATGAATATACATGCATATATGTGTTTGTACCCAACTAGGTATAGATACATGTAACTAGATGATTGGTTTTAGTACGTATGGGTATACCAGCAGAGTATCAAATTGTTACTTACTAGCTCAGTCTCAGTAACTGCAAAAGCCATGAAAGTCAGGGTGAGAAGCTAGCAACATGACTCCTTACTACAAAGGTTATATTTTTCAGTCTCCTCTATAGATAGCAATGATCCTGTGATCAAGTAGTAGCCAGTATAAATAGAAGCATCTTGTGAAAGTTTGAGAGATTTTCTTTAAAAGTGTTTATGCTCACACTTTGACGCTTTTATTCATCATGCCTTCTTAGCACCCTGCTTGGAATCAATATACGATAGCTGGGGCTCTAGTTGCCAGTTTGGCTTAGAGGCCACATATAGGTAATATGATACACAAAAGCATTCACATATCAACGCTTGGTTGCTTATTTAAAAACATTTAGAAGAGAGAAAAATACATTTATATCTTGTTTGATTTGGGGTCTCTATTTCTGAAAGCTGCATGTAAATACAATAAAACACATAGATAGGAAATAATTAGAGAACTCTTAAGCAATGATTATGTAATTATGAATGGTATTCATTCTGGGAAAAATTATATGTATTTAAAAAAAAAACTCTTTGGGGGAACTAGAAAGAAATTTGCGTAATTCAATAAATGATAACAAATAATTGGCAATTACTCTGAAAAACAGTATAAAAAGACTAATTTGGGACTCTTTCCTATTTTGATGTGAAGAATTAAAGGACAAAAGTCATGAAATTCTGCCAATTTAAGCAGGAACCATATGTCATCTGACTCTCATGGTTTTTTGTAGGAGTAGGTCTATTTTTAGTCCACTATGCATTTGCCAAGAAAGTGACTATGAAGATGCTTCAGGGATAAGTCATCTTGGATCACTCAAGAACACACCCCAAAATATCCACACTATCTGCATGTAAAGTTCCACATTCATGGAGTAGTGCTGGTCACAACCCTCATTTAATCATAAGTAGACTGGTCTATCTTCCTGTTTTAATACTGGTGCCTTCTTAAAGGGAAAGTTAGTCATGTGACTCAAGTTATCCTATGAGACCCTCACTCCATTAACCCCACTTCTTATAGAGCTTTCCCTATTTTATATCCCTGTACACAGCCCCAGGCTCCTGGTCTTGTACTGGTATCACTTCATCTCCTAACTCAGTTCTTTCAGAGGACCCTATGCTTCCTGCTGGCCTTGGTCAAGAGAACAAGATGCTAATCAGCACTGCCTCTATTCCTTTATTTTATCTAAGGGAACAGACTGATTAACGTTGGATTTCATAGTTTTTCTGGTCAGTACGTAGAGATAAGTGTCGTTACCTCTAATATGTAGCATATTTTTAAAAATATGATTTGTGTGTAACTTAACATGGCCAATATAGCTTTTCTTTAATTATAAAAGGAAAGAACATTTTCTGGAAAAATACAATTGGGCTCCAACCTACTTTATCTTCTTTATAACAATTTTCAGTTTAGATGATCATGATAAGACCGAGAGAAATTTCCTTTTCAGGTATTTTAGTCAGCATCAACATATTATCAGCTTATTTTATTGCAAGCCATAGATCAATGTTAATACTGTAAAAGGAAGTATGTTTTAAGTGGTGAAGGTAAGCAATATCCTTTTATATGCAAACAGTATAAATTTGAATAATGTTGCACTATAAATATTTTTTCTTATTTAGAGTGTAATCTATAACCTTTCTCTCCAGTATTTAGAATAATTCAATTACTATCATTATTCTTAATGTAGAAGACCGAATTTCATATCTCCTTATCTTTTAGATTTCACAGTATAAATAAAATCCTTGAATAAATTCCCCTTTGACTTGAATAAATGCACAACATAAATTGGCATGTATAATTTTCTGCCTTTCTATATATGTACATATCAACATTTTACAATAGGGTATATACTTTTTTACTGAATTTATGTAATTAAGAGATTATAAGGACCTTTCAAACATATTTCCTTTTTAATTTTTTTTTAATTTTAGAGAGAGAGACCAAGTAGGGGAGAGGGATGGAGCAAGGGAGAGAGAGAGACAGAAAGAGAGAGAGAGAAGGAGTCTTAGGCAGGCTCCATGCTCAGCACAGAGCCCCATATGGGGCTCCATCCCACGACCCTGAGATCATGACCCGAGTCAAAATCAAGAGTTGGATGCTCAACTAACTGAGCGACCCATGAACCCCAAAACATGTTTTCATCAATTAAAAAATGTGACATAATGGAATCAGAAGAAAACGTAATTAAGTATTTGAGTCCCAGGATATATGTTTCATTTCATTGACACTTTTGCTATCAAAAGTGAATGTATTTTAAAAATAAATAAAAACTTACATCCATGGTATTTATTATTTCTTCTCCTAAGCTATACATTTTTAAAATATGTAGTGTCATAATAATAAATCAATAAATTTGCATGCATTCTTCAACATGGAAAGTGTTGTGACAGTTAACTATGAACTCTGATGTTCAAATGCCTGGGTCCCATTCATATTTTAATAGGTACAAGCCAATAAATACTTAGTTCTGCTAACCTGATATTTAACTCCCTTATCAATACAATGAGCAGAGTACGTACGACTAATTCAAAAGATAGTACTTGGAAAACATTATAATGCTAATGCACTCCATAGATTAAATTTATATTACCTAATTTTAGCAATAATACACTTTTTTCTTATTTTTATTTTTAATTTTTTTAAGTTTATTTATTTATTTTGAAAGAAACAAAGACAGTGTGAGTAGGGGAGGGACAGAGAGAGAGAGAGAGAGAGAGGGAGAATCAAGAGTCAGACACTTAAACTGAGCCACCCAAGTGCCCCAGCAATAATCAATAATAATATCAATAAATAATAAATTGAAATCCACAATTCAAATTAAACCTCAGCACATAAACAATAATTGAATACTACATATGCACTGTTGAACTAAGACTGACATTTTTAAATTCTCCTTCATCAAACCACTGAAACACAGTATTTAAACTTTTACCTCCAAATGCACCTCACTAGTTTAAAATATATTAGAAACTTACTGTAATTTGTAGATAATATGTAGTCCTAAAAATCTAATTTATTGATATAATTGTATGAAAATTAAAATTTTATGCTACTTGGATATTTATAAAAATGACACCATAGCAGATCCTATTATATGACTAAAGCTCTTCTTAAGAGTCCATAGCTTCAATTCACGGAAATTATCAGGTAAAAAAAAATAAGTGCTTTAAAAAAGGACTTATTTCAAGTAACTGAAGAAATCATTTAATAAATAATAATACAAAATAAATTATATAAGAAGAAAATACAGCATTGACTTTCCTGATTTCCAGGAGTCAGCCTTGGCTCTTTGAACTCATGGAGCTAATTGGGGAGATACACAGTAAATAGATGAAAAATTACAGTTGATTTGAGAGCTCCAAAGGAAAGTTAGAATTTTTAATGAGAATTTACATATTGTAATTGACATAAATGGGGCAGTAGGAGTTTATGTAAAAGTACTTCTTCAGGGGTGCCTGGGTGGCTTAGTGGGCTGAGTGTCTGACTTCGGCTCAGGTCATGATCTTGCGGTTTGTGGGTTCAAGCCCCTCGTCTGGCTCTGTGCTGACAGCTCAGAGCCTGGAGCCTGCTTCAGATTCTGTGTCTCCCTTTTTCTCTGCCCCTCCCCAGATTGGAATCTCTCTCTCTCTCTCTCTCTCAAAAATAAACACTAAAAAAAAAAAAAAAAAGTAATTGTTTAATGTGAACTGAATGATCTTTTTCTAGGAGAGGTAAAACAAAGCCTCAATAGCACATGTATGTGGGTTAAAAGTATTAGTTGTATATTAGCCTATATTTATGAGCCTTGCAGGGACATTAGAATAAGCTGTGTCTCTTTTGATTTTTGAATTTTCACCATGAGTTTGCCCCTTTGCACTTGCCCCTTTATCATTCAGACTTTCGATAACTTTGTTTTCATTTCAAAAATTATGATTTTTGCTGACATATTGAAATTACACTTAATAATATGGATGTTTTAAGGAGACAAAAGTTGCATCAGATGCTTTTATTTTGACCTTATCAAGCAGAAATGATAAAGTTAGATTACTTAACTATCCAAACATATCTTATGTATAAGGAACCTTAATTAGTGATTTACATCTGAAAATAATTAATATTACAAGATGTAAACCAGATATGCTCAAACAATATGGATATTTTAAAATATATACTCTTGTAAATATGTAACATTAATTTAAGACACTGCTATGACACACTATTAAGTAAAAATAGCTGTATTTATTTGATGGAATTGTGTACTTAACACTTTAAGCAGAAGCGAAAGAAAACATAAACCAGAAGGACTATTGGAATATATGAAGTTCAAGATGAGTGTGTGTATGTATATGAATATGAGTATATTTATAAATTTATATATACTTACATATATATCTTACATAATCATAATTATTTGTATTTTAAAAGATTTCATCAGTTCAGTCTGTAAGATGGAGAAGCTTTCTAGTTTTTTGCAAAATAGCAATTTATTGATAGTAAAGCAAGGATGATATGTACTTGTTTGTAGCTGTTGGGAGTAACTGTAAGATCAGAGAGTATGCAGTTTAAAATCTGAAATTATGTTTGGAATGCAAGCTGGTGCAGCCACTCTGAAAAACAGTATGGAGGTTCCTCAAAAAAACTGAAAGTAGAACTACCCTACGACCCAGCAAGTGCACTACTTGGTATTTATCTAAGGGATACGGGTGTGCTGTTTCGAAGGCACACATGCACCCCAATGTTCATAGTCGTACTATAGACAATAGCCAAAGTATGGAAAGAGCCCAAATGTCCTTCGATGGATGAATGAATAAGGAAGATGTGGTATATATATATACAATGGAGTATTACTCGGCAATCAAAAAGAATGAAATCTTGCCATTTGCAACTACGTGGATGGAACTGGAGGGTATTATGCTGAGTGAAATTAGTCAGAGAAAGACAAAAATAATATGACTTCACTCATATGAGGACTTTAAGAGAAAAAAACAGATGAACATAAGGGAAGGGAAATAAAAATAATATAAAAACAGGGAGGGCGACAAAACATAAGAGACTCTTAAATATGGAGAACAAACAGAGGGTTAGTGGAGTGGTTGTGGGAGTGGGAATGGGCTAAATGGGTAAGGGGCATTAAGGAATCTACTCCTGAAATCCTTGTTGCACCATATGCTAATTTGGATGTAAATTAAAGAAAATTAAATTAAAAAAATAAAATATGAAATTATGTTTAATGTAAAGAGTAGCTTGATCTTGGAGCCCCTGGGTGGCTCAGTCGGTTAAGTGTCCTACTTCGGCTCAGGTTATGATCTCACTGTCTGTGAGTTCAAGCCCCACATCAGGCTCTGTGCTGACAGCTCAGATTCTGTGTCTCCCTCTCTCTCTACCCTACCCCCACTCATGTTCTGTCTCTCTCCCTCTCTCAAAAATAAATAAACATTAAAAAAATTAAAAAAAAAAGAGTAGCTGGATCTTTTCTTATATAGAATTTGTGGAGAGTATAAATTTTTAAAAAATAGGATAAAACTTTGAAATAGGATTCATTTTATCTTATTATTATTATTAGTATTATTATTATTACTATTTTTGAGAGAGAGAGAGAGTGCAAGTGAGGGAGGGGCAGAGAAAGAGGAAGACACAGAATCCAAAGCAGGGTCCAGGCTCTGAGTTGTCAGCACAGAGCCTAACGTGGGGCTCCGACCCATGAGCTGTGAGATCATGACCTGAGCCGAAGTCCACACTTAACTGACTGAGCCACACAGGCACCCTTAAAATAGCATTTAATAAATATAATCAAGTTAATATGAAGTTCTTAATTTTGGGGCTCATCCAGGCACTTGGCAGACATCCAAACCATAGGCAAGTAATTTAGAATTTTATTCAAATTTCCCAAAAAGAGCTAAAATTAGATTGCCCAGCAGTCATTATGTTTCCCCAAATTTCAAACATTATGCTATGTGTTCCTCAAAAATATTTTTTCTACCTTTTCATTCAAAATCTCTTACAAGTTTTCTGGTTTATGCTCACTCTCTCATTGCTTTCCCTTAACCTCTCCCTTACGTCATATCTCATTCCTTAAAGCCTCAAACCAACCCATCATTTACTTCTATATCTTCAAAAAAAAAATAATGTTTTTATTTTTGTGAAAGAGAGACATAGCATGAGCGGGGAAGGAGCAGAGAAACAGGGAGACACAGAATCTGAAGCAGACTCCAGGCTCTGAGCTGTCAGCACAGCGCCTGATGCAGGGCTCCAACTCTCGAACTGCAAGTTCATGACCTGAGCTGAATTCTGAAGCTTAATCAACTGAGCCACCCAGGCACCCCTATAATATATTTCTATAACATACTCTTTTGTCCTTTTAAAATAATCAGCTTAGATATTTATTTAATTTAATTAAAAAATCGAGCTCGGTGTGGCTCGGTTGACTAAGCTCCTGACTTTGGCTCAGGTCATGATCTTGAGGTTCGTGGGTTTGAGCCCCATGTCAGGCTCTGCACTGACAGCTCAGAGCCTGAAGCCTACTCCAAATTCTGTGTCTCCCTCTCTCTCTGCCCCTCCCCACCTTCCACTCTGTCTCTCTCTGTTTCTCTCTGTCTCAAAATAAATAAACATTAACTTTTTTAAGTTTGGCTCTATTTTTCCAATAAAGATGACAAATTATTGAGGATGCAAGCAAGAACCAAAAATGATGTCAAGAGAAAAAAAATGGGCAAAATTATTTATACATGAGAATTCAGAGTTTCCCTCCTTTGTTTACTTTCTAGCTGAAAGCAGAATTTTGTAAGTGAAATTTATTTAGAAGTACTCAAATGTAAATTTGAAAATTCGTGATTGCACTTTTTAATTAAAGAAAAATATAAACACATCAAAGAGGTGCTCAATTTCCAAATAAGATGAAATCAGTTGTCAACTGTTGGGAAACTGTATCAAATTGCCTATTAACTTGGAGCAGCAGAGTGACTTCTTTTTTTTAAAGATTGTTTAATTTGAAAGAGAGAGACAGAGCCCACACAAAGGGGGGAGTAGCAGAGAGAAGGAGAGACAGAATCCCAAGTAGGCTCCACACCATCAGCATAGAGCCCAATGTGGGGCTGGAACTCACAAACTGTGAGATCATGACCTGAGCTGAGATCAAGGGTCAGAGGCCTAACTGACTGTAAGTATGCCCCCTAGGAGCCCCAGCAGGGTGACTTTTCCTGAAAGGAGGCAAACAAAACCAAGTAACAAGAACACTGGTTGCAGTAATCAGGGCAAGGTGCCTAGAGTTTTTTGGTTTTTTTTTTTATTAAACAGTCTGTCAGTCAGCCAGTCTGTCTCTTTCTCTCTCTCCACCCCAACTTTATCAACGTTTTAACAAGAAACACTTGACAGATGAGGGCATCAAACCTTAGGCCTCAGAAGCAATTTGCTCCCAATGTATCCGTGTTCAGATTTTTGGCCGAAGCTTGTTTTCTGCTGATGAATTGTCATCTCGTACCTACTAGACATTACTAGGATTTATTCAACAGAGAGTTTTATTCACATTTTCTGGCCTCCTGGAAGGATACTGAAGTACAAGAAGAATAACTATTCTCATGGAGAAAGGCTATTGGTGCCTTAATGCATATGCCAAAAATTGCCCCATTGTGTACAGAGCTTTGGTAGGTGGTTTAATCTGAAACACTGCATGGGCCTTCTGGAAACGAAGATTTTCCCACCAAGGGTGGCTTAGACTATTTGTACTATTAAAGACATTGAAATTTTCATATTTAATAGGAACATCATGCTCATAGGAAAATTTGGTGTATTTATATTGAAAATTTAACTCATATGCCCTCAGTCTGGTAAGACCTGTAGGTGTTGTGGTGCATGTGAGGGGAAACAAAATGACATACTGTTTCTAGTGGAAGAAACTATTCCCTTAGATTATTCTTGGTGGGAATGTTTCTCAATTGGTGGTTGCATAAGACATTAACAACTGATAGTCACAGGGTAACAGGAAAGTGGAGAATCATAGGTGAATTCATAGAATCGAACTAACTTGTTCAAATTTCCCTAGAACTTCTAGAAAGCGAACATTAAAAGCAAGTGTGAGGTAATACAAGAGTCACCAGATTATTAAAATATATATTAACAAATATAGGTATAAACTTATCAATGTACATTTAGGTAGATATATAAATATAATATTCATACTTCAGTAGTATAATTCTAAACACATTCAGTTGAATGCCAGAAACCCAACAGAACAAAACCCTATGAATAAACCAATTGCTGTTACTTAGCATATCTAAGTTAAGGTATTTCTGTAGTTCTGAAATTTGGCACTAATTTAAATAATTAAATATCTTTGTGTTGTGTCTCATAATGATGTTTAAAATCTTAAAATAATTACATTAAATAACTATATGTAACGCTGCTAAGTTAGCAACTTGGGCTCTCTTCTTGATTTGACTGGACTTACACAATATATTTTAAATTAATCTTCCTGTCACTCACTTAGGCTACTATAATGTGTTCCTCCATTTCACCGTGGCAGGATCCTTCATTATTAAAGACAAACCAGATTATGTCATTGCCGTGTAACATGCTTCAGGGATGCCCTATTACCTTTGAGCTGAAATAGGAACAATTTAGCATGGCATATAAATCCCTTTGTGGTCTGGCTCTTGTCTCCATATCCTTATATTCACATAAGCTTTCAGTCTAACAATCATTCCTCTGTACTGGAAATTTCCTAAAAGTACAATGTAATATACTTTGCTAGGATATGGATTTCTCGGTTCTTCTAGATTTTTGCAAAATTGTCACCTTACATCCCAAGACTCAGGTCAATATGTTTAAAATGGCATCAGGATTGTAATTTGTGTGAGGTTCCATTCCCAACTACATTTTAAAAATAAAATCCTGTAGCTTTCTTTTTTTAAATTGTAACATGTTTTACAAAATTCAAAATTCACAGAAGACTATGAAGTGAAAACTTCCCCTCCATCCTCTTTCATTTGAACATAGGTTCTCTCTTCTCGGCAGCAACTGTGTGATAAAATTATTTGTGTGTGCACTTCTAGAGTCAGTGCATACATAAACCTTAACTTCTACAGATACCTACACCCTGAGCTTCACCGATTTCTTGAAACACCACATTACATTCTAAGTATGTAAAGTGAACAAAGCAGCCTTAAAATAAAAACCTGTTCTTAAGAGAGTACATTTATAAAAGCAATTGAAATACAATGTTCAACAAGATCGTTACAATTTAATAGCCTATGAACTCTGTGTTTGACCAGTAGATCTCCTCTATTTAGACTACAGAATGTTTCAAATATAAGCCATAATTATTTATCAGTGGGTAAAAAAGCAACTTACAGCTTTTTCCTGAAAAATAGGAAATGTTGATACAAAGAACCTACACCCTTTCTGTGTGTGTGGGTGTATGTATGTAACTTATAATAAATTTATTCTTTCTAATATACATCATCCTATGAATTTTGATAAAAATTACTGAGCCGTATAAACATATACCCAATAAAAACAGAGAAAGTTCCATCACTTCTCAAAAAGTGTCCCTTGTGCTGACGCTTTTTAGTCAAACCTCTTCCCCAGTTTTGTCCACTGGAAACCAGAGATCTGTTTCTTCTCTTAGTAATTTTGTCTATTGCAGAATTACACAAAAATAGAATCATAAAACATGGAGGCACAGAAGGCGTCCCTAAATTAGGACACATTTAACATTCATTTTGTTGAATGTTCAAGAGTTTGCTCCTTATTATTATTAAGTAATATTCCACTGCCTGGATTCACCACAGTTTATTTGCACTTTCACCAATGGTAGGGCATTTGGGTGACCTTCTGATTTGCAATTGTGAACAGTTTCTTCCTTCCTTACATTTTTTTTTTTTAATTTGAGAGAGAGGGGGAGAGAGAGAGAGAGAGAGAGAGAGAGAGAGTGTGTGTGTGTGTGTGTGTGTGTGTGTGTGTGTGTGACAGGGGCAGAAGAGGCTCTTGATGAGGGGCTAGATACCCTGATCCTGTGATCATGACCTGAGTGCAAATCAAGAGTTAGATGCTCAACCCACTAAGCCACCCAGACACCCACAAAGTTTCTAAAAACATCCACAGAGAGATGTTTGTATGAACCTAAGTTTTCTTTTCTTTTGAAAAATACCCTAAAACTCACCTGTGCTCTCTCTGTTCATCTCCCCCTACCCACTAACTCCTAGCAATCACTCCTCTTTTTGCTGTTTCAATAGTTTGTCTTCTCAGAATGTCATATGATGGCATCATAACCTTTGCAGCCTTTTCAGATTTGCTTCTTTATTTAGTAATATGCATATAGTGTTTCCTCTATGTCTTTTCACAACTTTATGAGTAATTTCCTTTTAGCACTAAATAATATTCCACTGTCTGAAGTACCAAACGTCATCATCCAACTGAAGGACATCTTGGCTGCTTCTATGTTTTGGCAATTATGAATAAAGCTACTATAAATATTTGTATGCAAGTTTTTGTCTTGATTTTTAATTCATTTGGATAAATGGTAAAAAGTGTGACTGTTGGGTTGTTTGGTAAAAGTGTTTATAGTTTGGTTAAGAAACCAACAAGCTGTCTTCCAAAGTGGCTGTACCACTGCACATTCCCACCAACAAAGAAGGGAAGTTTCTGTTGCTCCACATCTCTGACACCATTTGATGTTTGTCAGTGTTTTGGATTTGGGCCATTTTAGTGGGTATGTAGTGGTATCTCAGTGTTGTTTTAATTTGCATTTCCCCCCATTAAATATGATGTGGAACATATTTGCAAATGTTATTTGTCATCTGTATGTCTTCTTTATTTATCTGAGTATTAAGCTAGAATATGATGTGAATGATGAGAGCTCTCTTCTAAGAGATTGCCAAGATGGAAGAAATCCCATCCTTTAAATAGCCAAATAGATAAACTCATTGCATTCAAGTTGTCATGATAAACAACAGCTAGTCATCAACTAACAAATTGACACCATCATTTATCACACGCAGTTTATCTGAGATTCACCTGGTAACAGAGACAGCTATCTATGTTTGCTAATTTGCTTATCCTTAGGAAAAATAAATTTTTCATGTCTTTACAACAGGCGGTAGTTTTCATAACTAGAAGCAAGGTGCTTCAAGTTAGGCACTTAGCTCCCCACAGAAACTGAACGGTAGGGAACTTATATTTTTTGATGATTTAAAAGCGATGGTGCTTAGGTCCTTGAGAAAGATATTACTGGGTGTTCATTAAATTCAAGAAAAAAGAGCTTCATCTTTAAATAAGATTTACATATATTTCAGAGACAAAGAAGCAATTCAACAATTTACTTAGAGGGGCACCTGGGTGGCTCAGTTGGTTAAGCGTCCACTCTTGATTTTGGCTCAGGTCATGTTCTCATGGCTGTGAGATCAAACCAACCCCAAGTCAGGCTCTGCACTGAGAGTACAGAGACTGCTTGGGATTTTCTCTCTTCCTTCCCCTCTAGTCCTCCTTCACTCACATGGTCGGTCTCTCTCTCTCTCTCTTTCTCTCTCTTTCTCTCAAAAAAAAAAAATTGCTTAGACTAAAATTACTGAGAACTGGGCATCTAGGTGGCTCAGTTATTAAACATTTGACTATGGCTCAGGTTATGATCTCACAGTTCATGAGTTCGAGTCCCCATCATGTGAGCTCAAACCCTGCATCAAAAGAGCAGGAGCACTGCTTCAGTTGAGCTCTGCTTCTCTCTCTTTCTCTCTCTCCGTCCCTCTCTCTCTCTGCCCCTCCTGGGATTCTTTCTCTCTCTCTGCCCCTCAGTCACTTGCACCTCTTCCTCTCTCTCTCTCTCTCTCTCTCTCTCTCAAAAAACAATTTCTGAGAACTTAAAGTTGGTTAAATTAATGTTCCAAGAAAAAGAAAGACGGAGAAGTCTCTTCTTATTTTCAACAGGAAAAGTTGATTCTTACTAGTTAATTAATTAATTTATTTACTGAAAGAGTGAGTGTGAGCACACAAGTGGGGAAGGGGCAGAGGAGAGAGAAAATTTTAAGCAGGTTCCACGCTGATCATGGAGAGCAACAGGGGGCTTGATCTCAGGACTGTGAGATCATGACCTGAGCCGAAATCAGGGGTTGGAAGCTTAACCGACTGAGCCACCCAGGTGCCCCTAAGACTCTTATTTTAATTCATATTAGTTCTTACATCTCCTGTGGTCTTTCTTCAACATGAAAGTAAGATTTCCAACATCCTTTAAGATTCAAGTATTATTAAGTCATCCCTTTGCCCATAAACATTCCATCCCACTTCAGAGTAAAAGCCACACCATTAACAATGGACTTCGATTGTTTTCCTTTTTACTGGAATCACATTAAATTACTTACCAGTTCCTCAGATACTTTAGATATTTGCACAAATCTCAGTATCTCAGATTTTTCCTAACTGTGCTATTTACATTTGCAAACACTCTTCAATCACTGTGTCACAGTATTGTGTCACCTGTCACAGTAACAGGGAATGTGACTCACATTCCCTGTTATTATTCTAAGGCATTTACCAATATGGAGGCCAAAAACAATGCATTAGTTATTATTAAATTAATGTTTATTTAATGGCATGCAGTTTATATTAAATATTTTTGAAGCAATTAATGAAAAGGTTACAAGAATGGAGAAAGAAGATTCAGTAGGAAGGTATTGTAAAAATGCCATCAAGAACCTGGATTTTATTAAAAGCAAGAGGGTGGTAAAATATGAATGAATCCAAGAGCTTATTAAGATGATAGAATCAACCAGGCTTAGTAGTTGGTTGGAGATGGACAATAACATAAAATGTAAAGTGTAAAATCCATGATTTCAATAAACAAAAGAATATTTAATAACATTATCCATTAAAATATAAAATACAGGGGGATCTCTTTGGGGTAGTTAATAATGATTTCTATTTTAGTCATGAGACTAAACACTTCCTCTGCCTCTTATCAGATTTTGGAAAATTTTCATGACCACCTAGCACCTCAATTTCCTCATCTACAATAAGAATAAGAGATGATCTATTTCAAATACACATAAAATACTAAAAAGAGTATTTAGCATATAATAAAAACTAAACGTATACACACCATTTTGAGGCTATTATATTGTTTTCATCATTAGTATCTCATCCAGAAGCAAATGGATTTATGGGTATGAGTTTATAATTATGGATTTTCATGGTGTTATACATAAATCAGTACCTCAGTCCTTTGACAAGCGATTTAATATGAGCTACAAGTCATATAATATTTTTGTTCTTCTGTGAGCTACCAGGTTTTTAAGAAATGCTAATATGTTATCTTCATGAGATAATAGTCTCTCTCTCTCTCTGTACCCTCCCCGTCTTAAAATAAATAAACATTTAAGAAAAATTCTTCCAAAAAATAAATACAATAAATTTTTCCAACTACTTTTCTTTTAGTGGAGCCAAGTTCAATCTCTCTCCTTTATTACAACAGAATAATAATGTTTGCCTGTTTAAGTTATCTAGTGTAATTTTTCCATAATATAATATAAAAATAAATTTAGAAGTTTATTAGTGTCTGTTTTGCTTTGATTCATTGTTTTTGTTTCCAGGAATATGTTCACTTAAGGTATATGAGAATAGCTGGGCATTTAATCATAAGATATTAAAGTTAAAATCATGCATGATTATGTGATGAGGGTTGGACTTCTTCCCAGTGTACTGTCTGTATATATACTATATGGGATTGCAAGCTATGTTGAGATTAGAAAATATTACAATATAAGAAGAAGTAGAATAGAAAAAGACGTGTTTTTCTAATCTCGTTATCCAGCATCATTTCTCCAGAAGAACCAAAATTAATGCTTTCATAAAATTTTATTAAAAGGAATATTACCCAACAGTTCACAAACTCCGTGAGATGTGGCACATATGGCTGATACATGACTCTAAAATGATCCTTTTATTCGTTTTTTAAAAATAAATCCTGGATACCATTTATCCTATACCCCATTTGTCTATACCACAATTTTTCACAGACCCTATTATCTGACATAATAACAATTTCAAAATATTCATGAAGCCAAAAACGTATTCTCACTTATGGGGCAGAGCTCACTGAGCAAGCTGGAAGCTCAAATTGGACACAGCCTCTTGTGGCCTCAATCTTTTCTCTTGCTGTAACCTGTAGAGCTCCTTAGAGTTACTGATCCTGTCACATCTCTGGGTGAGCAAAGAAAGCATGTCAAAGGCTAAATCAATTTGTGTTTTGGTAAATAGGGTGTGGAAAGCTCAAGTGCACAAGTCATATCCAGCCTGATTTCTGCTTGACCACAACTATTAGATGGAATAAGTAGCAAATATACAGAGTCAAGAGGCCTGCCCTTGACAAGAAAAGCAGAACAATAGAAAGGTAGTAATGACTGTCCTATTACCAAAAAAAGATAAAAAAAAAAAAAAAAAGCCAATTGCCTTTCTGAGCTTCCCATTCACCGCCAAGTTGCAGGAAAACAAACAGCAGCTTGGTCTCCTGGTACTGAGAAATACGTCACAAACATAAACCATTTACTAACTCATTATTCCTTCATTATAGAGAACTGTGACCATAATTGCATGACCACCAGATGCTTCCTAATAAGCAAATATTTCCTTTTTTTTAGGAAAATAAAAGTTGTTTTCAAGTTTCAAAACAAAAAGTTGGGTTTAAACTACTCAATTTGCCTTTTCGTTCAACATTTATAAGTATATGTATTTTGTGCTACTATATGTTAGCATTATGCATGGCACAGGGAACAATGATGATCATAGAGTAAATACATTCTTGACAGAGAAAGCTTTCATTGTAGTGAAAGCAAGGTGTATTCATCAAATCCAGAATTACAGCAATGAAAGTGCTATAAGAGAGAAATATGTAGAACATTGAGAAACTTAACAGAAACCCATGGGGGAGGGGAAGGAAAAAAAAAAAAAAGAGGTTAGAATGGGAGAGAGCCAAAGCATAAGAGACTGTTAAAAACTGAGAACAAACTGAGGGTTGATGGGGGGTGGGAGGGAGGGGAGGGTGGGTGATGGGTATTGAGGAGGGCACCTTTTGGGATGAGCACTGGGTGTTGTATGGAAACCAATTTGACAATAAATTTCATATATTAAAAAAAAAGTGTCCTAAAGTTAAAGAATAGCAATATATACAAGTTAATATATGGTAAAAACCTAAAGTGTATAAAAGACAAACCTATGGAGTTGAAAAACTTAAAGGCTAATTAAATAGTATGCTAGCTATGGCTATCTCTTAATAGTTAGGTTACTGAAAAATGTCATATTCTTTAAATTTTTTATAAAGAGGGATTATAGTTAAAATTGTGAAATAATGTACATGCTTCCAAAGTATGGTTTCATTTTCTAAGTCAGTCACAGAAAGACAAATACCATATGATTTCAAATACCATATGAATATGTGGGATTTAAGAAATAAAACATGCAAAGAGAAAAAAAAAAGAGAGGGAGAGGCAAACCAAGAAACAGGTCATGATCTCACAGTTCGTGAGTTCGAGCCCCGCGTCCGGCTCTGTGCTGACAGCTCGGACCCTGGAGCCTGTTTCAGATTCTGTGTCTCCCTCTCTCTCTGCCCCTCCCCCGTTCATGCTCTGTCTCTCGCTGTCCCAAAAATAAATAAACGCTGAAAAAAAAATAAAAAAAAAATACAATTGTCAAAAAACAAAACAAAACAAAAAAACCAAAAAACAAAAAACGACACCACAATTGTCATTTTCTAACAAAAGTAAATAGTTGTGTAAATGCAAAGACAATTTACTGGGTCAGAGTGTTAAATATTACTGGTTTATTATAATTTATATATAAAGCCTTTCATTGATTTTCATAGATTTCTGTTGTATACAACTACACTGGTGAAAATAATTCCATAAAAGAAATCCTTGCAGATGCGAATGAGATTATTTTTGACAGAAAAGTGAAAGCTAAATTTTCTTAATAATACTCTAACAGTACCAACCGTCACCCTCTCACCTCTATTAGGAAGAAGATTTTCATGAATTTTCTGACATTTTCAGAATATTTTAGAGTTATTCCACTGAGATAGAGAATAAAGAATTGGCAAATACTTTGTTAGCATAATGAGTCCAGGGTATATATTCTGTGAAACAGAGTCTAAGACATAAAGCTTGTGTATTTAATTGAAGCAGGAAATAACTACAGATTCCTCCTTTCCCTTTGCTATGGGATTTTCCTGCTGCTTTTCTTAGCAAGGGATGGAGGTTATCTCTCCACCTTGCAGCATCAGCATTGGTCTTGTAAGTTGTGTTGACTGACAAAATGTAGTGGACATGCATTGAGGGAATTCAGATGCTAGGCCTGAAGAGGACTGGAAGTTTCTACTCTCACCCTCTTGGCAAGTGGTTCTCAAGATGCCATGCAAATAATCCCTGTGCACTGGATTGAAGGATTATAGACCACATGAAGGACCATCTTTGCTGAGCTCCTCTAGAGCTACCATCAGACTGCCTATTGATAGCCAACAACCAACATCAGACATCTAAGTTTATCTTAGAACACCCAGCATCATAGAGTCACAAGATGACTATGGCTTACCAGTGACCCACGGCACAACTTCCAAAAGAGCTGCCCATCTGAGCCCATTCCGCAGGGCTGACATACAAGATTATGAGTAAATAAATTGGTTTTTTAAAGCCTTAGGGTTTTGTGTTAATTTGCAATACAGGAAAGGATAACTGGTATATCTCCAAGATATCTGGCTTCTGAAATAAAATTAAATCTGTTCAGGAGACCCTGATAAAGTCTTTTTGAATAATAGGTAAAAATAAAAAGTAAGTAATATACATTGGTACATGACGTGATAAACATTTTACATTTATTGCCTCTAATAATCCTCAAAGTAATAAACATAGTACTTTTCTTATCTCTGCTTTATAGATATTGAAACATCAAGAGAGATTTAAAATGTTGTCCACCAGACTCATTCTATGAAGCCAGTATTACTTTGATTCCTAAACCAGACAGAGACCCAGTAAAAAAAGAGAACTACAGGCCAATATCCCTGATGAATATGGATGCAAAAATTCTCAATAAGATACTAGCAAATCGAATTCAACAGCATATAAAAAGAATTATTCACCATGATCAAGTGGGATTCATACCTGGGATGCAGGGCTGGTTCAACATTCGCAAATCAATCAACGTGATACATCACATTAACAAAAAAAAAGAGAAGAACCATATGATCCTGTCAATCGATGCAGAAAAGGCCTTTGACAAAATCCAGCACCCTTTCTTAATAAAAACCCTTGAGAAAGTCGGGATAGAAGGAACATACTTAAAGATCATAAAAGCCATTTATGAAAAGCCCACAGCTAACATCATCCTCAACGGGGAAAAACTGAGAGCTTTTTCCCTGAGATCAGGAACACGACAGGGATGCCCACTCTCACCGCTGTTGTTTAACATAGTGCTGGAAGTTCTAGCATCAGCAATCAGACAACAAAAGGAAATCAAAGGCATCCAAATTGGCAAAGATGAAGTCAAGCTTTCGCTCTTTGCAGATGACATGATATTATACATGGAAAATCCGATAGACTCCACCAAAAGTCTGCTAGAACTGATACATGAATTCAGCAAAGTTGCAGGATACAAAATCAATGTACAGAAATCAGTTGCATTCTTGTACACTAACAATGAAGCAACAGAAAGACAAATAAAGAAACTGATCCCATTCACAATTGCACCAAGAAGCATAAAATACCTAGGAATAAATCTAACCAAAGATGTAAAGGATCTGTATGCTGAAAACTATAGAAAGCTTATGAAGGTAATTGAAGAAGATTTAAAGAAATGGAAAGACATTCCCTGCTCATGGATTGGAAAAATAAATATTGTCAAAATGTCAATACTACCCAAAGCTATCTACACATTCAATGCAATCCCAATCAAAATTGCACCAGCATTCTTTTTGAAACTAGAACAAGCAATCCTAAAATTCATATGGAACCACAAAAGGCCCCGAATAGCCAAAGGAATTTTGAAGAAGAAGACCAAAGCAGGAGGCATCACAATCCCAGACTTTAGCCTCTACTACAAAGCTGTCATCATCAAGACAGCATGGTATTGGCACAAAAACAGACACACAGACCAATGGAATAGAATAGAAACCCCAGAACTAGACTCACAAACGTATGGCCAACTCATCTTTGACAAAGCAGGAAAGAACATCCAATGGAAAAAAGACAGCCTCTTTAACAAATGGTGCTGGGAGAACTGGACAGCAACATGCAGAAGGTTGAAACTAGACCACTTTCTCACACCATTTACAAAAATAAACTCAAAATGGATAAAGGACCTAAATGTGAGACAGGAAACCATCAGAACCTTAGAGGAGAAAGCAGGAAAAGACCTCTCTGACCTCAGCCGTAGCAATCTCTTACTCGACACATCCCCAAAGGCAAGGGAATTAAAAGCAAAAGTGAATTACTGGGACCTTATGAAGATAAAAAGCTTCTGCACAGCAAAGGAAACAACCAACAAAACTAAAAGGCAACCAACGGAATGGGAAAAGATATTTGCAAATGACATATCGGACAAAGGGCTAGTATCTAAAATCTATAAAGAGCTCACCAAACTCCACACTCGAAAAACAAATAACCCAGTGAAGAAATGGGCAGAAAACATGAATAGACACTTCTCTAAAGAAGACATCCAGATGGCCAACAGGCACATGAAAAGATGTTCAGCGTCGCTCCTTATCAGGGAAATACAAATCAAAACCACACTCAGGTATCACCTCACGCCAGTCAGAGTGGCCAAAATGAACAAATCAGGAGACTATAGATGCTGGAGAGGATGTGGAGAAACGGGAACCCTCTTGCACTGTTGGTGGGAATGCAAATTGGTGCAGCCGCTCTGGAAAGCAGTGTGGAGGTTCCTCAGAAAATTAAAAATAGACCTACCCTATGACCCATCAATAGCACTGCTAGGAATTTACCCAAGGGAGACAGGAGTACTGATGCATAGGGGCACTTGTACCCCAATGTTCATAGCAGCACTCTCAACAATAGCCAAATTATGGAAAGAGCCTAAATGTCCATCAACTGATGAACGGATAAAGAAATTGTGGTTTATATACACAATGGAATACTACGTGGCAATGAGAAAAAATGAAATATGGCCTTTTGTAGCAACGTGGATGGAACTGGAGAGTGTGATGCTAAGTGAAATAAGCCATACAGAGAAAGACAGATACCATATGGTTTCACTCTTATGTGGATCCTGAGAAACTTAACAGGAACCCTTGGTGGAGGGGAAGGAAAAAAAAAAAAAAAAGGACGTTAGAGTGGGAGAGAGCCAAAGCATAGGAGACTGTTAAAAAACTGAGAACAAACTGAGGGTTGATGGGGGGTGGGAGGGAGGGGAGGGTGGGTGATGGGTATTGAGGAGGGCACCTTTTGGGATGAGCACTGGGTGTTGTATGGAAACCAATTTGTCAATAAATTTCATATATAAAAAAAAAAATAAAAAAAAAAATAAAATGTTGTCCAAAGTTTCCACAACTAGAAAAATGTACAAATGAATTCAAACCTAGATCTAACTTTTAAGGCAATATTCTTAACTAGTACACATATCTGTATCTTGTAACTTGTTCCTATCTTTTCATAATTTCCAATAACAGTGCCCATGTCAAGGAGTAAAAATATTGAAACTTGGAATAACACTATAATTTAATATGATAAACCAAATAACAATGCTGTAAAATAACTTTTTTGTATTTTTTTCTCTATCTACTCACACCAAGAATAGAACGCCTTGCTGGCAGAAGCTTAGTAATTATGTCTGTAGGCTGTTTTATGTGCCTAACAGAATACATCATTACATAAAGAACAACTGTTTATGTTTAGCTGGTCAGGGAATAGGAATGGCAGTAACTGAGACATTCTCAGAAATATAACATCGTATAGTAATGAGTTATGTTCACTGAGTCATCAGGAAGCTCTCACAAAGAGAAGTAAAAATTATATGATAGCAAGTATCAGGTTAGGTCAAGAGAGGACATAATTTAAAACACAAGCCAACATGCTTCCTTACTATGATGATAACACATGTGGAAATGAATCAAAGGCCAAGTACACACATTCAAATATACATTTCAAATATACATTATCAGATAAATATAACAGGCATATTGAAAAACATAAAACATAGCACATCCCCTTTTATTTTTGAATGTTCACAGAAGAATCAGCATGCATCTTATGCATTTCTCAAGTGCACATACTGACAAAAAGAAATGAAATGTTGCTTCTCAGGAGGAGGATCTGGTCTTTTTGAATATTTCTATTTCCAAGATTAAATGACAAAATTTAGTAAAACAATATTAAAAGACTTACCAAGAAAGATTTGCGATCTATGAATTTACAACTTTAGTAAATGGCATTTTAAGAAACATTTGAATCATCCTCTTTTAATGCTCTAAAATAGCATACAATTATGGTAAAACATGACCCATTTCTTTCTCCTTGTATGTGTACACATATAAATAAATGCATGTATTTTGTCTACACAATATATATACATAACTCTATACATGTATAATTATACATACAATTGTATTTTATTTCTATATACCACCAACAAATATCAATACTTAAAAATAGATTATAAATATATGCAAAAATATAGAATTTTAAATAGTAAATATACCACCAAAACAGGAAAGATGACAAATAGAGACATACACCATGTTCAAGAATTGGACAACAATACTACTAAGATGTCAGTTTTCCCCGAATTTACCTATGGATTAAAAGCAACCCTAATAAACATTCCAGAAAGCTTTTCTAAAATAAATAAGAAGGGTGTCTAAGTGGCTCAGTCAGTGAAGCATTCGACTCTTGGTTTTGGCTCAGGGTCATGATCTCACAGTTCGTGAGATGGAGCCCCTCGCTGGGCTCTGCACTGACAGCACAGAACCTGCCTGAGATTCTCGCTCTCCCTCTCTCTCTCTGCCCCTCCCCGGACTCATGCACTCT
Organism: Lynx canadensis; assembly: GCF_007474595.2. Lineage (NCBI taxonomy): Eukaryota > Metazoa > Chordata > Mammalia > Carnivora > Felidae > Lynx > Lynx canadensis. The sequence continues at coordinate 137,209,599 of NC_044311.2, forward strand.
CTCTCTTTCTCAAAATGAATAAACATTTAAAATAACTAAGAAAAGTTGCTTCCTAAATTTATATGAATATACAATGAAAACAGAATAGTTTAATTTACAAAAACAAAACATTGGAACACACAACAAAAGACAAATCAGAATGGTTAATGAAAAAAGACTGATACACTACATATTGTTTTTAATTTTCTTATGTTTATTCATTTTTGAGACACAGAGACAGAGTGAGAATGGGGGGAGGGGCAGAGAGAAAGGGAGACAGAATCTGCAGCAGGCTCCAGGCTCTAAGCTGTTAGCACAGAGCCTGATGTGGGCCTAGAATTCATGACCTGTGAAATCATGACCTGAGCCAAAGTTGGACGCTCAACCGACTGAGCCACCCAGGCACCCTGATGCACTAAATATTAATGAGAAAGTAGAGTCCAGAATTCTTATGCATTGCTAATTGGTATATAAAATACTACGGATACTTCGGAAATAAGTTTTCAGTTGAATGAAATATATTCTCATCTTAGTTTAGTTGTCTTTCTTCTACAAAAAAGATTTACAAAAGAATACTGATTACAGCTTTTTTCTTTTTCTTTTTTCTAAAGAGAACAAATCTGTAAAAAAAAGAAATGTTGAACAGTGTGATATGTACAGCAAAAAATATATAAGGAAAAATACTGGTTTAAAGGTTCCTGAAAATATCAAATTTGTCCTTTTATTCCATCAAAATATTAAATGACATATTGGGATATGATTTGTAAGCTGTTAAAAATGTTTTTAGGTGAAGCTATCAGGTAAAAATTCATGAGTCCTTGCGTAAAACAATATTGGAGAGAATAATGGGAGCTACTCTGAATGCCATCCTGGGGTTTGAATTTACTAGTCCGGCCACAGAAGTATAGAGAGGTTACTCAGTGCTAGGCTTATTATTTTCTCCCCTCAAAAGATATTGCATTTTAACTTTAGGTCACTGACCCTCTTATTGTACCTTTCATTTTTATTTCCATTGAAGAACAGAATAGGAAACATTAACTTGCAATTTTCTCTAGAGTGATTTTGTTTTTCATGTGTATGCAGTATCTTTTAAAGTGGAATACTAAAGAGACTCTTAAATACTGAGAACAAACTGAGGGTTGATGGGGGTGAGGGAGAGGGGAAAGTGGGTGATGGGCATTGAGGAGGGCACCTGTTGGGATGAGCACTGGGTGTTGTATGGAAACCAATTTGACAGCAAATTATATTTAATATAAATAAATAATAAATAAATAAATAAATAAATAAATAAAGTGGAATACTGAAAGTGTCAACAATGTCTCAACTAATTATATGTGGGTAATTAAGTAATTTACACTTTTTCACAATTAAAAAAATATCTAAGCATTAGATTTCTCATGGCCTTTTACAGACCAATTCAATTGGTAGGAACTGAACTTCAATATTCACTAATATAAACACTGCTTTAAGTAAACCTGAATATTCACAGCAGCATAACTACAACAGGAATATAATTATTTCAACACTTTCTAGCAGGGAAATAACAAAATACTTGAATATTATTATAGTGAAATAATGAAATGTTGTGCAGTCTCAAAATAATAAAAGTTAAAATCCTGAAATAACTTATTTTTTCTATCAATACTGAAAATAAAAATAAGGATATCAATGATTAAGATTAATAGTAATATTCTGTGTGACAGATTTCTGTTCCTTGTGTAGGGAACAATAGTTTACTAATTACTTTTTATCTTACCTACAAAGGCTTATAACTGTCAATTGCAAAAGATTTCAAGGGTGACCTAAATAGTCATTAAAGATAATACTTAGGTCAAATGAATGAGTGAAAATTTGCAGAGAGAACAGAATTATCTCAATTTTGTTATGTCAAATTTCAGAGTGAATACAGTATGTGAAAAAATGAATTTGTATTATTAAGTAGAACATTTAATAAAACACTATTATACAACATTCAATAAAGCATGTATGTATGTATTTAAACACGTATCTCTTCATAGTCAGTGGTTTCTTTTTTTAACACAATATAAATTGTTGGTTTTATTACTATCATAGTATAGTTTTAATGCAAACTACATATAAACACAATTGTTATTCACACACTTATCCTGTGAAACAATATGTGAAGATCAACCTTAAAGCACTTATAAAAATGAAGATATATAAAATATCTTCCTAAATTAAGTCCAAGGACAACATACACAAAGCAAAAATTTGAACTCGTCAGTAATCACATCGAATATGGACAGGCTGACTGAGCAGGGAAAAATGATTCTAATTTTAAAATTACATAGTTCCAGGTAAAATCATGCAATGCCACTATTTTTGTGTTCTGCACAGACTCCCAAGGCAAACACTGCTTCCGGCTTTCTGAACCACCAGAGACAATGACCCACCTGACCGACCTATCATAGTCCTTTTAGTCTTCTTTCCTGATAGGTCCTTAGGTTCCTTGGAAGGAGGCATATGGATGGGTGTCTTTGGAATCGGATTATAAAAAGCTCACTCTGGATCAGAATTTCCACAGTGAAACTCTGTAAGATTTCCATCGGCATAGCCACAGCTGTTTGCAGCTGGACAAGGTTTATTTTTTTTGCATTTTCCAATCATTCCTTAAACTTTTTTTCTGCTATTTCCTTTTTTTCTGTGTAATTCAGCTTGCCTTGTTTTTTTCTTTTAGCCTTTTCTTCTTTCTTCTCACATCCTTCAGCATTTGTTTTCTTTAATCATTCTTGATATTTTTCTTTGCCTTTTCTTGGAAATGTTCTTTCCCCAGTTCTTCTGCTGCGTTTTTCTCCATTTCATTAATTTTTTTGGTTCCCTTTCTTTTTGGTTCTGTTCATTCTGAACCCATTCTCTATGCTTTTCTTCAGCAATTACTTTTCTTTTTCAACGTTCTTCAATTTCTTTTCTTTTCTTTTTTTTTTTTTTTTCTAGCCGCTAATTTAATTCCTCCAGTGCTTTCTGTCGCAGATGGTCTCGTTCCTCTTTTTCTTTGCCAATGAACCACAGTTCCCATGGTGTCAGGAGGCTTTCTGGCAGGTGCACCGGTTTCTGTTCTTCTCGGTTGTCGTCTGACTCAACCACACTGGCATACCGCTGTAACTCCACTCCTTTCAGGCTCGCCACCTTAGCCTTTGAATCATGAGCATCTTCATCCAGGTCTTCCTCATCCACCCTGTCACCATTGTTGTAGTCAAAAGGGAAGCTCTGGTGGCCAAGGGGAGACAGCGACATGGTGGAATCACTCAGCTCAGTAGCGGTGAGCAGACCATCACCATCTTCAGCCCTGCACCCGGCACTGCTGTAAGGACCTGGGCCTGTAGCAACCAAGGACCACATATCCGTCAGGGGCAAATCAGCCCCCACAGCCTGGCTGCCGACATCTGGCCCATCCAAACAGGCGGGCAGTGGTCTCTTAATTAGAGTGGTAGGTAGATTTCTCACAGCCATGACTTGATAAAATTGTCACAGTAGGTCATCCAAATGTGTTTGAACATACATTTTAGATTTTATTTTTAGTGTTTATCCTTCTCTTTTTCCTTGGAACATCTAAAATTCACATGTCACATAACTTCTGGAATTCAACCATCTTTTTGTTGCCAATCAAAATGAGGTTTTATTTCTCTCTATTCTCCCCATTGCCTAGTTCTCACTTTCAGTATAGGTTATCTAGAATTTTAAGCCAAAATTAGAACTTATAATAATACTGCAATATCAACTTTTGACAGTAATTCTTACATTTAATAAAAAATTGATTAAGACATATTTCAATATTATGTCTTACATTCTCACACTACCTTCCTGGATTTGTTATCATTCTTGTTTTTCTGGGTCTAATTTTTGAGTTGTTAATTTTTTAGAGCTAGTTATAATCTAACTTCTTGTGTTATAAAAATTAAATTATTTTATTCTAAAATGAATAATATTTGGTTGCATGTCTAGTACTACATTCAAAATTACATCCCTCAGCCCTTTGAAATAATTGCCATGTTGTCTTCAGTATCTCTTACTGTTGATGGAATGTCCAATGAATTGTATTTTAGAATCTTTTCCTTTCTAATGTCCTTAAGGCTTTCTATCTTTTCTTTGGGTCTTGAAATTTTACTACTTTATCTCTATTTATAAGAGGTGGTGATTTTAGTGTAAGAACACCCTTGACCCTTTACTATTTTGTATTTCCTTCCTTAAACTCCTCCCACTCACCATCAGGTACAACTCAAAAAGTGGAAAATTATCAGAAATGGATTCAAGGACATGCTGTTAAGGAAAAGAGATACTGACATTATTTTGATTTGAGGACATTGAGAGAAGCCATAGCTAATTTTGAGGATACCCATATGAGATTTATTCAGCATAAGGGAATAGAGCCAATAATTTTTATGCTGTCCTTCTTCCCTTCATTACTTCTCTATGTTCCCTGAAGCCTTAGAGAAAAATTAATTCCATTAAATAGTAAGATTAATACCCTAACCAAAATATTATATCATGTGTAAATATTTTTCCAAATAAAACTTCTAGGTAGAAAGACTAAATAAACTAAATCACCAAACCCAAAGATGAGCTATAATCTCAGAAGAAATTATTTTGAAAAACACCAAATAAAAGATACATAGACTCCATAATAGAAGAGAAGCAGTTTGGCTTATGGTGCATAACAAATGATCAATTATTATTATTTTATGGAAATTAACTCATCACCAAGAGTAACTTGTGGTTCTGATCTTTTTTCATAATTAAAAAAATTTTTTTTAATATCTATCTATTTCTGAGGAGACAGAGTGTGATATGGCGATGGTCAGAGAGAGAGGGAGAGACAGAATCTGAAGCAGGCTGCAGGCTTTGAGCTGTCAGCACAGAGCCCGATGCAGGGCTGGAACCCATGAACCGTGAGACTGTGACCTGAGCCGAAGTCAGATGTTCAACCAACTGAGCCACCCAGGCACCCCTTTCTTTCGTCATTATTATCTGGTAATAAGAACAAGAGTCATTACAATTTTTAGCTGCATTTAAATTTAATTTTTTCTATATGCTAGCACTACATATTAAATTATCTCTCTCTATATATATATAAATATATATATGTATGTCATTCATATATATGTCATTCATTTAAATATATATATATATTCATAATGTGATAGTGCTATACTTAGAAATCAGATATAAATGAAATGAAAATCCTACTATGATATACTCATTATTTAAAGCAAGAATCTGCAGATGTGACCCAGGTGGTCCCAAATATTCTTTCAGCATGTCCATGAAGTTAAAACTAGTTCTTTTTTAAAGTTTATTTACTTTATTTAAAGAGAGAGAGAAGGAGAGAGAGCAAGGGAGATGCAGAGAGAGAAGGAGAGAGAATCCCAAGCAGGCTTTACACTGTTAGCATAGAGCCCAATGTGGGGCTCAAATTCATAAACTGTGAGATCATGACCTGAGCTGAAGTCAAGATTTGGGTTGTCAAACAGACTAAGCCACCCAGACACCCCTAAAACTACTTTTATATAAATATTAAAACATTATTTGCACTATCCACTCATTGTTGTCATATTTGCACTTTGACAATTTTCAGAGACAATAACGGACAGCAGATTGAATGCAAATGGATTGAATGCAAGTATATATATGAGAATCCCAGTCTTCCTTTAAGCTAGACATTAAAGAGATTTGTAAAAACTGTATAACAATACTATGTTTTCCTTAATTTTATTTTGTATTGGAAAATGATTACTTTCATAAAGTCATGTTATTTATGTTATGCAGTTAATGTATCGTTATTTTTAAAAAAAAACAGTTTAAAATAATTTCAGTTTAAATTGTATAGATGGAATTAAAATTATGGAGGAAAGTATTTGGTGGGTCTTAATAATTTTTGAATATCTAACATTTCTCTAAAGAAAATGTTTTTGAATTTTTGGACTACTTGGAAATATATTTAATAACAAATTCATTTATATAAAAATACCTTACCGTCCAATAACTATTCCAGCTGCTAAGTAATATCACATACTTCCCCCCCTACCCCCCCCCCACACACACACAGGTGCTCCTAACTTATTGGAGTTTTTCATCTAGTTTCGAAGGACACAGTATGGTTAGGAAATGCATGAGTAGTATTAGAATTAAAAAAAAGAATTATTACATATTCAGAAAAAGATTAATTTTTAAGTAATTAAATAAGAAAATAACATTGTTGGGATGCCTGAGTGGCTCACTCAGTTGAGTGTCCGACTCTTGATATCAGCTCAGGTCATGATCTTATGGTCATGGGATCAAGTCCCACATTAGGCTCTGGGCTGAGCACGGAGCCTGCTTGAGATCCTCTCTGTCTCCCTTCCTCCCTCTCTCCCTCTCCCCTCTTAGGCACACACTCTCTCGCTCAAAATAAATAAACATTTAAAAAAAGAAGAAAATAGCATTAAGAAATTTTTTTTTACATTGGCATTGAAGAAATGAGATCAAAAGTATAGAATTTAAGTGAAGAATAGTTTAATGTCTCATTGATAAAGCCTTTATAAAATCTAAGTAAACATTTGGTAGAAAGTTTTTAAAAATGGAATAAACATTGGAAGATCATTCAAAATCATCATTTATGAAGGCTAAAAAAAACTGTTGAAACTTACAAGTGAAACAATGAGTTCAGTTGGAGCCTGTTTACATAAGTCAAACAGTGTGTAGAGTGTTTATCTGTTTTTATCAAGGTCATTTGGCAAATTAGTATGGAAGGACTAAGACTGAGATTCTCATAATGTCCAATCCAAGGTTTATTCTACTACAATGCATCATTTTAGTATTCTTTCACTGTTGCATTTGGTTTGCTATGAATGCTGCCAATCACAAGTAATACTCTAGAAGAATTTACACATTTAGAATATATAATTCTACAATTACACACGAATTTCAGTGAAAAAAAAGAAGTTACACTGAGGACTATAATCACATATATAGCAAAAAAAAAAAGATTTTGGGAGCTGCTAAGAATATTGAGTAATTTAATCATGTCATGAAAACTGTCAACAATTTACTTCTCACTATGTCATCATTGAAACTAATCCATATACTCATTTAACAAGAAAAATGAAAAAAAATTCAGTGCATTCACTGGTGCCTATGTTGGTTTATGACTCTTGGCAAGGAATTTCTGGTTTTCCCTTTGGCATTTGAAAAGTCTGAAAGTCCACACAGCTTCCAAGGGCTGTAAGGAAATCCTCTCAAGTAAAAGCACACCAAACTAAATTCAACAACTTTACTTGAACCCATCAAAGAACTGACATCAAAGGGCAAATTCCCACCCCAAATTCTGGAGAGATAGACCAATCCAGAGATTCATAGCCAGCAGTTGCATACCTGGAGTAGAAGCCTCTGGAGCCATAACCAGGTGGGAATAGTTAAATGATAATTTTGATGAACTCCTGGAAGTTGAGAATAGAACAGATTGAGACTGAGATTCACCTGGGGGGTGCAATTTCAGGGGGTCCCTCACAATTTTGTAGATTTTTACCTCCAGGAAAATCATTCAGGTTCTCTTCATAAGATTTGAGAAGATCCCTTTATGCCTCTGGCAGAAAGAGGGTAAGACAATCCTTGTGAATATGTCCAATGCTGTTTGATTATAAGTGTCTACTATTGAGGTGGCAAGACTTTACTGGCATTCTCCCAGGGACTTGGGCATTCATTTATTTCCAGTTCTCTCTAGTCTTGTTGTCTCACTAAAGAGAGAAAAAAGTTATACCACAAGCAACACTGGTAAGTTTGGTCACAACCAGAGATACAGGTTCACTAAAAGACTGAAAACTAGAAAATCTATATGATTTTCCCCACTCCACATGTTACCCCGATATCAACAACAATGTAATAATAGTGAATCACACCTGAAAAAGCTGCAAGACTAAGACTCTCAGGGAAGAACCAACAAGAAAAGCCAGAAGTCAAGAGGGGAGACAAAAACAAGGCACCAGAGGAATTTGAAGCCACCAGTAAGTAGTGCAAGTCCTAAGTGGAGGCCAACATAAATGCATACACCAGAGACCTATTTATTTGGTTTTTATTGCCCAAAAAATGAAGGCTGGTTTTCAACAACAACAACAACAACAACAACAACAACAACAGTAACAACAACAAAAATAGAAGACAAGCCAAAGGCAAAAAAAAAAAAGATATAGCATAACATGAAGAGACAAAGTAATCATCAGGCCCAAACTCAGACATGGTACAGATGCTTGCCTTATTAGTAGAGAATGTAAAATAATTATGTATAATATGATAAGGATGCTAATGGAAAAAAATACACAATATACAAAACAGATTTGGTAGTAGGAGAAGAAAGATGGAAACACTAACACAATTTTAAAAACATGCAAAAAATCAAAAAACTATCAATTTGATCAAGTTATAGTGCCCAGTTGTTTGTTCAAACACTAATGTAGATGTTGCTGTAAAGTTATTTGGTAGATGTAATTAAAATCTGCAATCAGTTGTGTATAAAAGAGATAATTCTTGATAATGTGAAGGGCCTCATCATAACTGCAACAAAAATTGAAACAAAAACTGAGGTTCTGGGAAGGAATTCTGATTCAAGACTGTACCACTGAAATTCTGCCTGAATTTCTAGCTGACCAATCTGCCTTACAAATTCTTCAGTTAAGACTACATTATTAATTCCTGTAGGAATTTCCAGACTGTCCCTGTTCTATAGATATTAGACTCACTAAATTCCCACAATTGTGTCACTCAATTCCTAAATCTCCAATCTCTCGCTCTTTCCGTCTAGATAGAAAGACTGATCATGTTGGTTCTGTTTCTCTGGAAATTCCTGACTGATACACTCCCCACAGTGAAATGTAAAGAGAAAAAAGAAGAAAAAATAGAAAAAAACTTCCTAGAACCATAGGACAATTTCAAATGTGTAAAATATGCATTATTGGAGTATCACAAAGAGACAAAAAGAAAAAATGGAGCAGAATGAATATTTGGGGTTAACAGTAGCCTAGAACTTTCCAGAAGTAAGACAACAAACCACAGATCCTGGAAGTGCAGAGAATGCCAAGCCAATTAAATATCAAAAACAAAATGAAACAAAAACAAAGATCAAAAGTTGACACCTAGGCATATATAAGACAAGTATAGAGAACATAATATAAAGATAAAATAGTGAAGCAACTAACTATTTGGTGGTGGTGGTTGGAGGAGGAAGGGCATCTTATCTTTAAAAGAATAAAGATAATAATTATGGTAAATTTCTTTGCAGAAACCGCATCAACCTAGAATTCTATATCCAGAGAAACTGTCGTTCAAAAATGGAGAAATAAAGATATTTTCAGACAAATAAAATCTGAAGGAATACATTGTTGCATCTTCTTCCCTTTAAGACGTGTTAAAAATTTTCCTTCAGGCAGAAGAAAAGTTATATAAGTCAGAAATTATATCTATATAAGAAGGAATGTCAGAGAGGAAATAAATGAAAGGAAGTAAAACCTATTTTCTTATTCTTACTTGATCTAAAATAACTGATTGTTTAAAGTCATACCAGTAACAATGTTTGGATGATTATAGCCTAAGGTGAAGTGAAATTAATACTGCTATGACTACTACTACTACTACTAATAATGTCATAAGGGATGCAAGGGAGAAATCAGGAATGTAATAAGTTACCTGTACTACATATAAAGTGATAGGGTATTATTTTACAGTAGGCTTAGATTACTTAATTTCCTATGGTATTTATACCTATTTCTAATCAGGTGAATGTGTATAATTTCCTCATTTAAAAATGATATATATGTATATATAGAAAGGAGACAACACTCTGGGCTAACACTTATAAACATTTTAAAAGATGCCTAATTAGTATGCTAAGACAGAATGCAAAATGGAATCATATAAAATACTCAATTAAAACTAGAGAAAGGAGGAAAAGAGGGAAACATAAAGAATACAGAAAATAGAATTTTTGATGTATTTGATATAATCAAACTTGATACAATCGAATTATAGCAACGATTATTTTAAATGTACATGGCTTAAATACAGGAATTTAAATACACTAATGGTCAGGATGAATGAAGTAAGACCCAGCTTATTGATCTTGTTGTCTAAAGAAAAATCATTTTAAGTGTAAAGATTCTGATACTTTAAAAGTGAAGAGATGGAAATAAACATACACCATGCTAATCTTAATCAAAAGAAAGCAGGCAGACACAACAGACAAAGCTGACTTCAGAACAAGGTGTCAGGGGCAAAGGGCAGCATTACCTACTGACAAAAGAATCAATTCTCTATGCCAATCGTAAATGTGTAAGCACTTAAGAATATCAAAATGACTAAGGATGGAGTTGAGGGTACGGGTGGGAATGGAAAGGGGACTTGATAGAAATACACAAATCCACTCTTATAGATTTGTCTTAAATACCACTATTTCAGTAAATGGTAATTCAAGAAGACAAAATATTAGTAAATATATACTTGACTTGAACAGTCCTTCAGCCAATTTGATGTAATAAGCATTTATGGAATAATAAATCATTGAATAATTAAATGAATAGGAATAAAATAAATATGTTGCCTATGAAGATTTCCAAATAATTTATGTAGACAATCTGTCTTAAAAGGAAGTGGAATTTTATTTCTCACTTATTTATTTTGTTTTGGTTTATTTATTTATTTTGAGAGAGAAAGAGAGCAAGCAGGGGAGGGGTAGAGAGAGAAGGAGATAATCCCAAGCAGGTTCCACACTGTCAGCGCAGAGCCCACAAACTGTGAGATCTCCTGGGCTTGATCATGACCTGAGCCAAAATAAAAAGTTGGATGCTTATCCAATTGAGCCACCGAAGCACCCCTATTCTTCATTTCTTAACTGTGAGCTGAAAACAGTGACTTTCTTCTAAAAAGTACAGTGTAGAAAAGGCAAGGGTGGGTATAACTTGTCAGTAGAGATACTTACTTGTTGTTATTGGTATTATTATATTTTAATATGTATTTTTGTCTTTTCCTGTATTTTCTTCTAATATATCTCCAATTCTTATACTTCCTATAATATACTCTATTTAATTTTTTTACATAAGTTTTTTGGCCAGAACTGACAGATCCATGTTGAACATAATCATGAATAATTAAATTATTTCTTTTTTTTAGAGTAGTTTTAGGTTTGCAGTAAGCAGGATGGGAGAGTACAGAAATTTCCCGTATACTCCTTGCTTCCCCCCCCCCCCAGCCGCAAAGCCCTCCTCATAATGATAAACATCGCTTACCAGACAGGATACTTGTTATAATTGAACCTACAAAGACACCTCATAATCACCCAAAGCCCATAGTTTACTTTAGGGCTCTCTCTTATTGTATGTTCTATGGATTTGGACAAGCCTATGACACTGTACTCATCACTATAGTTCCATAAAGAATATTTTTATTGCCCTGAAAATCCTCTGTACTCTGCCTATTCAACCCTCCCCCTTCCCAAACCTCTGGCATCCACTGATCTTTTTACTGTCTCCATAGTTTTGCCTTTTCTAGAAAGTCACATGGTTGGGAGCATATAGTATGCAGCCTTTTCAGATCAGGTCTTTCACCTAGCAATATTCATTTAAGTTTCCTCCATGTCTTTTCAGAGTTTGCTAGCTCATTTCTTTTTAGTGCTGAACAATGTTCCATTGTCTGGATGTACCACAGTTTATTTATTCATCTACTGAATGTCATGCTGGTTCCTTCCACATTTTGATGATTATGAATAAAACTGCTATAAACACCTGTGTGCACGTTTTGCATGGTTGTAAGTTTCCAGTTCCTTTGGGTAAACACCAATAAGCATGTTTTCTAGGTCATATGTCAACAGCATATTTAGTTTTGTAAGAAACTACCAAACTCTCCTTCAAAGTATCTGTACTGTTTTGCATTCCCACCAGCCAGCAATGAATGAGAGTTCCTATTGGTCCACATCCTCATCAGGATTTTGGGGTTTTCAATGTTTCAATCTGAGCCACTCCAACAGGTGCATAGAAGTACTCCATTGTTGTTTTAGTTTATAGTTCTCTAACAACATAGTATTGGAGCTTCTTTTCATATGCTTATTTACCATCTGTATATCATCTGTGAGGAATCTATTAAGGTCTTCAGCCCAGTTTTGAGTAGAATTGTTTGTTTTCTTATAGTTGAGTTTTAAGAGTTCTATGTATATTTTGGCTAACACACCTTTATCAGATGTGACTTTTGCAAATATGTTCTCCTAGTCTGTCATTTGTCTACCCATTCTCTTGACATTGTCTTTCACGCAGACAAAGCCTCTAATTTTATTAATATAAATCCAGCTTATTAATTATTTCTTTCATGATTATGCTTTGTATTATGTCTACAAGGCATCATCACACCCAAGGTCATCTAGGTTTTCTTGTATGTTTTCTAGGAGTATTATGTTTTACAATTAGGTCGATGATTCATTTTGGTTTAATTTTTGTAAACAGTGTAAGATCTGCATCTAAATTTATTTTATTTTATTTTTTGCATGTGACTATTCAGGTTTTCCAATGCTATTTGTTAAAGAGACAATTATCTCTGTTCCATTGTGTTGCTCCTTTAAAAAAAAAAACAGTTTTATTTTTAAGTTTTATTTATTTATTTTGAGAGAGATAGTGCTTGTGCACATGAGTAGTCAGGGAGGGGCAGAAGGAGAGAGAGAGAGAATCCCAAGCAGGCTGAGCACGGAGACTGATGTGGGGCTCAATCTCACAAACCCTGAGATCATGACTTGAGCCAAAATCAAGAGTTGGACGCTTAAGCAATTGAGCTGCCCAGGCACCCCTGCCTCTTTTTTTTTTTTTTTTTTTTGACGTCACAGATTAATGAAGTGGTTTCCTATGCTATTCATACCTATTTCTTATCAGGTTAATGTATATTATTTTCTAATTAAAAACCATTTTCAATTATAAACATATATTAGACTGCTTTGAGATCACATAATTTTATCATATTTTAGTTGATTACTGAAATGTTTAAGAATATATTTTTTTAGATTTAGGTCATGCTTTCAGTCTTGAACTAAACTTTTCTTCGTGATGACACAGTATTTTTAAAAGCATGTTTTAGGGGTGCCTGGGTGGCTCAGTTGGGTAAGTATCCAACTTTGGCTCAGGCCATAATCTCACGGATTGTGTGTTCAAGACCCACATCAAGCTCTGTGCTGACAGCTCAGAGCCTGGATCCTGCTTCGGATTCTGTGTGTCTCTCTCTCTGCCCTTCCCCCACCCATGCTCTGTCTGTCTCTCTCTCAAAAATGAATAAACATTAAAAAAATTAAAAAAAAATAAAAACATGTATATAATTAGCAAACCCTTCATATAAGATGTTCCATTTGTATCCATGAAAAAAATAGATATTTTTGTAACAATTTCCTAATAATTACAGGCATTTTACCAGTTAATCCCGTAGTTCTTAGAAAGTATCCCAAGGCCTCATAGCAAACTCACAGGAACACCAAATAATATTTTAAAATTTTAGTGAAACCCAGTGAGATATTTGGATTCTGTGCATTCTATTTTACAACTACATCACACAAGGAGCTATTATCTGTTTTGGTCTGGGTATCAAAAAAAACAAAACAACACAATTATTGAGAAACTAAGGTAGTTATAACCCATGAAATATTGGTATCTCTGCTTTAGTAACTTTAATGAATGATAGAACTTGATAGCCGCACATGTTTGAATTGCTTTAAATTTTTCATAGCATCAGCATGATTTCGTAACATATCAATATTTCTCTCAGACACTAGATATATTTTATTAAAAATGAAATATAGAAAATTTTCTAAGGGGAAAAGTTGTAATTGTGTGTGTGTGTGTGTGTGTTTGTTGTGTGTGTGTAAAAGAGAGATATAGAAAGAGATTTTTTAGGAAAAGATCATAGTAGAGAAAGAATGGCTCAAGACAGCCAAACCAGTGTTTTTAAATATTCTAAGAGCAAATCCAAACTACTCTGATTATAACTGCTGATAAAGGTGATTGATGGAAGAAAAATATACAGACCTATGGAGGAGTAAGTCATACGAAGACATGGAATATAATTTAAAGATGTTTACATAACAAGAAATAAATTGAGATTAAGGATGGGAGTGTGATACTTAGGTCCTATTCATAGACACAATTAAGAAGAATATTAAATCATGAACAAAGTACAACATGTGACATGATAATGAGGTTGAATTATTTGGCCAATTTAATTTTGATTTTAGTACTGTTAAATAGCATTTTTATTAGTTTGTAAGATGCATCACAAATCAATCCAATATGACTTTAAAGTCACCTTAAAATGTTTTTCAGTTTAATTTTCTTTTACTTTAATGAAGATTTTTAATGTTTAAGATGAATCAATGGCATTTTAAGCTGTTATACTGAACATAATAACTTGGTGATACATGATTTTTTTGTGATTACCTAAAAATAAAGTTTACCAGAGCCAATTTTCTTAATTCCACTAAATAACAAGTATACTGAGGGCAAGAATGCAGGATGGCAATTGTGAATCTGTAGATTCAGTGAATATCCAGTGCAGTAGTCTTAGAAATATAGTTAAATATGTCTTACATACCTTCCTAGTATCACTTCCTTCACCTTCAGGTATGTTTTTATACTTATTTTGATTTAGGAGTATCTAGATATCAAAAAACTAAAATTTTCCTTAAAACTATTTAACTATATAAATTTATATTTCCACTATGTATTGTACATTCCTGTGATGTGAAAATCAGTGAATATCAGACATTTCAAATAGGGAAGCTAGACAGAAAACTTGGGTTGAATGATCCTGTTTGTGTAAATTCCTCTATAAGATATGGTCCCAAATGCATAATCAGGAAATGTTATTTCCTAAAGTGGAACTTGGCCTCAATGCACAACCTTCTTTGATTGAATTTCCATTGGCAACACTTCTCTGCATGAATCCAAGAGATAGATAGATTAAATATGACTTTATAGAGGGTTCATTTTCTCCTACTTCCAACTAGGATGATTACATGTAGAGTTACTCTAGCCTCACTTTTAAAGAAAACCCATACTTCAATAAATAAATTTTAAAAAAATTAAAGCTTTTAGCTCTAGAGGGAAAGCAATCTACCATCCAATACGAAAAAAAATAGAGAATAATTTCATCATTTATGAAACATTCTTGTTAATATTAATATCTCACCTTTAATTGGTTCCTCTGGACATTCAATCAACTCAGCATATTCAATTTTACTGAGAACACAACTGTGAATATATTCAAAAGTTTCAAAGAGTATAACTGTTAAAAGTGCAGACAGGAAATTATGGTCATTAAGTCTCATACAGCTTCAACTACTTTTGAAAGTATTTTGACATTTTGTAAATATATTAAAGAACCATTGACATAAAAATTGTATGTTAAGTTAAACTGTATTATTTATTTTTTTAGAAAAACATTCATTTTTGACAGGGAATAGTTTCAAAGGAAACTTGCTGATGGGATTTAGGAGACTTGTAAGTATATATGTACTATATTATTTTTTCGGAGTTTTAGGAAAAAAGATTCTACCCCAAGATTTTATTTTCAACCCTTTAAAAAATCTTAGGTCCTTAAATATCTCAGACAACAATATTTATTGCCACCTTTATAATTTGATCAAATATATCCTGATATGAAATAAATAGGGATATAACCCTACTTAGATTTAAAGAACAAAATTGCTTCCATTTGGAATAAACATTTTTTTTGAGACAGAGATAAAGAGCCCATGCACAAGTGGGGAAAGAGCAGAGGGAAGAAGGGAGAGAGAGAAAGAGTAAGAGTGAGGGAGAGAGAGAGAGAGAGAATTTAGTAGCTCAACATCAGGCTAGATCCCATGACCCTGGGATGGTGATCTGAGCTGAATTCAAGAGTCAGTCTCTTAACCGACTGAGCCACCCAGGAGTCCTGGAATAAAATTTTTCTGTGAAATATTCTTTCTTAGAATAAATACCAGAAATTACAGCCATATATCAACATAACTACATAAATATAATGAAACCACATGGAAAACTACAATATTCTCTAAATCCATCACTCAGTTTTTCACTTACAAGTCTCAGCCCTATAGCATTACCCACTGAAATCACTCTACCAATTCAAGTATGGGTGTAGATTTGGGTATCTTTGCCTATCTTTTCATATCACGGTGCGCTCATAATTAACGAACAGTGATTTATACATAGACTTAAATTATTTTATAATTTCCCAATTTATAATTCCTAACTTTGAAATACTACCAATAAGATTCAAAATGTACTTGAAAACAAGGTCAAATAACTAGTTTTAAAATTTTTGAAACAAGAGATTAAGAAATATACCAAAAGTCGTACACTATATCCTGCTTGGAATCTATACATAAATTACCAACATATAGAAAATTACCTTGAAAAAGTACTTGAAATAGTCCAGGTTATTTTTAAAACCCATCTCATACAATGACTGGAGCACAAACCCAAACTTTAGCAAGATAAAACATTACTCCACAGGATTTTTTAAAATGTTTTCCTAAGTAATAGCATGTGTTTTTGCTAGTGCTGTACTGACTATGGACTTATTTTGCATATTTTTAAATTCTTTTCAAAGTAGAGTTCTTTCTATACACACAGTTATACATACATAGTTATAATTTCATTATGAAAGTAACTTGTGTCAAAATATCTCTATTTAATATCTCTTATCTCTATTAAAGGCATCTGGGTGGCTCAGGTGGTTGGGCCTCTGACTTCAGCTTAGGTCATGATCTCGCAGTTTGTGGGTTCGAGCCCTGGGTCAGGCTTTGTGCTGACAGTTCAGAGCCTGGAGACTGCTTTGGATTCTATGTCTCCCTCTCTCTGCCCCTCCCTGACTTGTGCTCTCTCTCTCTCTCTTTCTCAAAAATAAACAAACAAACACAAGCGATGGACTCTGTTATTTTTGAAATTGTATGAAAATAATGTTTGCTCTACTTAATATTCTAGTCTACTAATGTTGGCTAGAAGTTCTGTAGTGTCAAATATATTACTTAAATAAGCTAAAACAATGAAAAATCTCCTCTGTAAATTTGGCTTATGCTGCCTATTTTTGTTTTGTTTTGGTATAAATTCTTGTATGTGGAATTTTTTGTTGCTGTCCAAGAAAATGTTTACAACAGTCTTGATTGATATTTACAAATTTTATTCCAGAAAGAATTTTTAAATCAACTCATACTTTTATAGCAGTATTATTTTATTTGTATTTTATTTGTTCATGAATACATTTGTTACATGTATTTTATTTGTTCATATTTTAATTCATGTTGTTTTATAAACCATACTGTTAGATTTAGCTCTTTTGAAATGAGAAATTTTGTTACCATATAAAACCAGATTATGTGGTAAACTTGATTTGTAAGGTGTGTATGTTGCATTAGTTTTGTAGTGCTTGAGTGTAAGATCTTCAGTATCATATTTATCTTCCATTACAAGGTAAATACTGTGTGATAATATCTACTTCCATGGAGGGTATAGTAGAAACAACAGGCCAATACTTCCACTGAAAGAATTAGAGAAAATGAATATATATTTCAAATTGCATTGTAAAGATATTTGAGAGATAGGTATCCTATTATTAATCAGACTCTACCTTCAAATAATCTTAGATAAGACTTCAATTGTAATGAAAGAGATTTAAAGTTTAAATCATATGCTAATCCTCTCTTCCACCTATTATGGCATTTTACATCATCAAAAATTATTCTTTATATGACAGCTTAACTTGTGGAGTGCTAAATAACATAATAAATATCATTCACATTTAAATTCATTTCACTCATTTCCTAAAATATTTGTTTTTAATAGATCAAGGTTCTACCTGTATGACATTTCTCCTCCTTGTAGAACTTCCTTTAATATTCCATATATGCTGGTAATAAATCTTATCAGTTTTTGTGTATCTGAAAGTTATATATTTCCTTCATTTAAAAAGAAAAAAAATATTTTCACTGTGTATAGAATTCTCACAAAAAAGGGAGAAATCATTTGCAAATATATGTAACAGTCTTATATGCAGAATATATATTTTAAAATCCTACAACTCAGAAAGAAGTCATAAAACTACATCTAAACATGAGAATTTTTAATAGCTATTTCATCAAAGAATACATATGTATGACAAGTAATCAAGTGAAAAATTATTCATGAAATAATTTTTTTAGGATAATGCAAAACAAAATCATTAGATTATACCACTACAATTCCTCTGAAATAGTAAAACTGTAAAATGATTGTCTGTACTAACTATTGGCAAGGATGTGGAACAATTATAACACTCATTTACTGTGGGGGTAATTGCATAAACACTTGGGAAGACAATTTTACAGTTACTTAGAAATGTATATATTCACCTACCAAATCACTTAGCTATTACATTCTACATATTTACTCCAAATAAATAAATATGCCCATCCAAAGACTTGATTAATTGCAGCTGTATTTGTAAAATCAAAAACCCAGAACCAACCTAACAAAATTTTGCTTATCCATACAATGGAATACTACTCAGCAATGAAAAAGAATGAAGTAGTGATATAAACAAGGATAAATTTCAAAACACTTATGTTGAGGTTTTTAAATGTTAAATAAAAGGCATGTAGTGTACAAAAACATTATATAAAATTCTTGAAGATATGATCTAATCTATAGGGACAGAAAACAGATCAGTTGTTGCCCGTAGTCAGAAGGTAGGAGAGATGGAATAATAAGCAGTATTAGTCACAAAAAACCTTCTTGTAGTTTTGTATATGTTCACTATTTATATATGTCAAACCATACCAAGCTGTATTTCTAAATCAGCATATACCATTGTGAAAGTATAGATTAAAAACAAATCCTAGGAAATAAGAAGACATATCTCAGCAGTCTATCTTTGTAAAAATCAAGAAGCTTTGGGGGTGCCTGGGAGGCTCAGTCAGTTAAGCATCTGACTTTGGCTCAGGTCACGATCTCATGGCTCATGAGTTCGAGCCCCACATGGGGCTCTGTGCTGACAGCTAGGAGCCTGGAGCCTGCTTTGGATTCTGTGACTCCCTCTCTTCTGCCACTCTACTGCACATTCAAGGTTTCTCTCTCCTCCAAAAATAAACATTAAAAAACTTTTTTTAATTAAAAAAAATTAAAAACTGTATTTTTCAACATAGGTCAAGGCAATTCAATTTTAAAAAATAATCCTTTAAAAAATATTCTAAAATAATTTTTATCCATAAGGAAAAAATCTCTACCCCAAACTCACATTGAATTAAAAAACTCAAAACGGATCATAGATATAAATACAATACTTAAAATTATAAAATATCCAGATTAAAACATGGAAGAGTATCATTTTAACTGATTTGGCAAAAATATTTTAGGTAGGACAAGTTGTACAAGAAAAATATCAGTAAGTTGGACTTCACAAAAATAAAACAAAATTTTTTGACACATTGTTAAAAGTGAAAAAACTGAGTCAAATAGTAGAAAAATATTTTGAAAACACATCTGAAAAACCACTTAAGCATACATTAGTAATAATAACATAAACAGTTAACAAAAGAAATATTTGAACAGACACATCATAAAATAAGATATATGAGTGGCAAATATATGCATAAAAATAGGTGTGTCATCATTATTCATGAAAAGAATACCAATAAAAACCAAACTGAGAACCTCAACAGATAAATTCCAGGCACTAAGTGAAAACAGCTCAATGCAAAAGTGTACATATATATGATTCAATGCACATGGTATTCGGAAAAGCCAACCAAACTAAGTGATTTCCAGGAGCTGGAGAAATGGAGATAACTGCTTAAAAGAGATACAAGAACATGTAAATGTTCTATACTTTGATTTCTGTGTTGGCTAAATCAGTGTATAATTTTTATGCACAATTTATAGGACTGTATACGTAAAATACTGTATTTTACTGTATAGAAAGTATATCCCCCAAAACTGACTTAAAAATATCTAACAAGACTGGTTAGGAGAAAGGCATATGGAGAGAGACTTCAGTTACTAATATCAAAATTGAAAAAGGATATATTATCATGAATCCTATAGATAAAGAAGAAAACAGAATATTAAATTCTTTATGTTAGTACATTGACAATGTAGGCAAATCTGATAAATTCCTTGCAAATACTTGTTACCAACACTGAAATAAGAAAAAAAAAATAGAATTTAGAAACTGAAGAGTAAGCCTTGTATCTGCTAAAAAATAATTTTATAATGAAAATAGTTTCTGTAAAGCACATCCAGGAACGGATGGCTTAACTGCATAAAGTTTTAAATATTTCAGGATGAGATACCAATGAAGTACAGATATTTGGAGGGGAAAAAAGGAAATGAACATTTTTCATATCATGAGGCTTACATACGACTCAAGGCAAGAGCAACGGGTGGTAAAGAATTTTCACCATCACAACAAACTAAAAACATAGACAAATGTATATAAAACATTCATTTTCAAATATTTAGACAATAGGTATTTGTATGGGATAAATTATGCTCCCCATTCAGATGATGAAGTCCTAACCCTCAGTACCTCAAATGTCACTGTGTTTGGAGATAGGGCTTTCACAAGTTAATTGAGGTAAAATAATGGTGGTTTCTAATGCAATATGGGTGGGTCCTAAGGTTAATGTGACTGGTGTCATAGGAAGGTGGTCAACACTAAACAAAGACAGTCATCTACAAGGCAAGGAGAGAGACCTTAGAAGAAAGCAACGCTGCCAACCCTGATCTCCAACTTCCAGTTTCCAGAATTATGAGAAAAGAAATTTATGTTGTGTAAGCCACCCAGTCCGTGGTACCTTGTTACGGCAACCCTAGAAAATGAATAAACATGGCAGAACTGTGATCTTGAGAAGAAAGTAACAAGGTAAGCCCTGTTACCACCAAGACTTTCTGCCTGTACCCAATTTTTGGACTGCAGCACATAAGGAAGTAATTAAACAGAGTAGTGCTGTCCCACTGACTTGAGGACACAAATATGGTCGTTTTTGGAGGCTGAAGGTGATGAAATTTGAAGTGTAGACTACTAAAGAGAAGTCGTTTCTGAAGATGTGAAACTCCAAAATCTTTATAGGTGTCCTCTTAAGTCTTTGGCTGCGTAGTAAACTACACATATGTAAGGGAAAATTCCATGAAGCCTAGCAAAATACTCCAAAATCATACTAGAATAGAAGATGTTTGATTTCTGTCTAATCAAAAAAGAGACACCTTGTTAAAAACCTAATGAAATTAGCATAGAACATAAAAAGTCATTCATTAATCTTAGGGCTTAATTAGCTTTAAAGCAATGTCTACTCTAGATCCTTCTTATCACACCTTAATATAAATGTTCAAAGGATCAACATAATTTTCAAGTAACTAATCTTTCTGCCAATACTAACTTCAACACCTGACAAAGGGAAAAAAATATTGTGCAAAGACACAAAAATATATTAAAGTGTCCAGCATTCATTAAATTTACCCAAGAGAATGAAACCATATGTTCACATAAAGTCATGTTCACATAAAGTCTTGGTCACAAATGTTCATGGCAGTTTTATTTATAAGCATCCTAAACAAAAGATAACCTAAATGCCCATCAACAGATGAGTGAATGGGGGCACCTTGGTGTCTCAATCGGTTAAGCATCTGTCCGACTTTGGCTCAGATCATGATCTCGCAGTTTGTGAGTTTGAGCCCTGTGTTGGGTTCTGTGCTAACAGCTCAGAGCCTGAAGCCTATTTGGATTCTGTCTCCCAATCCCTCTGCCCCTCCCCTGCTCTCACCTGTCTGTCTCTCTCAAAAATATATAAACATTAAAAATTACAAAAAAAGGTGAATGAATGAAAACATTTTAGTATACATACAATGGACTTCCAGGAATGAAAAAATAAAATAACCCACAAAGATTAATCAAAATAATTATGTCGATCAACTTTTCATGTAACTATACTTTCTTTTGTAAAGTATGTGGTCAAATATTTTGCAAATTTGTACTGGGCTGTTTTTATTCTCATTAATAATTTTTAGGAGTTCTTTATTCCATACATTGTCATTTGTCAAAAGATAGACAAAAATCATTTCATATTATATGATTACATTATAAGATTCTAAAAATAAAAATTCTATAATGACAGAAATCTGATCAATGTATTTCTTTAGAAATCTTCATTTTGATACAATGGGATATCACCTCCTCCCTGTCAGAATGGCTGAAGTCAACAACACAAGAAACAACAGGTGTTGGTGAGAATGTGGAGAAAGGGGAACACTTTGCACTGCTAATGGGAATGCAAACTGGTACAGCCACTGTAAAAATACTAATTGAAAGGGATACATGCACCTCAATGTTTATAGCAGTACTATCTACAATAGCCAAATTATGGAAACAGCCCAAGTGTCCTTCAATTGATGAACCAAAGAACCACTTCTTTATCCAAAGAAGATGCGGTACATATAAACAATGGAATATTGTTCAGCCATAGAAAGAATGAAATCTTGCGATTTGTAACAATATGAATGAAGCTAGAGTATTATGCTAACCAAAATAAGTCAGGAAGAGAAATACAAATATCATATGATTTCACTTATATGTGGAATTTAAGAAAGAACATTAATGGGCAAATGAAAAGAGAGAGAGAGGCAAAGCAAGAAACAGACTCTTAACTATAGAGAACAAATTGACATTGTAAAATTGATAAAAACTTAAAAAAATAAAAGAAATAAAAGAAATGTTCTGTTTGAGAGCATGCATAATAAAGCTTATTTATGCACATCTCTGGAAAAAGTATTATTGATTTCCCTTGATATTTCCTATATAAAGTGTTTGAAAGTGTACAAGTATCTTTCGCACCAACAGTTGGTGTAAAGATGCTGTTCATTTTACCATTCTAGTGGGTGTGTAATAGTATATTCTGGTTTTATTTTGCATTTCCCTAAAGAGTAATTATGGTAAGCAGTTTTTCATGTTATCTGTCATCTAGATATCTTCTTCAGTTAATTCTCTGTTCAAAATTACCCATGTTTGGGGAAATGATGTTGTAGTCTTAATACTGAGAGTTAAAAGAAATCAACATATTATAGACATACGTTTCCTGAACTACACAAAAAGGAAAATAAAACCTGAAACAAAATTGAAATCATAGCACAAAATTGGTTGATATCAATCCAAATATATAAATAACCATTTTAAATAGGAATCGTAAATAGTCCGATAAAAACAAAGATTCTCACAAGGCATACAATAAAAAGACTTAACTGTATATTGTTTATGACACACCCATTTTACATTTAAAGATTCAGATAGGTTAACAGCAAAGGAATAAATAAAAATATACCATGCTAATGATGATTAGATGAAATCTGGGATAGCTATATTAATTGCAGACAAATCAAATTTCCATACAAAGAAAGTTATGAGGGATAAAGAAGGGCCACAAAATGATAAAGAGGTTAATTCTTAAGAAGTCACAACAATTCTAAACCTGCTTGCAACTAACAACAAAATATCTAAATATGTGGCCGCAAAACTGATAAAATTCAAGGTAGAAATATAAAATTCAAGGTCTTAGGTGGAGACAACAACATTCCTCTGCTAATAATCAATACATGGAAGACCCATTGAAAAAAGGGTATAGTTGGTCTGTACTGCATTATCAAGTAACTTGATCTAATTGACATGTTTAACACTTCCGTTAATTAACAGCAGAATACACATTCTTCAAGTTTGCATGGTACTTTTAAAAGATAGGACACATTATGGGACATAAAACATATCTTAACAAATTAAAAACAATAAAAATTATTGTTAAATACAAAGTATTCATGTATTATTAAATGTATTGTTAAATACAAAGTATATTCTCCTACTGCAGTGGAATTAAATTAGTCAACAACAGGAATATAGCTGGGAAATACTCAAATATGTTGGAACTAAACAACACGTTTTTAAATAGCACATGGGTCAAAGAAAAAGTTTCAAAAGAAATTTAAATTTTTTTAATTTAATTAAAATGAAAAAAAGTTGTCTAAATTTTTGATATGAAGCAAAATCTGTTCTTAGAGGAAATTTCTGTCATTAAAAATGATATTTGAGAGGCACAAAGTTATAAAATCAATAATCTAAACTTCCATGATATTGGAATTTGTAATAATAAATATGTGTTTAATCATCCTCCCCTTTCTGGCAAAGAGCTCCTAACACCTTTGGAATCTCCTAAGTTATGAGAGTGTTAAAGATGGCTGGATACTCACAACAATCCCTTTACAACGCCACCTCAGTTTATGTTAATGAGGTGACTTTTGGACAGTGTCTTGGGATGGGCCTGGTCAACATAAAGACCAAGTGATTCCAGGATTGGAACTTTCAGCTGCTCCTCAGCACACGCCTCCAGTGAAGGGAGAAGCACGGGAGCTTGAGTGCAATCATCAACAACCAATTATTTAATCAATCGTACCTATGTAATGAAGCATCCATACCCAAAAGTACAGAGTTTAGAGAGCTTCTGGGATGGTGAACATGTACAGGTGGTGGGAGAGTGGTGTGTCCAGAGGAGTTATGAAAGCTCTGCACCCCTTTCCCTATACCTTTCGCTATGCATCTCTTCAAAAAAAAAACCACAGAGAAAAATCAACATAACCAAAAGCTAGTTCTTTTTAAAAAAGTAATAAAATTGCTATGACTGTAGCAAGGCTAACAAAAATAAGATTCAGAAAGTGAAAATACTAACAATATCATAACTAAAGAAGGAATATCCCCACTAATCTCATTGAAATGAAAAAGATAATAAAAGACCTCTATGAACAACTCTATGCCCACAAGCTTGATATCTTAAATGAAATGGAAAAAAATTCTCAAAAGACAAAATGACCAATATTCCTAAATGAGGAACAGATAACCTGAATAGGTATATATCTCTTAAAGAAACAGAATCAATTATTAGTTATTTTCCAAAAAAAAAAAAAAAAAAGCATTAGACCCAAAAGATTTTACCAGTGAATTCTAACAAACGTTAAGCGTAAAACTTACATCAATTCTCTGTAATCTATTCCAGAAAATAGAAGAAGAGGAAACATTTCTATATGAACACATGAGGCCAGCATTATACTAACATCAAAACTAGGCAAAAATTTAAAATTACACCAAAAATAATTAGGCACCTATGAATAAACCTAACCAAAGAGGTGAAAACCTCTACTCTGAAAACTATGTAAAATATTGATGAAAGAAATTGAAGACAACACCCAAAAACTGAAAGATATTCCATGCTCATGGATTGGAATAATAAATATTGTTAAAATGTCTGTACTAACCAAAAAAAGAAAAAATCTTTATAAAGTAGCATTCAATGAAATCCTTATAAAATACCAAAAGCATTTTTCACAGTACTAGAACAAACAATCCTAAAATTTGTATGGAATCACAAAAGACCCCAAATAGCTGAAGAAATCTTGAAAAAGAAAAGCAAAGCTGGAGGCATCACAATTCAAGACTTGAAGGTATACTACAGAGCTATAGTGATCAAAATACTATGGTACTGGCACAAAAATAGACACATTGATCAAAATATAATCAAAACCCACAAATAAAGCCACAGTTATCTGGGCAATTAATCTTCCATAAAGCAGGAAAAAAATATCCAATAGGAAAATGACAACCTCTTTAAAAAATGGTGTTGGGAAAACAACACTGGTGTTGGACAGCAACATTCAAAAGAATGAAACTGGACCAAGTTCTTATACCATACCAAAAAAATAAAAAAAAAGGGGGTTAAAGACCTCAATATAAAACCTGAAGCCATAAAAACTCTAGAAAAGTACACAGGCAGTAATTTTTCTGATATCGGCCGTAGCATCATTTCTCTAGACAGGTGACTTGAAGCAAGGGAAACAAAAGCAAAAAAGTAAACTATTGGGACTACGTCATAGAAAACTTCTTGAACAGCAAAGGAAATGATTAACAAAACTAAAAGTCAATTTATGGAATGGGAGAAGATATTTGCAGATGACATATCCAGTAAAAAGTTAGTATCCAAAATTTATAAAGAAATTATGCACCTCAACGCCCCCAAAATAAATATTCCAATTAAAAATGGGCAGAAAACATGAACAGAAATTTTTCCAGAGAAGGCATACGGATGACCAACAGACACATGAAAAGATGTTCAACATCATTCATCACCAGGGAAATGCAAATCAAAACCACCATGAGATATGACCTCATACCTGTCAGAATGGCCAAAATCAACAACACACATATTGGTAAGAATGTGAAGAAAAAAGAACACTCATGCACTGTTGATGGGAATGCAAACCACTGCAGTCATTATAGAAAACAGTATGAAGCTTCCTTAGGAAGTTGAAAATAGAACTACCTGATAATCCAGCAATTGCACTATTGGGTATTTACCCAGAGAATTAAAAAACACTAATTTAAAGGTATACATGCACTCCTATGTTTATTGCAGCATTATTTACAATAGCTTAATTGTAAAAGCAGCCTGTCTATCGATACATGAATAAAGAAGTAGTGTGTGTGTGTGTGTGTGTGTGTGTGTGTGTGTGTAATGGAATATTATTTAGACATAAAAGAATGAAATCTTGCCATTTGTAACTACATGGATGGAGCTAGAGAGCATTAGGTTAAATGAAATAAGTTAGAGAAAGAAAAATGCAATGTGATTTCAGTCACAGGTGGAATTTAAGAAACAAAACAAATGAGCAAAGGGAAAAAAGAAAAAGAGAGAAAGAGAGAAACCAAGAAACAGATTCTTATTTAGGGAAAACCAACTGATGGTTACCAGAAGGGGGTTGAGTGGGGAGATGGGTGACATAGAAGATGAGATTTAAGAAGTGAATCCTTCTCATGATGAGAACTGGGTGAAGTATAAAACTATTGAATCATTATATTATTCACCTGAAACTAACATTACACTTTATGTTAAATACTTGGAATTAATCTCCTCACCATCTTGAGGAGAAACAAGCTAGAGAAAATATATTACTAAGAAGAAAAACAACAAACTAATATCTCTCACAAGCAGAGATGCAAAAATCCTTAACAACAACGACAACAACAACAACAAAATATTAGCAAATTGAAACCAACAATGTATAAAATAATTATGCGCCACCACCCACCAAGTTTGCAAGACTGATTAAACGTTCAGTTATTTTTTAAAAATTTATTTTAGAGAGAGAGCAGGGGAGAGGGGCAGAGAGAGAAAGAGAGAGAGAGAGAGAGAGAGAGAGAGAGAGAGAGAGAGAGAGACTCAAGCAGGCTCCATGCTCAGCACAGAGTCCAGTGTGGGGCTCTATCTCACGACTCTAGGATCATGATGAGCTGAAGTCAAGAGTTGGATGCTCAACCAACTGAGCCATCCAGGCACCACTCAGTTATTAATCAATATATTTCAAACATCCATAGACAAGCAAAAATGTCCTTTGCTCGTCATTATTCTTCAACATCATACTGGAAAATTTGGCTAGTGCAACAGTACAATAAAAGGAAATACGACATGTACTTTAGAAAAAGGAAGAATTATCTCTACTTGCAGATAACAATATTGTTTAAGGAGAAAATCACAAAGAATTAACTAAAAAACAAACAGAAAGAACAAATATACACAGCAAAGTTGCATGTTATGAGGTTAACATACAAAAGAAAATTCCCTTCCTGCATACTAGAAATGGACTATAGGAATTTGAAATTAGAGGGGCAAACACTACCAGTTGCAAAAACACAGCCCCCAATATAATAATTAGATACATATCTAACAAAATATATTAAACCTATATTCATAAATTTATAAAATACTGGAAAAAAACAAAGATCTAAATAAATGGAAAGATATTTTCTATTCATGAATTGGAAGACATACAGTTGTTAAAATTCAGTTCTTCCCAACTTGATCTATAGGTTAAATGCAATCCTAGTAAAAAATCCAGTTAGCTATTTTGTGATTATTGACAAACTATTTCTAAATTTATATAAGAAGGCAAACACCTAGATATTCAACACAATACTAAGGAAGAAAAACAAATTTGGAGTAGTCACACTACCTGATTTCAAGATTTTAATGGTACAGTAATCACTATAACATTGTATTGGCAAAACAATAGACACATAGATCAAATAGACCTACATGTAATAATCAATGAATCTTTGAAAAGGAATAAAGGCAAGTCAGTGAAAAATGATAGTCTTTTATTTTTTTAATTAAAATTTTTTTAACTTTTATTCATTTTTGAAGGACAGTGGAGGGAGGGGCAGAGAGAGAGGGAGACACAGAATCTGAGGCAGGCTCCAGGCTCTGAGCTGTCAGCACAGAGCCCAAGGTGGGGCTCAAACCCATGAACCACGAGGTCATGACCTGAGTGAAAGTCGGCCACTCAACCAACTGAGCCACCCAGCACCCCATACAGTCTTTTAAATCAATGCTGCTGGAACAATTGGACAACCCTATGCAAAAAAAAATAATAAAAAAGGAAAGAAAGAAAGAAAGAAAGAAAGACAGAAAGAAAGACAAAAGAAAAAGAAAAGAAAAAAGAATCTGAAGATATGAAGATAGCCCTTATAGTTTTCACAAAAATTTAGTAAAAATGGGTTTTATTTATTTTTTTCTTTTTTTCAACGTTTTTATTTATTTTTGGGACAGAGACAGAGCATGAACGGGGGAGGGGCAGAGAGAGAGGGAGACACAGAATCGGAAACAGGCTCCAGGCTCTGAGCCATCAGCCCAGAGCCTGACGCGGGGCTCAAACTCACGGACCGCGAGATCGTGACCTGGCTGAAGTCGGACGCTTAACCGACTGCGCCACCCAGGCGCCCCAGTAAAAATGGGTTTTAGACTTAAATATAAAATTATAAAATTTCTTGAGTGAACATATAAGAAAATACATATGACCTTCATTTCAGTGTGAGTTTTTAAATACAACATCAACAGCATGACCCTTCAAAGAGAAGAACTGATGTATAACTTTATTAAAATTTAAAACTTCTCTACAAAAAACACTCTTAAGGGAATGAAATAGAGAACAAACACCTTAAAAGAAAATATTTGTAAATGCATATCTGGAAATCAAAACCTCGTATCTAAAATATAATTTTTTTTAACTCAACATTAAGAAAACAAATAATCCAATTAACAAAATGGGCGGATCTGAATAGAAAGTGTACAGATCACAAAGAAACATATGAAAAGATGTTCAACATCATTTATTAGGAGAAAGCTACAAATTAAAATCACAATGAGATATCATTACATAAATATTAGAATAACCAAAATCCAAAGCTGACAATACTAAGAGCTGACACTGTCACAGAGCGTAGGAACTCTCATTCATTACTACAGATAAGGCAAAATAGTACAGCCACAGACATACATTTAGGTAGTTAGTTATAAAATTAGATATAGTTTACCTTATAGTCCTGAAATCAGGCTCAGAGAACTCCAACTGAGTTGAATATTTATGTCCAAAAAAAAAAATCCACATAGATGTTTACAGTAGGTTATTCATAATTACCCAAAACTGGAAGCAACCAAAATATTCATTATTATGTGACTGGATAACAAACTTTAGTATATCCATATATAGAGTGATAAAAATAAATATGCTATCAAACCATGAAAAGACCTGGAATAAACCTAAATGCATATTGCAAAGTGAGAAAAGACAGTCTGAAAAAGGTGTATAGTACATTATTTCAATTATATGCATTTCCAGAAAAAACAAAACTAATGAGATTTGTCAAAATCTAGAGAACTTTATGGCCCAAAAATTCCCTTAATGAACACAATTTTTTAAAACTTCATTTAGATATTTCAAGATGGATTAAAGAATGTAAGAAAATAATCTGAATGTCTTAAAAGAAATGAAACTATATCAATAACGGGGATAGGACAGTAAAATAACAATTTAACCAATTTTGAAAATGAATGGAATCTGTAAGACTAAAGGGAGTGGAACTTCACATAAGCCCTGAAAAAGTATTGGTTCCCACTGAGTACAGGTTAAATATTCTGAATCTACTATACATACATACTGGAATTGAACAAGTAAGTAAATTGATTGTTTCTCATTGTGGGCCAAGTTTTTCATTGTTACAGTAAGAGTTTACAGAAGACACAAAGAACAGGCTAAAATGTTCCATGTGATAATGGATTTTAATCTATTGAAACCATCAGTGTGAACTTTAGCTTCATATGTGAAAGAGCAGACCTACGCCCGCAGACTCCATCTTGTTCTGTGTCCTCCACCTTGAGTGACTATGTCCCCGACATGGCCCCTTTCCGGGAAAATCGCAAAAACCTCAGACCACGCCTCCTCCCCTTGAGTAACCTCCTGCTCACCCATTGAAACTTCCCTATCAAAACATGCCTGGTGACCTGCATAACGGAACTCTGACCCTTCCCCAGCCAATCGGCCGAGGCCACAGCCATTACCTCACCAACTGCCCCTAGACCCCTATAAAATCTTTGTGCTTTTGAAACTCGCTCTCTCTCCCTGGCATCTCACCGCTGCGTAGGTGCAGGTAGGGGATTGAGCTTGAGCTAGCTCGAATAAAGGCTCTTTGCTTTTGCATTGGACTTGGCTCCCTGGTGGTCTTTGGGGATCACGAATTCTGGGCATAACAATGGACACAGATGGTTCCATATAGAAATATGTATAGACATATATACACAGCATTCCTGTGGCAATGATCACAGCTAGCCTCAGATTTTGGTTTTTGATACCACTGTTAAAAAAAAAAAAAAAAGAACTAGACATCCTTCGAATATCTGCTGAATCTAGATTTTGGGCAGAAAACATACAATTTTATCTAGGAAGTGTCCTGGAGTACCAGAAAGTAGTAAAAGTTTTAAAAACCAAATCTCACAGTGATGGAGTATGTCAAAGGGACCCAAGAACCAACTGAAAGAATTTCAAATAGCCAAAGCTGGTAAAATTAGAACTACATAAATACACTTGTATCGGATTATAAACTAATGTATAAAATAATTTAAGAGACGTCATTAAAATTTTTTTTAATGTTTATCTATTTTTGAGAGAGAGAAAGAGAGAAAGAGTGTGTGAACAGGGGAGGAGCAGAGATATAGGGAGACACAGAATCTGAAGCAGGCTCCAGACTGCCTGTCAGCACAGCCTGACGTGGGACTTGAACCCACAAACTGCAAGATCATGACCCGAGCTGAAGTTGGACGCTTAACCAACTGAGCCACCTAGATGGTCTAAAATAATTTAAGAGACTTCTATTTCTGGGTCTGCAGGTAAGGAGCTTGGAAGTTATTACTCCATCCTAACAACAAGTTAAAACCTGAACAGAATGAAAGCCAAATTTTCCTAAATCAATAAGAGAAAAGATGACACAGGGCAAAGCTCTGCTCCGAAGAATGAACAGAAAAACATAGTTTACCAGAGCAGAAACTCACAACAGGAAGACTGCCATGGGAACCAGTACTGGAGGAGGAAAACTTAACTATAAATATGAATTACAGGAAGCTCAGTGCAGACAAGTCAGAGAGCTAAAAACTCCAGGGGACCCAGTCGTTGGGGCGGGGGGGGGGGGGGGGGGGGGGGGGAGGGGAGGAGGGAGGGATGGGTGGTCTGACAATAACGGGAGATTTCCTTCCGGAAGCTCAAATAGGTTCCTGCAATAAATATCAAGGAAAATCCCCTTCCTGCTCCTGCACAGGGGAAAAGGAATTATTTTGAAACATCCCAGAGCACTCTATTCTTAACAAGGCTGCCCTCAGGGGAAACTAATTAACCAGAAGCTAACTAACCTAGAGAAAGGAAAGGGAAATACCCAACTCTAGCCTGTTCTGGCCATCTGATCCTCTGTGGGTGGGAGGCGCCAGGAAAAAAGTTTGAGAAACATTTGTGAAATTCACAGTCCAGAGGCAGAAGCTTACCAAGCCGAAGACCTAATCATAGGGATTATACAATGCTTCCCCTCCCTGCACCCCTCACCATCAAACATACTAAGGCCTAGTTAGAGTGGTTCCTTTTACCTAGAATGCAATGTCCAGCTATCGAGGAAAAAGTTACAAACCATAACAAAAGGCAAAAAACACAATTTGGAAAGCCAGAGCAAGCATCGGAACCAGAGATGGTTGGGATATTGGAATGATCATAATGGGGCTTTTAAAATAATTTAACATGAGTCTATACTAAAATAAATCAATCATGGAATAAATAAATACAAGGAAGAAAGTAGACACGTCTTCTGTGCAGGGAAATGCCAAATATTGAGTGTAGACACTCTGTCCTTCTCGGGGTAAAGTATAACTCCTTAGTTCCTTAAGTATAGGCTGCACATTGTGATTTCCATACAAGGAGTACATTATGGAAAGAGGATCAAGTAACTTCAATAGGGAAGAACTTGGCAAACACTAACTACCTCAGCCAAGTAATCAAAGTCACCATCAAAAGTAAAAGTAATGCTTACAGTATGTACTCAATATGATAAAAATGACACTTTACTGCCATGGTCTGCCTTTCAAAAAAAAATAAAAATAAAAAAATGCTGCAGTCTAATCATGAGAAAAACATCAGACAAATGCCAGTTGAGAGACATTTTGCAAAGTATCTTCCCAGTACTCCTCAAAACTGTCAATGTCATAAAAATCAAGGAGTGTCTGAGGAATTGTCATAGCCAGGAGGAGTCCAAAAAGATCTAACAGTTAAATGCAACATGGTCTGCATGGGCTCCTGGAACAAAAATACATTAGGGAAAAATATGGAAATCTTTATGAAGTATAGTCTTTAATTAAAAATACTACATCAATATTGGTTTGTTAATTGTGACAAATAAATTCTGTGGTAATGTAAAATATTCAACTAGAAGAAACAGGCATGGACATGGGGTATACAGGAACTCTCTGTACTATATTCTCAGTACTTCTGTAAATTCAAAATTGTTCTAAAACATGTTTATTACTAATATATAGTTTATGTTTATTAATAAAATGATGTAAAATGATGTGAAAATGATGTGTATAAAAAGATGACCTTTTTTTCAGTAACTTATGTCATTTCAGTATTTGATGTCACACAAATATTGTTTCCTCACAGTCCCCCCTAACCTTGAATTGTTGATGGTTTTTCTCTTTTTATTCCTCTTGCTCACTGAACAGTTTTGACCTGTCTTTATCTAGTATATCCACAAAAGTGCTGTTATTCAGTTGTGAATCATCCCCACCCATTTCGCCAAGAGTTAGAAAAATACTATGTAAAAATTTGTTTAGGGGCGCCTGGGTGGCGCAGTCGGTTAAGCGTCCGACTTCAGCCAGGTCACGATCTCGCGGTCCGTGAGTTCGAGCCCCGCGTCGGGCTCTGGGCTGATGGCTCAGAGCCTGGAGCCTGTTTCCAATTCTGTGTCTCCCTCTCTCTCTGCCCCTCCCCCGTTCATGCTCTGTCTCTCTCTGTCCCAAAAATAAATAAACGTTGAAAAAAAAAATTAAAAAAAAAAAAAAATTTGTTTAATAAGGGTAGACAGTGATTCAGTGTCCAAAGATGCCATTAAGATAACAAATAATGCATGTCTCTTTGAATAGATGAAAAGGAAATTACTAAAAAATAAATAAAAGTCCACATTATTTTTGGCTTTGAGCACAGTTTAAACTACAGTATTTATTTCCTCTAAAAGCTTCATAATTATCACATAATGTTTCTTTTAATCAATTATGTTGCAACTTCCTTCAAAGTGATTAATATAACAATTGGTACTGCCATATAATTACATACAATTTCGTTAATGAAAAGTAATTTTACTTTAATACTGAAGGGTGGTGAGGCATTTTACATGGGCATGCACACATAGATATATTTAATAATTATATATATTCTATACATATATAGAATATATATAGATATATAGAATATATATATCTATATATATATAAATATAGAAATATATATATAATTATATAATCATTATACAGATACATAAGAAAGTTGACAAAATGGGATAGTGCATATAGTGAAAGTAAATGAGATAAAAATCATTTATGAAGCTTATTGTATTGCAGGTCCATAATGCAGAAGGGTACTTCAAATTATTTTAGTTATTTTCCTGAGGTTTTAGGCCTATTGCATGTATAATCATTCATTTATAAATTCTATCAGTAACAATCTGAAAGAGATTATAGAATGAAAAAAAAACCAAATATACATATATATATATATATATATATATATATATATAAACTTTAAATAGTAATGAAGGTAGAAACAAGACAAATAAACAGAAGTTCCTGAACAGTACAGTTTAATGGGGAAGAAAGAATACACAAAATAGGTACTAGCGGGCTGTAAGGCAAAGTGTGTACACACACATGCACACACACACACACACACACACACCTTATGCTCTTTATCTATACATCACACTTTCTGCTCAATTTTCTTCTATCATACAGATTTTTATAAATGCTGGAGATGTGATTGTCCTTATTCATTGGTTGACCCACACTCCTTTTTTTAATGTTTATTTATGTTCTAGAAAGACAGAAAGCACACGAGCTGGGGAGGGACAGAGAGAGGAACAGAGGATCTGAAGCAAGCTCTGTGCTGACAGCAGAGAGCTCCATGTGGAACTCGAACTCATGAGTTTTGAGACCATGACCTGAGCAGAAGTCCCATCCTTAACCAACTGAGCCACCCAGGGGCCCAAGCTCTCTGAAATCAATACAGTTAATTGCTGTTTGTAAAAATTGTTTTCTTTTCAAACCCTGTTAATTCAAAAAGAGATTAAGAACATGTTTTTGAGAAATTTATTTGAAATTGTTTAGAAAAAATTATTTAAATTTTGATAAACAACTGTGCTTAAGTTTATTGCTTCCACTACAGCTGAAATTGATAAAAACCTAAGTAGAGTAAGAAAGGAGATATGATAGATATTAGTGACCATTTTATCATTAAAAAGAATACCTTTCTGAACATAATAGGGAACTGTGTACTTTCTGAAGTGTATTTGCTGAAAAACTTTTACAGAAGAATACAGTTTTCAAAGTTCACCCCTTTCTTTTCACAATGTCAAAACAACTTGTATTTTTCTATGAATGTTCAGATGGAGAGAATGTACCTGGATGAATTACACTCTTATGGGGAAGGGATGGACCACTGAGCTCCTCTAACATTTCGTCTGCGAAGATTTACTCTTTTCTACTGAGGGTGGAGGATGAGAGAATGGGACTTAGCATTCTGTCCATTTGCATTCCAGTCACTGAAATAATAACTGCTATATTGTGTCTAGAGTAGAAAAGGTGCTTTAAAATAAGGGCATTCTCTTGAATCTTAATAGTTTCCACTATAAAGACTGAGGACAGTTCTTCCTAGATTCACTGTTTCAGAGAACTGTTATTAGTTGAGTCAAAACTTTAAATGGCTTTTGTTGTAAAATAAACAATTGGTATATGGCACTAGATGACAGGGATGGTCTGAGAATGGTTTATTGTGACAATGCAATCACTTTAAGGTATTAAATTTCAGGATGAAAACTATAAATCATTCACCTTGCCAGAGTGAAGTTTGACTTATTCCTGTGGTCAACATGGGTACGGACACCAAGGGCAAATGAGTCAGAGTAACTTGATGAGAAAAGCTCTAAAGCAAGAACCACATATCTTTTGCCTCTTGTATGAACAAATATGTTAAATTTCCTCTACTATAAATTTTTTTAATTATATGCCAGCCATGCTTATTTTTCTGCTATATGACTTTTATATTGTATTATATTATATTATATTATATTATATTATATTATATTATATTATTATTGTATTATATTATATTGTATGTAAGTATATGAATAAGTTAAGGCCAGGGAAACATACCGAGACTATAATTGGTTATAGAAAGTATATTTTTAATTTGTATCCGTGAAACAATTTTAATTTTATATTGATAACTATCTCTAATAACATGGCACTGATACAATTTTGTTTGGTGTCATAGGTATATGTATACTTTGATCCACCTTAAAGAATAATGGTATAAGAAACCATAGACTTTATTTTAGAGTTAAATTTTATCTTTCTTAAATTACCGAACTGTCATGGCCCCCCAGAAAATGTTTCTCAAATTTTCATGTGTCTATGAACCACCTGGATCCTATAAAAGGCAGATTTGGCACGTGGAGGGGGGAGGCTAAGATTCTTCATTTCAGACTCCATGGTGATACCAATTATTTTCTTCTGCTGATCACAGTTTAAGTAGCAAATACCATAAGGATATATGCTTTTGTATATCAATAGATAAATGAAATAAAGTAAGCTACTTTCACCATTAGGACTGGTTAAATTCCAGCACGACTTTTGCCTGAATGACATACAAAAGGTTATTACAAGTACATCATCTAGTTCCCTTTTATCTCTTCCTCTTTTCTCCCATATTTCTTATTTCCATTTAAAATAAATGTCTCAACTACAAACACTTTCATTAAGGACTCATGCTGACTTCAAAGTCAGCAGCACAGCTCAAACATAAGAGCACCTTTAACAAAAATGTGCTTCTGAGAAATGGTAACTTTTGTTACCATTTTCTCCTTCTCTTCTCCCTCCTTCTGTACAAAGATCTGACAAGGAATCTTCAACCTCATTTGTTTGAAAACAGGAGCCATGGCAAAGGTGAGCACTGAAGACCAGAAGACAAAGACCATAAATGATCACTTTACTACTTCATTTAGTTTTTGGAAAATATTAAACTATGAATATTCACCTAATACAAAAATTTAAATCATGTTAAGGCACTTAAAAGATTCACTCAAAAATAACAGTTGAAGATACCTCATTTAAAGGCTCTCAACAATTTGGGAGTGTTAATTATGCTTTGTTACTCAGTTTATTACTATACAAAGAGGTTAAAAGTTCTTAAAAATTATATAGATGTATAAATATTTATAAAACATATGCTTTATATAAATATATTTGTATAAAATATAAAAAATTTACATAAAATATATTTGTATTTATATATGTTTTGCATGTTTATATATTTTAATTTTTTTTATTAGTTGTCTTTATTTTTGAGAGGCAGAGAGAGACAGAGCATGAGCAGAGAGAGAGGGAGACACAGAATCCGAAACAGGCTCCAGGCTCTGAGCTGTCAGCACAGAGCCCGATGCGGGGCCGAACTCACAAACTACGAGATCGTGACCTGAGCCGAAATCTGATGCTCAACCGACTGAGCGACCCAGGCGCCCCTATATGTTTATATATTTTAAACAAATATATTTGTACAAATGTATGTAAATATCTTTGTACAAATATATTTATATAAAATATGTTTTACTTATACCTTATGTGTTTACAATAGATTTATACAAAATACATGTATATTTGTATTTACATACATTTAAAAATTTTTAATGTTCATTTATTTTTGAGAGAGAGAGAGACAGGCAGAGTGTGAACCACAGAGGGGTAGAGAGAGAGGGAGACGCAGAATCTGAAGCAGGCTCCAGGCTCTGAGCTGTCAGCACAGAGCTTGATCCAGGGCTGGAATTCAAGAACTGTGAGATCATGACCTGAGCCAAAGCCGGTCGTCCAACTGACTAAGCCACCCAGAAGCCCTGTACTTATGGACATTTTAAAACATATAATGTTACAAGGACACCTGGGTGGCTCAGTTGATTAAGCGTCCGAATTTGGCTCAGGTCATGGTCTCACAGTTTGTGGGTTCCAACGCACATCTGGCTCTGCACTGACAGCTCAGGGCCTGCAGTTTGCTTCGGATTCTGTGTCTCCGCCTCTCTCTGCCACTCTCCTGCTCAAAAAATGAATAAATGTTAATTTTTTTTAAACATAAATGCTACATATGCCATAAAAATATTTTTATGTAATTATTTTTATCCCCTGAATTACCATTTGTGTAAGAACAACCACCGTTTGCAGATCTCACAGTAATGTAATTCCAGGTTAGCAGCTGCAAAGGCAAAAGCAGCTGTAACCTGGTTTTCAGAGGAATTGGAATCATCTTGCACAGGTCCATTTCAAGTTGGTATGAATACACAGATTGCCCTGACCAGGCTTCCACTTTTGTATAGTAGTTATAAAGATAATAGTATAACAAAGAGTTATACTTACTAAATTTGAAGGCATAGTCTATTCTCCTCCAACATTATCTTCAAATGTGTTATGCAGTCTTGATTAAATTTATACAAACAACTGTTGCTTTTGGAAAACTGTAAAAGTTTGGGTTCTAGGAAGGTGCACATTTACATTACACTTACATTAATAAGGCGTGTTTTTAAACAGGATAATTTTAATATATTTGGGTGGATTGTAAATTATTAAATTGGTTTATACAGTGATTTACTGTAAGTGACAAAGCTAATAGCAGTGTTTTATCCTTTGCTCTTGAAGTGATAACTGCGGAGGTACATGCTCTGTGGCCACTTTTACTTTCAGCACACTTCACGCTTCTTGCAACACGTTTGTGACTTTCACATACAGAAAAACTTGTCCTCAGAAGTCTTTAGACAAGCAATCCCTGATACAGTTGTATGCAACTATAATAAGTGGAATTTTCAAAGCAATAAAAAGAGAGTTCATAAAACATTGTTTTCATGACAATAGCACAGAAGCAAAATGAATGTAAGGACAATAGATTATTCATTCAATCTACCGTAATTACTGCAAATAACTACACAGCATACAAATGTGAGCAAATCTCTTAATAAATTCAGAAAATCCACTTAATGGTGGTCTCTCTTCTCTCATTTTAAGTCCAACAACTATCAACTTTTTTTTTTTCTCACTGTTTTTGATTTTTATAACCATTTTTGGTTTGAGAGTTACAAATGATAACTGGATATGTATTAAAATGAATTTCAACATATGAAACTGTGTTTGACCAATACAAAACGGGTAATACATATGTGTTGTTTTGGTCAGTAGTTGAACTAACTGAGCTCTTTGAAATGAATCACTACCTTTCTCTATCATGGTCATTGGTTCATAGGTAAGTTACATGTACTTCATACATATTTGTTGAATCGATGAGTAGATGAGTGAATGTCTATCATAAGTAAAGTTGGCTATATGCTTATTTTGTCTGGCAACCATCTCAGGTAAATATTTATCATGTAATGAATATAATTTTTTCTTATCTCTGTCTTAATTTTCATGATTCATTTCCTTTACAATATTTTAGGAAATATTATGGCATTTTTGTGTTTCTTAGATGTAATGTACTCTTTTAGGGTAAAGATTAAAGAATGATAAATGATTTTAGTCCAGTCAGGTAAATAAACTGTAAATTATATGTGAAAACTGTTCTAATATTTTAAACAATTTTTGCTTTATTTTATTCATCACTTCAAATTTAATCACAAAATAAACTTGTCATAATATTGGATTAGACAAAACCATCTATGATGATATTTTGAAAAGATGTAATTTGCAGATCAGTTAATATCTTTAGTTCTCCGTGAGAATTTTATTTTTGGGGTATTTCATGAGTCATCCCTCACTCATAAGAAAATGTCTACATTACAAAGTAATTTAGAAACGAAGACTAACTTCAACCATGAAATTTAGGATTTTTATAACAAATCATGAAATCTGACAGTGTTCAAAAACCTGGTGTGATCTCCTTGGCCACAAGAAGTTAGGTAGTTTCCTGATTATGAAGACAATACACTATAGTGTTCAAAGGGCAAAGGGTTTAAGGCAGTCACGTCTTTGAAAAATTATCTACACTTCACTGATTTTGTGACTTTGAAGTGTTTGCATAATATATTGATTCATTTACCTTATACATCTATTATATGACACTTAGAAGTTCACTGCTCCATCACTGAAGAAGAAATGATGGTACGAAACCAAGGTTGAGAAACCTAACATCCACAGGGCAAATTGGAAAACACATTAATTAATTATTATCATTTATTTTTGTTTTATAAATTCCCCAGATTTATTGAGATATAATTGACCTATAATGTTATGTCAGTTTAAGGTGAACAACATGTTGATTGGATACACATATATTGCAAAATGATTATCGTCACAGTGTTAGCTCACACCTGCATAATTACTATTTCTTTTGTGTGGTGGGAACATTTAAAATATATTCTCTTAGCAACTTTCAAGTATATAATACAGTATTATTGATTATAATGTCACCATGTTCTCTACACTAGATTCCCAGAACTTATTCATCTAATTCTCCTTCAAATGTTTCCTCACATGACCTCAGGAACAAAGATAATTTGACAGGAAGTTCAGAATAGGGAATTTTGCAACATGGTAATTGATTTGTAAAATAAGGAGAATATAAGAACCATGAGGGAAATGTTTTTATTTCTCCACAAAAAGAGTGTTGCATTTAAAGATACTTCTCTTTCAATTAATAAATTTATAGAATTTATTTTTAAATGTAGAAAATACCATTAAAATCAGAAACACCTAGGGGCGCCTGGGTGGCTCAGTCGGTTTGGCAACCGACTTCAGCTCAGTTCATGATCTCACAGTCCGTGAGTTCGAGCCCCGCATCGGGCTCTGTGCTGACAGCTCGGAGCCTGGAGCCTGTTTCAGATTCTGTGTCTCCCTCTCTCTCTGACCCTCCCGCGTTCATGCTCTGTCTCTCTATGTCTCAAAAATAAATAAATGTCAAATAAAAAAATTAAAAAAAAAATCAGAAACACCTAGAATTTTGCTCATTGGTTTGATTTTTCTAACTGAACAATTTCTTCATTAATTTATTACCTATGACCTAAAATTCATTTTTAAGCTATTATAGTTTTTACAATTGTTTCTCAGAGAGAAACCCTCATTTTCTGGATCTATAAAAAGTAATTAGTTTCTGGATTCTTACCTTTTTAAGTGGTATAGCCTATAATGAAGAAAAAAGGGAAAAACATTTACAGGAAATATCACAATTCTCAAAGGAAACAATCAAATAGAAAATGATTATTATAAATATTCATTTCATGAAAATATGCATATGGGTATGAAAGTTTTAGTATAAGTAGTGTTTTTGTGTTTCTTAGATGTAAGAAACACATCTAATGTGTGTTAAATGTGTGTTAAATGTTTCCACAAATTAATGATAGTGAAATTGAAAAGTAAAACTAGAAGTTGTTAAATTCTTTTCTGCAAAATAGATTTCACAGATATAAAAGGGATTTTAGTTTTCTAAACTATATAGTCTAACATTATTTCTTATATATTGGTTTTCCAACATCAATATATTTTGGTTTCATAGTTTATTTTTCTTGCTGCTTATTATGTGAGAAACCGTAATTCTTTACATGACAAATGAAACAAATATATATATACACACATAAAACAAAGCAGGACTTGAATGGTTTTTTTTTGTAAATCTTAATTACATTTTAGAAAAAGTTAACTTTTTTTCCTATGTAATTTGAATTTATAAAAATTGGTACTACAGGATAATCACATAGCTTCATGTTCTCAATCATACTAAACAGAAGCAAATATATAGGGCATGTAACACAGGTGTAAATTAAATCTATTTTTATGTTTTGGAGCCTAGCAATTTTTTTAATGCTATTTAACCATGGCATAACATGCAAACTGTACTAATAAATTAGAGAGCAAAGAAATGTGCTTCAAGTGTTAGTATAGAATTTATGCTGGTGGTAGACATTATTTTCTGCATTATTGAGCAACAATTATCTTGCTTCACCTATCACCACAATATTTTAAAGTTTTACTTTCATGTGAAATACCTTCTAGTTATCATGAGAGCTGCAAGTATGCTAAATCGCATGGCATACTGCATTTGTTAAGAAAACAGAAGCTGATCACTCCATTAATCCAGAATTAGATGAGTCTACACAGATATTTTCTGTGCTGGGAATGCGAAGCACAGATGTATTTGTATATTTATGTACCCATGTTAAAAACATGCCATATTATTTTTATTCAGCTTCTAAAAATATAAACAACCACTGAAACTACCTTTTGACTTGGTTGATTACTGTTCATGCCGGCATGGAATCTTATAATTTCAACTTAATGTTTAAAATATACCACATTTAATTACCTTCAAGTTGGAACTTCTTGACAATAAAACAATAATTATGTAATATTAAAATGATACTTTAGTGTCTTGAATAGAATATATCTTTACTATCTACAGATAATGCTTGGTATCAGCTATGATATATGTCTTACTTTATATATGTAAATATGCATACATGTCTACCTTTTCTTTCTATCACCTACATAGCTAACTATCTACCTATCTATGACTAGGAGAACTAGATAAACTGAACATGAGTGAGAGAAATGGAGAAATCAAGGATGGCTTCTGTTTGTCTGACTTTAGTAACTGTGTAGATGGCTAATTTAGAGAAATAGTGTAGTTTGGGGCAAGGCCCATTCAGGGGAGACCCAAATGTTCATTTTTAGTATGTTAAAATATTGATATTAGTCAGACATCTAAATATGCCAACTGATCAGGAGGGTCTGTGACTTTAAATATCTGGGCAAGGAATGGAAATCAGTAGCAGTACAGCATTGACAATACTGATAAATTTTGAAAGAGAGGGAAAAGCAAAAAGTAACCAGAGAAGGAAAAGTGGGAGGAAGTCGTGTCAGAGCACCTAAGGTAGAAGTATATGAAGAAAACGGATAAAAGATCAAGTAAAAGGAAGACTTGATGGTATGGGCTTATTGACTGTGACTTCTGGTAAAATGTTGACAGATGGGGTGAGAACAGACATCCTTACTGCCTGATTAAATGTATGAGAGAGATCGAAGTTTCAGTCTAAAGTATAGTAATGGCTACATGTTGTTTTTTAGACATCTCTTGCCCATATTAAGAATAATGTCCTCTATTCCTGGTTTGTTAAGAGTATTTAATCATAAATAGATTCCATATTTGTCCGTTCCCCACCCCCTTGATTCTCAAGACAGCTATATCATATTTTCCTTAACAAATTTTTCCTTGACATATTGATTTTATCCTTTACTTTCTTTTATTAAACCAAACTTGAATGAATAGAATAAAACTAAGAGTCATGGTGTGTTATCCTCTTTCTATATTGAATGGGCAGAAATGGGCTTTTATCCAGAAAATTTCAGTTGCTTAGAAAATTCTCTAGAGAAGGTAAAAAATATATATCTTCTTTTTGAAGTTGAAGGTTTCCTAGGCTTCTCTGAAGGAATTCTGATTTAAAAGATGGGACAGTTGCTGTTGAGGGGAAGATTTAATATGAAACATTAGTTTCAGTGGCTAAGGTGACATGAAACAAATGTCACTACATTTTAGGAAGTAAAAAAAATGAGATATCAAGTTGCTTGTTTTTTAATAACAATGTGAATTTAAATTCTTTGAGGAAAAAAATTAACAGGAATTTAGCTTCTCGAGTATCTGTGCAAAGATGAAGTGAAAATATGAATATTTGAAGACCGAGCCCATAGTATTATAAGTTCTTAATAAGTATTATTTAAAAATTATTTTTATCATTTTTAAAAGGTATGATGATGCTGCTGATGATCATGAAATAGTAGTAAGACCATGAGCTCCTAAACGAGACCTTTGCTCAAAATTTGAATTACCACTTACAAGCTTGAGAAAGTAATTTCATTTTTTTACCTTAGTTCATAAAAAAATGGGGATAATAATAGTGTCAACTACTTAAGGATTTTGCTAGGATGAAATGAGTTCATGCAAACATAGTGCTGGGAACACCATCTAGTGTTTAGTAAGAGAATATAAATACTGACTACAGCTATTAATCATTAATTATTACTATTATTTATAGCATCTGGGATTTCAAGCAACTATTTCTTAGGTTGTGGGGATCGTGGTGAGATATGGAGAATAGAATGTAACTAGGAAAAAAAAATGCTATGGAGAACCATTCAAAGACAAGAGAAATGCAGGTTGCAAAGTGCATTAGAAAAATTAAAGGAATTCCAGTATGTCAGAAACACAGAACATGGGCAGAAGACACCCAAGAAAATTTGGAATGGAAGGAATCAGATGGGGAAGAAACAAATTGAATGTGTATTTTTATCCAGAGAAAAATAGAAAGGCATTAAATTGTTTTAGGCAAAAATTTTTTTACCCATTTATACCAGGTATTGCAAACACAAACGTGTACACAGGACAGGTAACTATCACAAATATGTGAAGCATCAGGAATAAGACACTGGAGGGTCACAAGAGCAGATATGCCAACTAAATAATTCAAACCCAAGAGACACATAGAAAGTTGCCGCTTTTCAGATTTCCAATTTAAGGCAAAATATGTAACTTTAAAAAAAATATTTATTTAATGGGTTTATTCTGTAAAACAAATATTCTAAGAAAAACATTCATCCTAAATTTAAGTAACATAAAGATGATATACGTATATGTATATATAAATGCATGCATATTATTTTATGGAATAGAAACGATCAATTTGTGATGATAAGGAGTCTACGAATCATCCTTTATTGCTTATAATTGAAGTAAGTAAACACAAAGATGAAGGGTACTTTTTTCTTCTTTCTTTTTTTACATAGGTCAGCAAACTATGGGTTACAAGGCAAATCCATTTTGTGGCCTGGTTTTGCATGGCCTTAGAGCTAAGAGTGGATTTGCATTAGCCATGAGTTACAAATCAGATAATATTAAACATACTATTTAAACTTAAAAATGAGAAAAAAATACTTGATGAACATAAATTTTTAAAAAACTTCTGCTTAATTTTGTTTTCTTTTTTTAAAATGTTGTTTTAATGTTTGTGAGAGAAAGAGAGACAGAGTGAGAGCAGGGGAGGAGCAGAGAAAGAGGAAGATATGGAATCCAAAGCAGGCTCCAGGCTCCAGGCTCTGAGCTCTCAGCACAGAGCCCAATGCAGGGTGTGAATTCAGGAGCCGAGAGATCATGACCTGAGTCAAAGTGGGACGCTTAACCAACTGAGCCATCCAGGTGCCCTGTTTGAACATAAATTTTAATTTTATAGTAGACATAATATTGGG
This sequence comes from Lynx canadensis, assembly GCF_007474595.2. Classification (NCBI taxonomy): domain Eukaryota; kingdom Metazoa; phylum Chordata; class Mammalia; order Carnivora; family Felidae; genus Lynx; species Lynx canadensis. The sequence continues at coordinate 137,254,540 of NC_044311.2, forward strand.
ATTTTGACAATGAGGATACAGTAAGTTATCCAGCAGTTTTTGTCCTTAATATGTTAGTCTGTCAAATTATGTATTTATAATTATGAATTTAAATTCTAGGTGGGTAAATGTGGAAATATGCTCCAGGCAGTGGGGTATTAGATAAATGTAAAACTTTGTCTCAACGGGTGTCAGGCTGGAGTTTTTAGCCTGGCAATAAACCTGTGATTGTAGGAACAATGGTTTAATTTTATCTCTTATTGAAAGGTTGCCTGAAAGAGATAAATTGATTCTACTGAAACTTACACCACTGTAATAACCAATGACAAATATTTTTAACTTTGTTTTCTGATATAGTTTAAACCAATTCTGAATTGTATGATTTTCCAAATTGAGAATATTGTCCACTAGTAGGCCTTTATGATCAATTGATTGCTGATAGGTATAAGCAATTTCATCTAAATAGTGTTGTCTCTTAGATTCAAATAATAGTTATTAGCACAAGCATATATAAATGTACAGGGCCACATATACTGTGGTAAATATTTGTACTGTGTACAATATGTTTAATGAATGTGATGAGGCTATCCAAATTGTTATAAATGGAATTTCTCAGCATGGCTCCAGTCACATGGAAATGATTCAGTGATTAAGATGGCTGGCATTTTAAAGTGGGTAGTGAATAATGTGAATGATCATAATTATTTTAAATATTCTGATTGCTGTTGTTTTTAAATTTAGAAAGGAATACAGCTTGACCAAAACAAATTAATTGACATTCTTGCCACAAAATATGTCTCCTTGTTTGTGTTAAAATATGCCATTAAAACAAATAGGCTTTACATGTCTTCATGAGCGGATAAATCCCTTCACCAACTTGTTTCTTTTTTTTTGTTTTTCCACTGTGGCATATTTTTTTATGGCTTCTATGGCAACACTGTTAACAATTTACATGATAATAATCATATGCATTTTTTTTCACATCTCTATTGCACTAAAGTCCCTATTCTTTGACAGCCAACAATAAAACACTGAAGGGGAGTCTAATTTTAAAACCAACTTGGATCTTGCTTTACAGAATTTGCACTCGACAGAAGCAGATGCTAGTATGGCTGTTGGATTAAAATGCAGTTTCAAAGTTCAATAACATTCAAAGTGAATGTTATTATTTTAACCTCAAAAGCAAGTCTGGGAACGCTACCAAGTAAAAGCCTGCCTAGAATAATGTTTGTGACATGAACATAAATGAAATCACAGAACATGTTATTGAGCTGCCCATGACAAAGTCATACATGTGAGAAAGTAAAAGGCCATGAACTGCTGAAAGTTAAGTTTTAGAAATAGTCCTGTTTCTTTATTTTATCAACTGGAATAGATATAAGAACTGAAGGAACTTGTTAAAACTAATCATTTCAAAAAAGTTACCTACAACTCTAAGGTAAAAAAGTAAACCTTTATCATATCTTCAAATTTATTAAATGACAATTTTGTCTCAGTGTATGCCTCTATATTATTCTAGCATTGGCCAAAATGAATTAAAACTTACTTATGTGGCAGGAATTATATTAAATGATATATGAACATTCATTATTGTAATCCTACAATATTTGATGAAGTTATTATTAATCCTCATTTTATAGATAAGGAAACTGAAGTTCAAACAGTAAGTGATTTGGTAAAGACAGATTTATTTATTGGCAAAGTTAGTTATTGATACGGTCTCTTGAAATATACTATACTTCCCTGCCTGTTTGATCTTAAATTAGTTTAGCATTTTTTTTTGTTTATTTATTTTGAAAGAGAGAGAGAGAGAGAGTGAGCATGAGTGGGGCAGGGGCAGAGATAGAGGGAGAGAGAGAATCCCAAGCAGGCTCCATGCTCTCAGCACACGGAGCCCAACTAGGAGCTTGATGTCACCAATCGTGAGATCATGTCTTGAGCCAAAATCAAGAGTCAGATGCTTAACCAACTGAGCCACCTAGGCACCCCAGATTAGTTTAACTTTCAATAATAATTATGTTTTTCTCACTCTAACTGTATTTACTTACAGCATATTCAGTATTTGTTAGTTTCTTACACCCTCAAGATACACTGAAGAACAAAATGTGTTAAATCTTTGCTCTCACATAATTAATGTTGGACTGCAGCTAATAACTACTAAATAAAGAAATAAGTCAGACAATATCTTAGGAAGACTAAGAGAAAGGGTTCATATGGGGCATCTGGGTGGCTCAGTCGATTAAGCCTCGACTTCGGCTCAAGTCATGATTTCACAGTTTGTGGGTTTGAGCCTTGCGTTGGGCTCTATGCTGACAGTTCAGACCATCCAGCCTGTTTTGGATTCTGTGTCTCCCTCTCTCTCTCTGTCCCTACCCCACTTGTGCTCTGTCTCTCTCTCTCAAAAAAGTGAGGGAAGGGTCTCATATAAACAAGAGTATAAGAAACTATTTCAGGGTCGCCTGAGCGGTTCAGTCAGTTGAATGCCTAACTCTTGATTTCTGGGAGGGTCATGATCTTGGAGTTGTAGGATCCAGTCCCACGTGGAGCTGCGCACTAAGCATGGAGCCTGCTTGGGAGTCTCTCTCTTTGCCTCTGCCCCTCTACCCTGCTTATGCTCTCTCTCTCTCTCAAATAAAAAAAAAAAAAAAAAAAATATATATATATATATATATATATATATATATATACACACACAAAAAGAAAATTAAGAAAAAAAGAAACTATATGGTCTCCTCAGACATGAGGAGACAGGTAGGGTTACAGAGGCTTAATATGCATGTACTAGGATTCTCAGTAAGAAGCAAAATGGAAAATGTGGTTCAAGTAATTTAATAAGAGATAACAGCTTAAATTTTTGCAAAATTTTAGAAAGATATCAACAAAATTAAGACACCCAAATGGCCCCCATATAGAAAGGAATAAGTAAATAAATTTTAAAGAGATCTTTAGTTCAAACACAGAAATAAAATCTTAGAGAAATTGCCACTGGATTACAGATATAAAATATATGTAATTTATATACTTGAACAGAAATTTGTATAAATATGTATGTAAATATGTATTTACATATGTGTAAATATGTATGTAAATCACTATGATAGTGAGTTACTTCTAAACAATTAGACTACTCTACTGTAATTTAAGTGGGACTTAAGTTATTTAAGTAAAATACAGCACAGTAATAGAATATTCATGGTGATGAGGATAGTGGAATAAGGCATCCAAAGTTTAATGCAGTACTTGAGATGATGGTAAAAGTACACACAGATGTGTTAAATTTAAGATATTTAGGGATGATATAATTTCTAACAAACCATACTGGTAATAATACAAAGCAAAACATACTAAATTTGGATTTTACTACTAAATTTACATACTAAATTTAGATTTACATACTAAATTTGCATATTAATATGGCTTAAGAAATTTGAAGCAAAAACTACATGGAAATTCGTAGAGATCTAGACTTAATATCATCAGATTTATGTTCTTTTACAAAATATACAGAACATTTGCAAAAAAAGTGACTATATACTGTCCAGAAAACAAATTGCAACACACACAGTATATGTTTTGTTATACAAAACAATTAATTTGAATTAATAACTACAAAATCCAATATATAACTAGAAAATCCAATGTACAAACCAGAAATAATTTGGTGAATTAACAAAATATCCTATTAAATAAAAATTAATCAAAATTTAATTAATCAAAATTAAATTAATCAAAGAAACCTAATTGAAAACATAATATATTTAACCAATGATAAGAAAAAGAATACATATGAATACTTATGCAATGTTGCTAAAAGAAATCCTATAACCTTAGAGGCAACTCTTAGTAAAAAAAAACATTTTTAGTTAATGAACTAATATCCATATTAAGAAGTTAGGAAAATTTGTGGAAGGAAGAAAATAAAAAGGTAAGAACAAAAATAGAATAAAAAGAATTACGCTATAGAAAATAAAATCAAATACTTGTTTTTAAAAAGACTAAAATGATAGATTTCAAGAAAAAGACAAAGATACCAGTTGAAATCACTTCAATTCAATATTGAAGTTTCTAGGTAGTATGGTAACGTAAGAAAAATAAATTATGTTATAAAAATAGGTAAGCTCCCATTTTTTCATGAGTATTTAGAACATGAAGATGTGAAACACTTAAAACTAAAGATAAATTTAGGGATATAAGACTGAGTTTAGAAATTTTATAAGATACAAGATTAAAATAGAAACTTCTGTTGAGTTTCTATAAAACTACACAAACATGGAACTATAAATTCATGCAAATTCTAATTTCAAGAAAATATATAAAACACCCAGAAAAATCTTTGTACAAGATGGGATGTTATCGTTACTAAATTAACCTAAGATTTAACTTAATTATAGCAAAATCTCTAACAAGTAGATTCTAAAGCATAAATTGGGGGCAGGGGGAAGGAACAAGAAAAACCAAAATATTCTTAAAGAATAGAAAAAAGAAAAGAATTGCTCTTCCAGATATCAAGAATTATTATTAATGTAAAATAATTAAGATAGTGTAGATTGGGACATGGATAAATGAAAAAAGAATAATTGAATAGAGCAGTAGACAGAATACTTTTCAATCAATGGTACTTGGGCCACTGAATATTCATGTATAAAAACTGGCTCTTATCTTCTGCTCGAAAAAAATTCTAAGTGAATTGTTTATCTCAATTCATATCTAAATTGCACATCTAAATTGCATATAATATATGAAAATATCTTCTTGACCTCTAGATGTTTTTAAACCAATATACAGAAACTCGTTTATCACAAGTGAAATGATTAATGAGTTGCATATTAAAAACAGCATTAAAAGACCAAGAAGTGAAAACAGATTTGTAGCATATTTAACTCAAATAGTATCAGCAAAGTATACAGATACATAACAATATGAGGAAAATACGAAACCATAAAATCGACAAGAGACTTTATCAGCCAATATTATAAAAGAGAATGTCATAACATCCAATATGAATAGGTCCTCAACATCATTACTTATTAGGAAAATTAAAATTTTTAAAAATAGTATGAACCTACCCTGATGACTGAAATTCCATAGTCTGAAAATATAAATATTCATGAGGATATGGATCAATGGATCTTTTGGTGAAACAGTAAACTGGTACAATCCACTTGTAAAAATGTCTACTCGGGTTTAGGAATATCTAATGAAGTTGACATCTGTAGGCCCATTTGCATTAAGGAACATGTACAATAAAACTCCGCAACACCAAAGTGCAGTTGCTAAAACTTGGACACAACACAAAAGTCAATCAATAATATAACATAAACATTAATCGGGATATAGTCATATAATGGAATTCTATTTAGCAATAAAAGTAATAAACTTCTTCAAGCTGTTGACAAAGATAAATCTCAGAGATATAATATAATCTGTGAAACCAGGCACACAAAAACACACTCCATGCTTTCCATTAGGTACAGTTATCAAAAAGAAAATCTAACCTGAAATTTTAAGTGTAAACACATAAGTGAGAACACTCTCAAGAAAATCCACAGAGTAATTACACAGAAGTCAGGATAGATCAATGGAGGAGTAAGATTGAGAAGAGATATGTGGAATGGTTTGGGCTCCTGAGAATGTTTTATTTATTTTTTCATGTGGTAATTAGACAAGTGGCTAATTAATAATAAATGCAGTAAATTGTACTTTAAAAATTTATGTTCTTCTCTTTCACCATTAAAAGTGAAAAATCATGTAGACTTAAGACAAAGAGAGAGAATGGAAGTGAGTAACCAGAGATACTGAGTATGCAAAATATATTAAGAAAAATATGCTGTCCATGAAAAGAAATGGCTGGTGGTAGGGGATATGATTAAAGTTTTTATTTCCTTTTCAAAATTATAGGAGTCACTACAGCATGGATATATAGTAGTCAACATATTAACATATATAAATGCTTATAAATTAATAAATGGAGACTAGTTATAATTATACGCAACAGATGCAGAAAACTTACAAATTTACATAACAGAATAGAAAGCCATAGAAAATATTTAATAACACTATAGTCAAAAAGATCAACAGTATTGAAACGTCAAAGATATTTTAGACCTACTAGATTTACAAAAAGAAAAAAAATATATAGTATGTACATGGATGGAAAAGTGTATATTTTGAAGGGAATTAAACATTATAATACATTTATAGTAAAATATTGTTCAGTATTCCAGAAGACTATCTAAGTCACTTAAAACTTTAAAATATGCTTTCCAAAAAAAATTCCAGTTCTAGGTTTTTAATAAAAATATACTTCCTTTTCCATAACAATTATTTGGAAAATTTTATTGCAAAATTGTTAACAATTGCTGAAATAGAAAATAATCAGGGACGCCTGGGTGGTTCAGTCAGTTGAGCATCTGACTTTGGATCAGGTCATGATTTCACAGTTGGTGAGTTCAAGCCCCAGGTCAGGCTCTGTGTGGACAGCTCAGAGCCTGGAGCCTGCTTGGGATTCCGTGTGTGTGTCTCTCTCTCTACCCCTCCCCTGCTCATGCTCTGTCTCTCTCTCTCTCTCTTGCTCTCAAAAACAAACAACAACAAAAATCTTAAAAAAAATGAAAATAATCAAAGTTACTATTTGGGGGAAATGGATAAAATATTATATTTATGAATATATTAAAAGACACTAAATATAGTACTTTTAATTATAAAAGCAGCTTTCAAAGAAGTATGTCCAGTATTCTATTTTTAGGGTGGAGTACCTAATCTAATACACTTTCTGGTTACCCATCACCTTTCATAAAAAAGTTAAAAATAATAATGATAATGGACAACGTTTATGTATTGCTTAATTCAGGCCAGTTTTGAATTCTTAACATTTATAATCTTACTTAAACTTTACATGTGCACTGTGATAAAGATATTATCCCAATATCATCTGTATGTTTTCAGATTCAAAAATGTAAGACACAAAAGGTTAATTAACCTGCCCCTAACAATCCCTAAGTGATAGAGTTTGAATTTTAATTCAGACACATGCTTCAAGCATTTATACTCTTGAACACTAAACTGAACCTTCATCACTACAAGGTGTTATACTGAAGCAATAAGGAAGCAAACTGTAATCTCTGAACCGCTGATTTTGTCTCATGCTGTCAGCTGCCGCACCTCATAGGTTCACCTTCTCTGGAGAACTGTCCCCTGCTGAATGGAGGGGCCATCAAGGAAATTCCAATCCCAACAGCAGCCCTCAGTCAATGGCTGCCTGATATAGGGTGATAAAGACCGAATCTGATCTTCAGTGGGGATGGCTTTGTGGGCAGTTGATACCCCAGAGGAGTCTTTCTGTGGATAAGGCCAAAGATAGACTTTATCTAAGACCAAATCCTGCTCTGTCTCTTCCCCTGTAGGTGTTTCCTGAAGAAAACTCTCCCAACAAAACTGATGTACTGGATCCTGGTCACAGGCCCTGCTTTTCTGGAACTAGACCTAAACCATTGAACATTCTGCCAGCACATTTTTTTTTTTTTTCCAGCACATTTTTAAAATACAGGTTCACAGAAAGTTGAGACAATCATGAAAATAAATGGAGTTGACTGCTCTTCCAGGAGAATGTGGCCAGCTGTGAATTTGGCAACAAGGCTCAGTTTTCCCAGATACCTATTTTTCCGAGACATTTAGGAAATATTTAATATTTTAATTTTTTAATTTTAATTTTAAAATTTAGAAAATATTTGTGTAAAAATCATGATTGAATTTGGCAAATCCTGTGACCAAAAAAAAGGTTCAGTATTACTTGAGATAAAGTATGTTTATAAGCTAATATGGCATTTAGACTCCACTATTAATTTCTGTATTATAAATTTCTGTGGTTCATTTTTATAATCAGGGAATAAATTGTATAATCCAGACATTTTATATTTAAAGTCTTATCTGACCAGATTGGGTTGTTGTCTAATAACTAATGTTTATTAAAACCTCTAAGCATTTTATATCTACTCATAGAATCATAACATGTATTAATAATACTAATTATTAGTAAAATCATCATCATTTACACAAGAGAGCTGAAACAGACACATTACCTTTACTCTCTGTGTGACAATGGATAAATGGTAGATTAGTGTCACATTTTATGTTTTAAACATCATACTATATTGCCTCCAATCAATGAAGTTGATCAGTTTTGTTCCACCTTGAAGTGAAATAAAATCTATGAAAGAAAAGATCAATTAGAAAAGTTCCTTAGAGGATATTGAACTGCTATAGGACAAATTATACTTTCAGAGTTAATAATCACTTCATAGGACCACCTAATCAACTTTATTGACTGTTAAATTGAATTGACTAATTTTCATAGTTGATTTGACTTCAAGGAAATACATCTTTGAAGAACAATCACAAAGACTGGATTAAAGAAGAAGAACATCAAAGAATATTAGGGTAGGTCTGAAAACTGACATACCTATACAGAAGTACACATACACATTTTTCCAAACCGAGATTCCTGTTTTGTTCACTTTGCTTAATTTTTTCATTATAGATTATTTTAACATGAGAATTTCATAGTTTTGAATGCCCACAAAGCTGTTTCATTAAAATAACTAGTTGATAATGCAAAGATTTAAATCAAAGACTGTTAGGATTGGGTAAGTGAGCTAGCGGAGGGAGGAATTCCTTGAGGAACTGGTAACAATTAGTAAGTCTGAATTAGAAAAGAAAAAGAAAATATAAGGTCTCTTAAATAACTGTAAAATAATCAATTAAGTATTTATTTGAAAAAGAAGAGAAACAAGTGGAGTATTAAAATAGAGAGAGAATAGTGTTTCTCAAATATGGTCCATGAAATAGCAGCATTGACGTTATCTGGGAATCTTTTAGAAATCCAAGTTCTTAATACTCCATCCTAACTCTATGGAAACTGAATCTGAGAGGGAGGTCCAGAAATCTGTTCTGGTGAGTATTATATGTGATTCTGATCTACTTGAGAACTTGAAAATCTCTGACATAAAAAAATGAAGATTTTTGTGCATTGAGTTCAACATGTTACTCAGCAAAATTTTGCAGTTTAGAGTCATTTATTTATTTGCTATTTTTTAATTTATTTTCATTTAGATACTAACTCAACTTACATGAGTTTTATGGATATTTGTCCCTGCTACGCAATCTAAAGAGAACTGATACATATATCAAAGCTATTGAATTCCAAAACAGACACAACTGATATATAAATCAAGGTTTTGTTATGAGAACAGAAAACACTCCAGGTATTTTATTAAAATGGGATTTACAGAGGAAATCTGTTGCCTTCAAAACAATTGCAAAGGGATAAGGAAGAGATATCATAAACAAACAAGAGACAATCTGGAAATGTAGTAGTCACAGGAAGCTGCTTCCAGTGGTCCAGCTGCCTGCATCACTTTAAAGATTCAGGGAAGATGTCCAGAAAGTCACTATAAATATAATTTCTTCCATTTGCCCAAACACTTAAATATGTCTGCATGTGTAGAACAATAGCTTTTGCTTTTCTTCTAATTTCCAAACCTTACATATATGATTTCAATTTGGAATCTTTCAGTCAAGGAAGTCTGGGAAACGTAGCTTCTAGGTTTCCAGGCCTTGCTACACAACAAGATATCAGAAGGGCAAGGGTAGACTTTCCTACAAAAGAAAGCATCCTACGCAATCAGTTCCCTTTGGATGCTCTGCTTTCAACCACCCTTATACACACATAAAAGTAAAGAAACAGTAATAACCAAAACCATGTTTCCATTTTATATGGTACAAGTATCACTGTACAATGACTAGACAATCACCCTTTTCCTCAAAAGGACAGGTGCAAAATCCATCAGTCACTAGAGCCATCTCTGGGTGCACCCAAGAAACTTCTGTCTTCCAAACATGCATCCTTTACCCCATAGCATTCTTACTGCTTCATGATAATCAAGATCAACTCTTACAACTCTTTCTAGATGATATGTATATACTAAGACTACTAACTGCCATGAGGTGTTCCTTACCTCTTTTGCCATAGAATGACTGATTTGTCAAAAGTGATGCTGTGTGAGGCAGCAGGACAGTGAATAAGACAGTCACTAAATCCAGTTATAAAAAAATAAAAAAAGCATCGGAACCAAGAAAAGTGAGATTAATTCACTTATTATTAAGTTTAATTCACTTTTCCAAGGACAAATTACTGCTCTGACACTTTTGGAAGAGGCTCAGTGTCATCAACCTGCCACTAGTTACCCAGCTTATTCTGTCATGGAAAAGTGGCATGTAAGTGGATCAGCACTCGTCTCTACCATTGACAGGAGGGGCACTCAGAAAAGGTGATAGATATTATGGCTAGCTATGACTTAATGAACCAGGACAGTGCGGCTGAGAAAACAAGGTGGCAATCACATAACTGCATAGTTGGTGTTCCTGATGATCAAGGTACTCCTCTACAGTGGGTTAACTTGCTGTACATTCAAATAGAACATTAAATGTGCTCTGAATATCTATGTTATTATTGACATAAAGCTGTCACAGAACCCAAGTCAACAAGTTCATGACCATATATCAAACAATTACTATTTATAATTCAGTGCATATTTTACCTCGGGTCATATTCTACACAAAGGAAGGTGAGTAGCAAGCATCAGACTCTAGATTTCGGCTTAGGTCATGATCGCATGTCTCATGAGATTGAGCCCCATGTCGGGCTCTGCACTGACAGAGTGGAGCCTGCTTGGGATTCTCTCTCTCCCTCTCTCTCTCTTTTTCCTACTCACACATGTTCTATCTGTCTCTCAAAATAAATAAATAAACGTAAAAAACTAAAAAAAAATATATAAGACTAAGTATCTACTTAGGTATAGGTATGGCAAGGATATGGAATTTTTTTTTTTTTTGGTCATTCATTGCTGGTGAAATTGAGAAATATACAACCACTTTGGGAAGATACATGGGAGTTTCTTACAAAAGTAAGTTTTTTAATATACAAATCACCAATGCCACTCTCAGGTATTTATATTATACCTTACTTTTTTATTGTAAGAACATAAGCACTGTAACAAATATTCAAGTTAAATCTCTGAATTAGTGGTTCCCAATCCTGGCTGCATTTATATCTGGATATTTAACTATTTAACCATATAATTAAACTATATTATTGACTATGTATATATATATATATATATATTATACATATATTACTAATTATATAATGAACTATCTGGACTTTGGTTTTTAAATACCTTTACCATTTTTCATCACATACACACACACACACACACACACACACACACACACACACACACACCAGTCCCTAAGCATCACTCCACACAGATTTCACCAGAATCTCTAGGGGTAAGCCTGGGTATCACTGCTCTAGATGAAACAAAGCACATAGGAGATCAAAACTATGTCAGCTACTATTACAAGAAGCAGGATTCTCACTTGCTCTAACTGCTTGAAGGAACAATTAAATAGTAATATGAACTCTATGAGGCATATTTTGTAAGTAAATCTTAAAAGCATTGGTATTAAATACCATTATGACCAAAGTCAGAAATGGTTTCTATCAACAAAATATTAGAAATATCGCAAATAAAAAATAATATTATAATTGTTTGTAAAACTGAGTTCCATCACTGATCAGCTGTCTGTCCTTGAAAGAGCTAATTAAAAATCCCATTCCACATTGAAAACAAAACAAAACAAAAAAACAAAATACAACTACTATCTAAGGATATTCTGGGGATTGCCACATAATAAGCATAAGCCATTGAGAAGAGTGCTTGGCATCTAGGCAATTAATACTTAATATTCATTAATAATATTAGTAGTAATAGTTGTATTCTTTTATTATCATCTTCCTTCCACTATCAAGACAGAATGTGCCATAATGGATCTGTCATGGGGTCTATTTTTGCTTTTAATTCTGATTCTTCCAGCAGATATATTTCACAACAGAATTAAATTGATTTTCTATTACTATTATTTTTAAATAAGATGATTAGCCTGGTAAAGCAATGAGAACCTATAGTTAGTTGAGAGAATTAAATAGGAACTAACTGGTAAAGGAAGATATTAACTATTAATACATATTAAGAAACAAAAGTTTACAAGTTTTGTCTTGATTTTACAAAATTAGAATGTTCATTTTTTTTTTCCATGATGGTACCTTGCATTTTAGAACATCTGTATTTCACATCTGTTTTCAGCTGTATGACAGTGGCCTGAATTACATCTCCCATCAGTGACTTTTGAGTGTAAGGCTAAATACTTTCTGAAATATAAGCCTGTGTGTGTGTGTGTGTGTGTGTGTGTGTGTGTAAGTGCACGCATATCCCCCAGATCAGTTATTATGGACAATTATACCTAGCAATTGTGCTTAACTGAAGATGAAAAGGTATTAGATTTTTACTTTAAAAGCTATAGACAAGACAACTATCCAACTGTTATTTGAATCATGGACCTGATATTTCTCTTAATATTGGGTTTTTCTTTTTTTGTGCGTAGGGTATGTTAAGCTGTTCACTCATGTGGTTGGAACAATAAGAAAAATGAGCTGTAATGGATAAAATGGTTTTCAGACCTTAGATATTACCAACTTCCATTTTCCACTACTCAAATTTAGATTATGAGTAGCAGTTAAATTTCCAAGCTGATGTTTGCAATATAAGTTAGAATGATCCTTGGAAATATGTATGAGAAAATGTTTTCTACCTCTCACCGACTCCATATCAGATAATGGTTACACAAGCCACCAAATTTCTAAAAGCTAGCTAGCATTATTTCATATTGTAGTACCTTCCTTCTTTTTGTTCCATGTCTAATCTTCCCCCAAATCACAAAATTCTGATAATTTTCCTTCTTTAATAGTTTTCATATCAATCACCTCCTCTATAACACCACTGCTCTACAGAGATTCAAATCTTCATTATTTCTTAGCTGGATTCCTCCAGGAGATTGCTAACTCTTTTCTCATCATTAGCCTTGAATCTTTCAATTTATCTCACTGACCAGCTAACAAAATGATCTTCATAAAATGTATCACTCTTCTGATTTCAATGTTTTCGTAACTGTAGCATTACATGTAAAGATTTACACCATTCTTTCCCCAGTTTTAGATCTCCAAAATACCCCGCTTCATGATGATAATTGATATTTTTGTGGCCTCTACTGTAATTAAATTTGGCCTTGGATACCATGGACAATACACAGAATGCCACAAGCATGTTAGAAATAGTGTTGCGACTTTGCACTAATATCTTCTATATTACTGATTATGTGTCTGTAGGAACTGCCCATTCAAAAGCAAGGTGAGGAACTAAAAGTCAAAAGGGAGAAAGGAGAAAGGAGAGGGTTTAAATTCCATTAAGACTGTAAACAAGGAGAAGCCAAAGGCTGCAACTCGGCAGCTCGTTACCTGGTGGTGCTCTGGTGGGAAGGGTGAATCCCCAGGAACAGAGTGGGGTCCGGGAGGTTCTCAGGCCACACAGGGAAAAGCGGCTCCACTGCTGGAAGGACATTTGGTAGAGTCTGTTGAAGGCACCTGGTCCCAGCAGATCCCAGAAAACGGCCACCAGCATTCGCTGGTACTGGAATAAGGTCCTTAAGGCTGAAGCCTGGTGCCAGATGTGTGTTGTGATTTCCCATAATCCCTGAAATGCTGCTGCTACACTATCGCATGAAGTTTTTCTGGGGCGGGCTGGCTCCTGGCCGCCGTCTCCGGGCACCGGCAGCAGCAGGGTCCTGCAAGTGTTCCTGGGTGCAGCCGGCATTCGGCCATTGCTCATTCGGCGGTGCTCGGTGAGACCCTCCGGCAGAGTGGCGGAACGGGTCAAAGCTGCAAAGCTGCAGTCCTTCGAAGTAAGGGGCTGGGGAAAACAGCCGCATCTGAGACAAAACGTAGGAGAGAGGTACTGCCTGGGGCCTAGTCACGGTGAGTGGAAAAGCGGAGAGTGGACGAGAGCTGAAGACGGAGGACCTGTGCACGATTGCTGATCAGGGAGAACAGACTGGGTGGCGCCATTTTTCAAAGCTCCCACGCATGCACATGCGCACCTATGAGCACCCAACACTCCACCCCAGTGGGCTAGCAGCGCCATCTAGTGGAGAGTGGAGCTGTTACACTGAGTCCAGCCCAACTGGACCAACTTCGCTCTTCAAGAAAACAAGTCTCACCACCAACTTAATTTAAGTACTATAAAGAGCTGCGTAGACTGACTTCTAGGGAAAAACAAAGCAATTTCCGTCCTACTTCAATCTATTAGCAGATTCATCTATTCTATTTTCTTTCTTTTTTTTTGTTTTCTTTTTCCTTTTTCTCTTTTACAATTCTTTTCTTTTTCTTGAAAAGAGAAAGAGAAAATTCATTTTTATTTTCAATATTTATTAAATATATCTTTCTTTAATTTTTATTACTATATGTTTTACTTTTGTGTCAATTTTTTTCAAATTCTACATTACTTCCATCATTTTATTTTAGTCTACTTCACTGTACTCACCTTTTCAAATTTTCAAACAGTTTCATTTTTTTTCTATCTTGTTCTTTTTTTCTTTTTCGTTTCTTTATCTTGAATGCAGAAAGAGAAAACCTTCATTTTCACTTTAAATTTCTATTAAAATATTTGTATTTAATTTTTATTACTATATTTTTTGCTTTTACGTAAATTTTTTCAAATTCTATTTTACTTCCATCATTTTATGTTAGTCTACTACAGTGTATTCATTCTTTCAAGTTTTCAAACGATGTCTTTTTTCTTTTTTTTTCTTTTTTCTCTTTTTTCTCTTTTTCATTTTTCTTAAATACAGAAAATGAAAAATAATCATATTTATTTTTAACTTTTATTAAAAATGTTTTTCTTTATTTTTTCTACTATATTCTTTACTTTTGTGTATATTTTTTCAAATTCTATTTTACCCCCATCATCTCATTTTAGTCTACTTCAGTATATTCATTTTTTTCAAATTCTCAAACGATTTCCTTTTTTTTTCCTCCCCCACCTTTTTTTCCCTCTAAACTGTCAAACCACATTCAACACCCAGACCAAAACACACTTAGGATCTAGCAATATCTATTCGATTTGTGTGTGTGTGTGTGTATTTCATTTTAATATTTTATAATTTTAATTTTTTAATTTCAATTATTCTACCTCATTAATTCCTTTTCTCCCTTCAAAATGACAAAATGAAGGAATTCACGCCAAAAGAGCACAAAGAAACGACAGCCAGGGATTTAACCAAAACAGATACAATTCTGTCTGAACCAGAATTGAGAATCATGATAATAAGAATACTAGCTGGAGGGGTGCCTTGTTGGCTCAGTCGGTTAAGCGGCCGACTTCGGCTCAGGTCATGATCTCGCGGTCTGTGAGTTCGAGCCCCGTGTCGGGCTCTGTGCTGACAGCTCAGAGCCTGGAGCTGTTTCAGATTCTGTGTCTCCCTCTCTCTGACCCTCCCCTGTTCATGCTCTGTCTCTCCCTGTCTCAAAAATAAATAAAAACGTTAAAAAAAAAAAAAAAAAGAATACTAGCTGGGGTCGAAAATAGATTAGAATCCCTTTCAGCAGAGATAAAGGAAGTAAAAAATAGCCAGAATGAAATAAAAAATGCTATAACTGAGCTGTAATCACGGATGGATGCAGCGGCAGCATGGATGGACGAGGCAGAACAGAGAATCAGCGATATAGAGGACAAACTTACAGAAGATAATGAAGCAGGAAAAAAAGAGGGAGATTAAGTCAAAAGAGCATGATTTAAGAATTAGAGAAATCAGTGACTCATTAAAAAGGAACAACATCAGAATCATAGGGGTCCCAGAAGAGGAAGAGAGAGAAATAGGGGCAGAAGGGTTATGTGAGCAAATCATTACAGAAACGTTTCTAACCTGGGGAAAGACACAGACATCAAAATCCAGGAAGCACAGAGGACCCCCATTAGATTCAACAAAAACTGACCATCAACAAGGCATATCATAGTCAAATTCACAAAATACTCAGGCAAGGAGAGAATCATGAAAGCAGAAAGGGAAAAATTAGTCCCTAATCTACAAGAGAAGACAGATCAGGTTTGCAGCAGATCTATCCACAGAAACTTGGCAGGCCAGACAGGAGTGGTGGGATATATTCAGTGTGCTGAATCAGAAAAATATGCAGCCAAGAATTCTTTACCAAGCAAGGCTGTCATTCAAAATGGAAGGAGAGATAAAAAGTTTCCCAGACAAACAAAAATTAAAGAAGTTTGTGACCTCTAAATCAGCCCTGCAAGAAATCTTAAGGGGGAATTTCTGAGGGGAGAAAAATGAGAATATATAAATAAAAATAAATAAATACCAAAAGCAACAACAGATTAGAAAGGACCAGAGAACACCACCAGAAACTCCAACACTACAAGCATCATAATGGCAATAAATTCATATGTTTCAGTACTCACTCTAAATGTCAATGGACTCAATGCTCCAATCAAAAGACATAGGGTAACAGAATGGATAAGAAAACAAGATCCATCTATATGCTGTTTACAAGAGACCCACTTTAGACCTAAAGACACCTTCAGATTGAAAATAAGGGGATGGAGAAGCATCTATCATGCTAGTGGTCAACAAAACAAAGCCGGAGTAGCCATTCTTACATCAGACAATCTAGAATTTAAAATAAAGACTGTATCAAGAGATGAGGAAAGGCATTATATCATAATCAAGGGGCCTATAGACCAAGAAGACCTAACAATTGTAAAGATTTATGTGCCAAATGTGAGAGCACCCAAATATATAAATCAATTAATCACAAGCATAAATAATCTCATTGATAGTAATACCATAATAGTAGGAGACTTCAACACCCCACTCACAGCAATGGGCAGATAATATAATCAAAAAATCAACAAAGCAACAATGGCTTTGAATGACACACTGGACCAGATGGACTTAACAGATATATTCAGAACATTTCATCCTAAAGCAGCAGAATATGCATTCTTCTCCAGGGCACATGGAACGTTCTCTAGAATAGACCATATACTGGGATACAAATCAGCCCTAAGTAAGTACAAAAAGATCGAGATCATACCGTGCATATTTTTAGACTATAACGCTATGAAACTTGAAATCAACCTCAAGGAAAAATTTGGAAAGGTAACAAATAGTTGGAGACTGAAGAACATCCTACTAAAGAATGAATGGGCTAACCAAAAAGCTAAAGAGGAAATTAAAAAGTATATGGAAGCCAATAAAAATGATAATACGACAACCCCAAACCTCTGGGACGCAGCAAAGGCGGTCATAAAAGGAAAATATATAGCAATCCAGGCATTCCTAAAGAAGGAAGAAAGATATCAGATACACAACCTAACCTTACACCTTAAGGAGCTGGAAAAGAACAGCAAATAAAACCCCAAACCAGCAGGACAGGAAATAATAAAGATCAGACCAGAAATTAATGCTATCGAAACCAAAAAAAAAAAAAACACTAGAACAGATCAATGAAACCAGAAGCTGGTTCTTTGAAAGAATTAACAAAATTGATAAACCACTAGCCAGTTTGATCAAGAAGAAAAAGGAAAGGACCCAAATAAATAAAATCAAGAATGAAAGAGGAGAGATTGCAACAAACACAGCAGAAATAAAAAAACAATAATAAGAGAAGATTATGAGCAATTATATGCCAATAAAATGGGTAATCTGGAAGAAATGGACAAATTCCTAGAAACATATACACTACCAAAACTGAAACAGGAAGAAATAGAAAATTTGAACACACCCATAACCAGTAAGGAAATCCAATCAGAAATCAAAAATCTGCCAAAAAACAAGAGTCCAGGCCAGATGGCTTTCCAGGGGAATTCTACCAAACATTTAAGGAAGAGTTAACATCTATTCTCTTGGAACTGTTCCAAAAAATAGAAATGGAAGGAAAACTTCCAAACTCTTTCTATGAAGCCAGCATTACCTTGATTCCAAAACCAGAGACCCCACTAAAAAGGAGAACTATAGACCAATTTACCTGATGAACATGGATGCAAATATCCTCAACAAGATATTAGCCAACCGGATCCAACAATATATTAAAAAAATTATTCACCACGACTAAGTGGGATTTATACCTGGGATGCCAGGCTGGTTCAATATCCACAAAACAATTAACATGATTCATCACATCAATGAAAGAAAGGACAAGAACCATATGATCCTCTCAATAGATGCAGAGAAAGCATTTGACAAAATACAGCATCCTTTCTTGATAAAAATCCTCAAGAAAGTAGGGATAGAAGGAACATACCTCGAGATCACAAAAGCCATATATGAACGACCCAACGCTAATATCGTTGTCAATGGGGAAAAACTGAGAGCTTTCCTCCTAAGGTCAGGAACAAGACAGGGATGTCCACTCTTGCTACTGTTATTCAACATAGTATTGGAAGTCTTAGCCTCTGCATTCAGACAACACGAAGAAATAAAAGGCATCCAAATTGGCCAGGAGGAGGTCAAACTTTCACTCTCGCAGATGACATATTACTCTATCTGGAAAACCCAAAAGATTCCACCAAAAAACTGCTAGAACTGATTCATGAATTCAACAAAGTTGCAGGATATAAAATCAATGCACAGAAATCGGTTGCATTCCTATACACCAACAAGGAAGAGGCAGAAAGAGAATTCAAGGAATCGATCCTACTTACAGTTGCACCAAAAACCATAAAATACCTAGGAATAAATCTAACCAAAGAGGTGAAATATCTATGCACTGAAAAACTATAGAAACATTATGAAAGAAATAGAAGAAGCAAAAATAAATAAATAAATAAATAAATAAATAAATAAATAGGGAAAAGATCCCATGCTCCTGGATAGGAAGAACAAATATTGTTAAAATGTTGATACTACCCAAAGAAATCTACATATTCAACGCAATCACTATCAGTATAACACCAGCATTCTTCATAGAGCTAGAACAAATAATCCTAAAATTTGTATGGAACCAGAAAACACCCCAAATAGGCAAAGCAATGTTGAAAAAGAAAACCAAAGCAGGAGGCATCACAATCCCAGACTTCAAGCTATACTACAAAGCTGTAATCATCAAGACAGTATGGTACTGGCACAAAAACAGACACTCAGATCAATGGAACCGAATAGAGAACCCAGAAATGGACCCACAAACATATGGCCAACTAACCTTTGACAAAGCAGGAGAGAGTATCCAATGGAATAAAGACAGTCTCTCCAGCATGTGGTGCTGGGAAAACTGGACAGCGACATGCAGATGAATGAACCTGGACCACTTTCTTACACCATACACAAAAATAAACTCAAAATGGATGAAAGACCTCAATGTAAGATAAGAAGCCATCAAAATCCTCGAGGAGAAAGCAGGAAAAAGCCTCTTTGATCTTGCCTGCAGCAACTTCTTACTCATCTCCAGAGTCAAGGGAAACAAAAGCAAAAATGAACTACTGGGACTTCATCAAAATAAAAAGCTTCTGTACAGCAAAGGAAATAATCAGCAAAACTAAAAGGCAACCGACAGAATGGGAGAAGATATTTTCAAATGACATATCAGATAAAGGGTTAGTATCCAAAATCTATAAAGAACTTATCAACCTCAACACCCAAAAAACAAATAATCCAGTGAAGAAATAGGCAAAAGACATGAATAGACCCTTCTCCAACGAAGACATGCAGATGGCCAACCGACACATGAAAAAATGCTCAACATCACGCACCATCAGGGAGATACAAATCAAAACCACAATGAGATATCACCTTACACCTATCAGAATGGCTAACATTAACAACTCAGGCAACAACAGATGTTGGTGAGGGTGCAGACAAAGAGGATTTCTTTTGCATTTTTGGTGGCAATGCAAGCTTGTGCAGCCACTCTGGAAAACAGTAGGGAGGTGCCTCAGAAAACTAAAAATAGAACTACCCTATGACCCCACAATTGCACTATTAGGCAATTATCCACGGGATACAGGTGTGCTGTTTCAAAGGGACACATGCACCTCCATGTTTATAGCAGTGCTATCAACAATAGCCAAAGTATGGAAAGAGCCCAAATGTCCCTCAATGGATGAATGGATAAAGAAAATGTGGTGTATATATATATATACAATGGAGTATTATCCGGCAATCAACAAGAATGAAATCTTGCCATTTGCCACTACGTGGATGGAACTGGAGGGTATTATGCTAAGTGAAAGTAGTCAGTCAGAGAAGACAAAAATCATGTGACTTTAATCACAGGAGGACTTTAAGAGGCAAAACAGATGAACATATGGGAAGGGAAAGAAAAATAATGTAAAAACAAGGAAGGGGACAAAACAGAAGAGACTCATAAATATGGAGAACAAACTGAGGGTTGCTTGAGGGCTTGTTGGAGGGGGGATGGGCTAAATGGGTGAGAAGCATTAAGGAATCTACTCCTGAAATCATTGTTTCACTATATGCTAACTAATTTGGATGCAAATTTTAATAAATAAAAAATAAAACTAAAAAAAAAAGCAAGGTGAAACTCACATTCATACAGAATCTTGCTGCCTGCTCTACCCATCCTTCCTAAGCTGTAGCTGATTCTTAGTTCCCCAAAATCTTTTCCCGTGACTCCTGCAAATGTTGCCCTAGGAGATCAGCGCAATTTCACGTATAGACTTTTAGGCTACGGTATGGATGCCAGTTTAAAAGAGATGAAAACTCACTACAGGGATTTGGTCAGAAGTAGGATGTATTCAAAACAAATAGATTAGTTAGACGTCTAGGTAAGAAGTGCTAGGTAAGAGGTAATATGGTTAGGGTAATGACAAAGGGAAGGAACAGTGTTTAGATAGAGATTATAAATATTAACAAGTTTTAGCCAAAATAATTTGATTATGCTACATATAGGATGAGAGCACAAGAGGAGTCAAAGCTGACTCAAGCTTTTTGGCCTAAACTGCATACAAAAAAATGAGGGAACATTGTGGGAACAACCTTTTTTTTTTTTTTTTTTTTTTTTTTTTTGGAACACAACTAAAAACCAGGAATTAGATTTTGGTCATTTCAAATTGTGATACTAATTAAAATTCCAAGAACAGAATTTCTGATGGCAGTTAGATATGTGAGTGTCAACATACAGATGCAAGTATGAGATTTTATATGTATATATGGTTACTCAACTAACCCCCAAATCTGTGTCTTAGCAATAGATTATTTGTTAAATCACAGTTCAGTACTCGTATGTCTCCAAGAAATGGCACTGTGTTCTTATCTCATTTTGTGTTCTCATCTTTAATTTTTCTTTTAAAGTTGAGTATACTTGAGACACAATGTTATGTTCGTTGCAGGTGTACAACATGATTCAACAACTCTATACATTACGCTGTGCTCACTACAAGGGTAGTTACCATCTGTCAGTATGCAATGCTATCACAATACCATTGATTATATTCCTTATATTCCTGTGAATTTTATTCCTATGGCTTACTCATTCCATAACTGTATCTCCTAATCCCCTTCACCCTTTTGGCCCATTTTGCTCATCCACCATGCACCTCCCCCCTGGCAATTACCAGTTTGTTCTCTGTATTTATAGGTCTCATTCTTCTTTTTGTTTGTTTTACTTTGGATTCCACATAATTGAAATCATATGGTATTTGTGTTTATCTTACATATTTCACAAAGGTTAATGCCCTCTAAACCCTCTGATGTTGTTGCACATGACAAGATTTCATCCTATCTTTTGTGGCCGAATAATATTCCATTGTGTACATATGCCATATCCACTTTATCCATTCATCTATCCGTGAGTACTTGGGCTGCTTCTATATTTTGGATACTGTAAGTAATCCAATTAAAAATTAGGCAGAAGACCTGAACAGACATTTTTCCGAAGAAGACATACAGATGGCCAACAGACACATGAAAACATGCTCAACATCCCAAGTAATGAGGACAGTGCAAACATAAACCACAATGCAATATCACTTTATTCCTGTCAGAATGCTAGTATCAAAAAGACAAAGAAATGACAAGTGTCGGCCAGGATGTGGAGAAAAAGGAACCCTTGTGGACTATTAGTGGGAATGTAAACTGATACAGCCACTGTGGAAAGCAGTATAAAAAATTAAAAATGGGAACACCATATGGTCCAATAATTCTACTACTGGGTATTTACTTAAAGAAAACGAACACACTAATTTTAAAAGATATATGCACCCATGTTTACTGCAGCATTATTCGCAGTATAGCCAAGACATGGAAGCAACCCAAGCGTCCCTCAATAAGTGAATGGATAAAGAAGATGTGTGAAGCTGTCATCTCAAACTCATGTTCTGGGTAGCCACCATGGCAGGAATAGAGGATATGAAAGAGCATGTAGGAATCATTATGCCTACGCCTGAAGAATTATATACACTTCTTCCTAGGTAATTCTGACCAGAACACAGTCATCTGGCACTAAGCTAAATGCAGAACAAAACTGAGAAGTGTTTTTATCCTATCTATTCAAGGATAACAAATGGCCAATAAATACTTGGCAGTCTTTGACTGGAATTAATGAAGGATCTCTTTACAAGATTACAGGACACTGTAGTTAAATAGTTCTTATTTGTTCTGTGTCTTTTGACACAGGTACACTTTTGGGCACAGGTATTTTATACCATAGAAAATTAGACAGGGATATCTCATGCCATAGAGGACTTAAAAAGGGAATTTAGGACAAAGTATCTTGTGCTATAGTAAAGGGGTAAATGGGCAGGAATATCTTGTGCCAGAAGGGGACTTCAGACAGAAGCAATTTTATTATAAATTGTTGTGTTCTCCTAACTGGGAGAATCAATTGTGTCAAATGCACAGGCCAGGATGACTTCTGAGAAATGACAATTGGATTCAACATTTAGAGGTTAATTGCTGCTTCGGAGAAATGATGGAGTCAAAGGCCTGTCCAGAGTCAATCAAAATAATAGAAATATAGCTGCAAAAATGAGCAGAGAAACGAGCCAATAGTTGGAGGAGATGGGGAGTCCTCAGAGTGATTTCCTTTTTTTTTCCTTTTGTGTGTGTTTATGGGTGTGTACGTGTGTACTTTTCACCTCTAAGGCATTTCATAACTGAAAATATATGTCTCTTAATCTCCTTTACCTATTTCTTCTATCCCCCAAACCCCCTTCCCTCTAGCAATCCCTAGTTTGTTCTCTGTGAGAGTTTTTCTCTTTTCTGTTTTCATTTGTTTTGTTTTGTTTTGTTTTGTATTTTGCATATAAGGGAAATCATGGTATTTGTCTTTCTCGGACTTAATTCACTTAGC
Organism: Lynx canadensis; assembly: GCF_007474595.2. Taxonomy (NCBI): domain Eukaryota; kingdom Metazoa; phylum Chordata; class Mammalia; order Carnivora; family Felidae; genus Lynx; species Lynx canadensis. The sequence goes on from NC_044311.2 coordinate 137,277,785, forward strand.
ATGATGCCCTGTAGGTCTATCTGTGTTGTCACGAGTGGCAAGATCTCATTCTTTTTGTCATGGATGAGTAATACTCAATTGTGTATGTATTCCACATCTTCTTTACCCATTCACCATTGACGGACAGGGGTTTGATTTTTCTTCTTTTCTTGTTTTTTCATGCACTGGCTTGTACAATGACAAGACTGATTTACTAAAGATAAAACAATCATGGAGCTTTGAACAGGACAGGAATAATTGCATATGTAATGTGATCAAATAATCCATCATGCACTGGATCCACTACACAAGAGCACCTGGCCTTCCACAGGACAGCAAATGATTCATCATCCAGTCAAGAGGCAAGGAAGCTAAGAATTTCAGTAGTTTTGTGTGTTTGAGTTTTGCATCATTTTTATCCACCCACCTCTGGAGTTGAAATACTAGACCAAAAGGGATGTACTAAAAAGTCACACATGCAGGCTGAAATGTGGGACACTTGAGCACCACGGAAGTAGTACAACTGAAACTGACAAGATCAAGGGTTTCACCATGTAATAATTGGTAAGTAGACAAGAGGAAAAGGTATTTGGGCATGAGTTCAAGGATGTGACGATGCATAATCTGTGTAGTTACATCAACTATAAATTTATTGACTTTTATTTTCCTCAGAGTAAATTTCCTCCCCAAAAGTGAGGAATCTCATAAATATAAAACAAAGTGATCAAATTGGACCCCTGAAGTATAACCATCACCTGAGATATTGCAAAATCTTGCTTAATGACCCTGAAGAAAATATTCCTGCTGTTCTGTCTCATAATAAAGATAGAAAATCCAAATTTAGCTAAATTAAAACTAAAATTCAGCTTAATAAGCTTGACATCCTAATTCTTTGTGTCAATTTATCCTTGGTAATTATATCACAATTAAACATAAAAATTAATTCATTACTCTTGTTCTCAATGCGTGAATATCAATCAATCAGAAAGGCAAAGAGTGGAAGAAATAAGAAAATCCTAAGGAGAAAGTTTTAAACTGAAAGGGATTAAAGAATTATGGCATACAAGTATCAATTTAAAGCAAAATTTTCTTTTTTAATGAATATTAATTTGACTCCAAGCCTCACATTTTATTAAATTATTAAACTCCATTTTTTCCCTTAATTTTGACAATGCAAATACACTGGTGTTCTAGTTTATTAGAAAATTCAATATAAAATTTAAAACACACTTAATGAAGAAATCAATGTTAACTGTTAATACCAATTTATAAACTAATGCGTATATTAAAACACTGCTCAGGAAATATTAAGATATGAGCAAACAGAAGTCCAAAATTTGTTGTATAATTGGGTCTTTTTTACACTGCACTTTAAAATACTATAGGATGGAGGAGGGAGGTTGGAAGGTAGGAATTAAAAGAAAAATATCTAAGTATAATTTTCTCCGTTGCAGGAGAAATGATGTTACAGTGCAATACACATTTAAAATCAAAGGGAGAAAAACCTCAATTCACTGCTTTCCTGCTACTCTTCTTTCTGGAGTCGTGCCAAATGTCATTATTAAGGGTGGCTATTTACATATAGTGCCATAACATGGTAAGCTTAAAGGTTAAAGTCAGTAGTAGAAGGAACTTCATTAAAAAGGCCACATTTTAGAAATAGGAAGGCCTTTTTGCAAGTAATGTTAAATGGGGAATTAAGGCAATGACCCAAATAATTAAAATAAAACAAACCCTATGAATCTGGGAGAAAAATAGCACTTCGAGGCTTAAATCATCACAAATTACTGTCTACATTCATCAAATTAATGGGGTAATTGTTCGGCATGCACTTTAAATAGACTACGTATCTTCCAACTGAAGTCATATCTATATGCAGACACTGATTTATTGACTTGTGTTTTATTCTTTCCAAATGTCTCAGTGATTGATTTCTTTTAATAAAATGAGCTAATTTTTATATTAAGGCAATAAAAACTTGGTAATTGGTCTATACTAATTATTTGTGTTTATTTTCATTTTTTGAAATCCATACATTATAAGGGTCAGACAAATATTGAACTTGTATGGTAGCAAAGGTTGAAACTGAACAAAAGTTTATCCATTCACTATCTAACATACGTAAATCGGAATCACATGACTCCTATGAGGCTGCACGCCTATTCTTTCCTAAAATCTTTCTAAATCCAATGCGGTCAGAGCCCACGGCTTCACATATGTCACAACCATCAAATGTCACATCAAATGTCAGCTGTTATGCTCTGGCATATGTGCAGCATTCTGTTCCAGCTGTTTCTTTTGCTTCCTTTCCTCTTTTCCTCTACCGCTTTTCCCTTTCCATCTAGCTCTTTTTTTCTGTGCCACAGGAGAACAATGGAAAATAGGACATCATAAAGAATACAAGAAATATTTACTAAAAACGGGATGCTATCTTGGAGTTTTGAGTGTTTAAGCCCAAACTAAGTTATTTACAACTCTTTTAAAACAAAGTAAATTTCAAATTTTAAATAATATGGTAATTTTAAAGCAAAAAAAAAAAAGAAAAGAAGAGGAATTCTACAAGAGCTAAACCATTGTAGAAAGAAACTAAAAACATTCTGAATTAGGAGAATGGGTCTGGCTGTTGCCTGGGTATGAGACGGGAGCACAGATAAGACCAGAATGGAACCTAGAAAGGGTTTTGAAAACGTTCTACAGTAGAGGGTGTCACACTTGTGAGACTAAATGAACATGTCTGGGAGATAAAATTCTTACCATCCCCCAAACTCTCCAAGGAAGCTTGAACAATTGTCATATTCCTCTCAAGGCACACAAAGTGGCACTGAGGGAAAGGCATAAAGTTTAGGACTTGGGTAGTTAAATATATCCCCTCTACCAGACAGATTGAATTAGAGACAATTAGAGTCATAGAAATACAAGATACCTTAATTGTAGATTGAGTAACATGGTAATACTAGCATTATATAAGGGGTATTGGTGACCTGTAGTGAAGTGAGATGATTAAGTATGGAAATCTAAGAGACAGGATAGGTCAATTCCAAGTACAACTTGCAATTTGCCCATCTTCAAATACTTATCAAATGACACTGGGAAGGTTTATGTGACCTTTAATTTAAATCCCACTGCAGACTATAGGAACATATAATACACCTGTTATTCTAGATAAAAGATGTCAATTGGACACTGCAGGTAAGGATACCTCATGAAGCTAACAAAGATGAAAAATTAAAGTTTCAGGGTCAGTACCCTTTAAGTCTAAAATTAAGAAAGGGGGGGAAAGTATTCAAGTAAAAATTAAAATAGCACTCGCGTGAGAACAGATCATAGACAAATCTACCAATGCAAACTGTACAAGCACAAATTTTGGAGTTAGAAATGAATTTACTGGAAAGCACATGGTATTTGCCTGGTTTGCTAAATAATGTTGCATCCAGTCCTGAAATCTTATTGGCGAATGTTAAATCCTTCTGATTTGGTAAGGAAAAGTAGCATCTGTACAGCTCAAAGAGAAGATTACTAATTGAGTCATTTTTCACTTATAAAGTGCAATTTGGCCCCACCCACCTAAAGATTTATACATTTCTATTATATATTTTATATATTTTTTTCTGTAGCTCATTATTGGGATAAGTAAACGGGGAACAGTCACACTGGTGGGAATTTCAGAGTTCACACTGAAAGACAATGTCCCTATAGTTCAGGGAGAGCTTAAGGGATATAGAAAAGACAGCTGTGGACTTATCTGTAGTCATTTTTATAAATCTATGGATTTATAAAGCAGTCCTTGCTTTCTGGGGACTGTTAGAGTGGGGAAGTTTGGGGAATTCCTTCTCGCCTTCATTCTCCATCTTTTATATCCCGACTTTGAATATCGTGGGCCTTCATTTTTATGCAAATTATTATACATTTTGTAAGAACAAAGTGGACAACAATACATGTGCAAAGTTCGTGCAAACATATTCAATTTTACTATATAGACAAAATTTGTGAAAAGATACGAATTTTAATATTGAAGGATAGTTTATCAGATGGGTAGATAATATAAAAGTTACTTAACCTTCAGAATTGAGGTAACTGCTTGGATTTCTCTATGTTTTCAACTTCAAAGACTTAATAAATGGATAAATTTTAACTCCTGAAATGTGTTTTTTTAACTATCTCCAAGGTTATTCATATTTACACTATATAGAATGAAATGGTGGCTTAAAAGATAGAATTATTCTCCCAAAAGACTGAGTCATGAAAACACTCATTTTGTAATACCTTTTAAATCTTACTACTAAATAAGTCGAATTCATGAAGGAACAAAGCTTTTGCTCCCTCCCATGAGACTCGGGGTTTAGTGGCTTGTTTGCATATGATGAAAGGAGAAATAAGCCAGTTTAGCTACATTTAATTCACATAATAGTCCTAGTCTATCTAATCCAAGGGAAGAATAAGGTTTTCAAGTTTTTTTTGTTTCTCAGTTCATATGTGGCATTTACACGAACAATATTCAAATTTTAAGTGTATGGTTTGATGTCGTATATATATCCTCACATAATCCCCCTGCCACCTCCCCTCAAAATATAGAATAATTTCAGCAGTTCAGAATCTTATCTGATGGTCTCTTTATGACACTATCAGTTCCCCTGGTGAAGATAATGACTATTTTTTTTTTTGCCTGTTTTTTTTTTTTATTTTTATTTTAGTTTTTCAATTTAAATTTTAGTTCACATGCAGTGCAATATTGGCCTCGGGAATAGAATTCAATGGTTTATCACTTACATACAACACCCAGTGCTCATCAGAAGTGCCCTTCTTAGTACCCATCACCCAACAAGCCCATCTCCCAACTTCCACCTTCATCGACCCTCAGTTTGTTCTCTATCATTAAGAATCTCTTACAGTTTGAGGGGCCCCTGGGTGGCTCAGTTGGTTGATCAACCAACTCCTGATTTCAGCTCAAGTCATGATCCCAGGGTCTTGGGATCGAACTTGCATTGGGTTTTGTGCTGGGCGGGCATGGAGCCTCCTTAACATTCTCTCCTTCCCTCTCGTTCTGCCCATCCCCCATGCACATGCTTCTGTGCACACTCTCCCTCAAAAAAAATAAAAATAAAAAAGAGAGTCTCTTGTGGTTTGTTTTCCTCTCACCTCTTCTACCCTTTTCCCACATATTCACCTGTTTTGTTTTTGATAATGACTACTTTTATTTCTATCAGCAGAGATTAGTTTTGACTATCTGGAATTTCTTACATTTTCCATTCCATGTTGTATCTATGTTTTGCATGTAGCTGTTTTTCTACTTGTTGCTGTGTTGTATTCAATTGTATAAATACAGGAACATTTATTTCTCCACTGAACTGATAAAAGTCTTTGGAATCAGGTTTAGTTTTGTAGTACTGTATATAAAGCTTCAAAGAAGTGTGTGTATGTCTTTTGATGGGCATATGTCCTTCACTCATATCTGTTAGGTGATCCCTTATGAAAAATCCAGGATCATAGGTAATGAGAATATTTAATGCTAAAGTGTTTTCTGATAGGATTGCACTAATTTACAATCTTGCCAGCATTGTCCAAAAGCTCAGCTATTCAACATTCACGTCAAGATTTTCTGTACTCTCATCATAAGTTGGAAGTTTCTGTCTCTTGAATTTTAATTAATCTGGTATTTGTGTAGTGGTATCTCATGTTGGTTTTAATTTTCATTTTGCTAAAGACAAGTTGTACTGAAAATAAGTTTATATGTTTATTGACCATTGAAATAGTATTTTTGTGAATGCCTTTTTCTTTCTCATTTTATTACCTTTGTCTTTTTCTTGGGTACATTAGGGTTTTTTTAAATATATTCTAACACAGCATCTAATATATGTATTAGAAAAAAATGCAAGTATTTTTCAGAAAGGGATAATAATACTCGTGGCTTCTTTTCATCCTCTTAATTGGGTATTTTCATGAACAGAATTTCTTAACTTGACTGTAATCTATTTGGTTAATTTTATCTTTCATAGGTAATACTTTTTACATGCTATTTAAGAAAACCTTATCCCGAGTTACCACAAGTTTGTAAAGATATTCTTTAAATTTTTTTACATAAGCTTTAATGCCTTAGATATCAGCTTTATATTTACCAAACATTGGAAATTAGTTTTTGTGTGAAGTGAGTTAAAAATAAAGGTTCATAGTTTTCAGTCAAAGATAGCCTATATATCCAGGGCAAATTGTTGAAAGATCATATGTTCCTAACTGAAATGAAGTGGTAACTATTGTAAATTAGGTGACCATATTTTCCAACTTCTGTTTCTGGATTCTCTATCTGTTCCATTGGTTTATTTGTCTATCCTTGCATCCATAACTACATTGTTTTAGTTATTATAGCTTCATTATTTGTTAGCAAGTCTTGTCATGTAAATTCTGCAATTTTTTTTTTTCATATTTAAGATTAACTTTTACATTTTAGAATCAGTATGTCAAACCTCACATTAAAAAAAATTCTTGGGGTGCCTGGGTGGCTCAGTTGGTTAAGCGTCTGACTTTGGCTCAGGTCATGATCTCGCAGTTTGTGAGTTCGAGTCCCACATCAGACTATGTGTTGACAGCTCAGAGCCTGGAGCCTGCTTCAGATTCTGTCTCCCTCTGTCTCTTCCCCTCCACTTGTGCTCTGTCTCCATCTCTCTCTCAAAAAATGAATAAACATTAAACAAAATGAAAACATAAATAAAAAAATCTTTATTGGGATTATTTTCCAAAAATAGACAATACAAATTGAACTCCGTTCAGAATGGGTTTTAAGCATTGTTCAGACTTTTATGTCTGTATTTCCCCCTCAGAGTTAAGAGATAGTTCAAATAAGATGTGCTCATTTTGTGTTTCTGCTGAATATCTGAGATATGTACCAGGCTCCCTATAGCGTCATGTGGTCTGGATCCCATCTTCTGTCTTCTATGTAGCTCATGGCTGCTGAATATTTTGTTTTGCTTTAGCCTCTCCACAATTTCTTTCTGTTGGAATTCTTGGTGTCTCAATATATGCATAATTTACATGTAAACTAATGTTTGAAGAGGGGGGAGCTGCCACAATATGAGGTTAATTTCATCAAAGATTTTTCCTCTCTATGATTTTGCCCTCTAGATCTAACTGCTTTGGCTATCATGAACTTGAATATCAGTTTCTGCAAATCATTTCTTTTGTGCATCTCAAGTCTCTCCCTTTTCTAGATTTCTCCAGCTTCATACAGACATACATGGATATCTTTTATAAGGAAATATATACACACAACCACATGTGTATACATACATGCACTCATGCAAAAACGTCTCTCTTCACATTCCTTTCCAGATATTTACCCATTTTCCTATTTCTTTCACCCAAATCTCTTTGAAAGAACTTCGGTTATTGTCTCCAGTTTATCACATATTTTCTCTTCTTAACTGAATCCATCCCATACCATGTCACTCATAATGCTCTTTTCAAGATCTGTAATGACCCTCATATTGCCAAATTTCATGGTTGTTAGTCTGCCAAAACCTTTATCAGCTTATCAACATAATTTGATGCAATTTTCTATTTTCTCTAATAACAAAACAAAAGAGAAATTTTGGTTTCTGTGTCACATTGATCTTATGCATATTTATTTTATTTATTTATGTTTTTATGCACTGAATGGACCATTGACAGTAAAGAATAGACCAAAAAGAGCCGTGTTAGGTGCCTATTACAGTAATCCATAAGTGAGTTAAAGTTCTGGTTATAGGTGCTAGAGAAGTATAGACATACATTTATACAATCAGGGCCTATTTTCTAAGTAGAGTGGAAATAAAAGGCTCCATGGACTGGTGAGAGAAAAGGAATATCTCAAAATGGCTTTATTTTTAGCTATGGCAAGTGGTCACAACTGCCGTACTGTGACTGTGACTAGGTACAATTATATGTGGATACAATTGACCAAAATGGATGATTGGGAAAGGAGCAGATCTGGGAAAAATTAAAATTTATCACGTAAGTACATCAAGCAGCAGTTAGGATATACAAGTCTCATGGTATAGATATAAATATTTGAGACATAAATTTGAGAGTCATTGAAATATAATATGACCCATAAGACAGTACCTATGGAAAGAATGTGGATAGTAGAGAAGAAGGAAAGAGGACTGAGCCTTCGCTTTTCCCAAGACTTGTAAGTAGATCTCAGAAGGTGAAACAGTTACTGAATTCCTCCAAACTCCACATGGACTGGCTTCTGGATCTGGGATTCCATCCCCAGGAAGTACTGAGTTACCTGTGCACTGGAGTATTAACACTCTACACCTTTTCACCTCTTTGCAACCCTTTATCTGGACAGATCATTGGAAAGCGAGGACTAGGCTCGAGGTCTTGCCCAACATGGTAGGGCATGAGAAATTACTTTGCCTCAAAGTATACAGAATCTCAAATTCTCCATTTAGTTCTGTTCTTTCAGCAGTCTTTATTGGCTCCACCCTGCCTCACCATGGCTACACTATTCCTCATGTTGGAGCTAAAAAAAAAAAAAAAAAAAAAAAAGCAAAAGAAAAGAAAAGAAGAAAAGAAAGAAAAGGAAAGGAAAGGAAAGGAAAGAAAATGGCTGGAAAAAAAAAACACAAAAAACCCTTAGTCAAATGATGACACCTTGCAACACATTTTAATGAGTAGCTCCTCTGTGACCTTTGTTTCCCTCTATAAACCGCTGAAAACAAAACATTGTGTTCATTTCTACGTTTACGTCGATCCATTTACTCTCCTTTTCTAGGCAGCAGGAATAGCTGGAGATGATGTTATCCTAGTTCTCCGGTCCCCTAAAACTAGAAGTACAAGAGAAGCTATTACAAAAATGAAAGTACTGAATTTTCTCACCTTTTTAACAAAAGAAAATGGGCATAAAAAGAAGACAGCATCCAGCACAAGTTTGGAATAGGGCGGGGCAAGCAATCAGTGACAAGGATGAAGAAAGGTTTTCCCGGCTGGAAGAGATAAATGTGCAAGAGAAAATAAACAACAACAACAAACAACAACACAGACAAAGTCTCTACCTTGCTGCATAAAGAGAAACATGAAGTACAAATGGATCACAGACCTGGGTCTGTTGTGTGGAGAAAGAAATGGACACCTTTACATTGCTAGTTTTTTGGGGGATGCAGTAAGACTTTAGTTCTGACCTCTGGTCACAAGCAGGGCTTCCCCCAATGCTCTCATGCCCCCGTAGCTCTCTGAGGTTTCACGATGCCATGTGCCTGTGAAGACATAAGCCCTTTCTGGATACAAACATCAATTTGGTTTGGAGGTTACAAACTCTGTCATGCCTCCTTCTCTGCATTCTGTGACTGTACCATTCACCCTTCACAGGGTGGGTCATTTTCTGCAGGACTGTAGACACGGGAGCCAACCGTTATATTTAATACCTGCCCACCAGTGAATAACGCACTTGATAAGGAGACCGTGGAAGTGAGTGAATGCATTTGACATCCTGAACACCAAAGTAAGTCTAAAAAGAATCTTTGAGGAAAAGTCCTTCTGGCAAGGAAATTCAAGATTCTTATACTCTTAGCTTTAAAGTTCATTCTGGAAGTTAAAAGAAATATAATTTTAACACATTCAAATGTTATTGATAAATATTTTTTTACATTAACTTTTATTGCATGCACTAAGCAGTAGGATTAAGGTTTTCAATCAACGTTTTATGTTTTTATTATTTTCAGAGGAGATATTCAGATATGAAGATAACTCAAAGCATTTTAGATTCCTACAACCTAATTAAAAACTGAGAAGAAAACTGAATTAACGTCAGTGTTTCTTTGCAAATGGGCGATTAAGGCTAACTTAGTAGCAATTATCTCCAGGTATTGTGACCAATGGCATCAGGCAGAATTATATTACTTTAACAATTTAAGATTATTAGCAGGCTAGTTTTATAAGGGTAGAAAACAAATGTAGACAATATCTCCTGAGCTGACCGTGATTGTTTCTACCTTAGCTTCTTTCTTGTTGATTTACAACTCATCTCTTCTCCAATACATTAAGTTTGGCTTTTAATGCATGTTAATTCAGATAAAAATAATTGGTATTCTCTATATATTTGTATTCTATATATGCCCAGCTGTCACAGCCAAGTAATGTTAATGTGCTTGTAGGTATTTGTGTGTGTGTATATATATGTGTGTGTGTATACATATATTTCAACTTTTTTAAAAAAGAAATAAAATAAACATTGAGAAGGATAGCAAGGGAAGGTATAATCCGGGCATCTTAGAAGCAAATAAAATATTTCAAGGGCATACGAACTATATTCTGGATCAATAATGGTGGGAGACTGACTACACAGTATCAGAAGTAGGGCTGCTGGGATTTGTCAATATGGAAGCTACTGGTAATCAAAAAATAATAATCTTGGTGACAAAGGGAAGATGGAACTCAAAGTGTATTTAGTGGTTTGAGATGAGAATGAGAGGTGAAAAAATGAGAGTAATTAAATGACTCTTTAGAGAAGACAAAATTGTGTTCCATTAATTTTCTGGCACGTTTAGAAACCTAAGACACAATGAAAAAACAGTTTTGGAGTAAAACAACTTTAGAAATGAGGAAGTAGATTTATAACTGAAACAGAATTTTAATATATACTAAGGAATGGAGACCCTTAGGATGTATCTACAGGTACAAGGAAGGGAGGAAACATTTTGTAAGACTTGTCTCTTTGTGGAGACAAGAAGTTGCCTTAGTAAACGTCTTCTTTGGCTCTTCTTTTACGGGACCTACACTATGTAACTTTTCAAATAGCTGCTTGTCTTGGCTAAAATAAGCTATAGGATTAGTTTGTTCATCACTTTCTTCTAATTCATCTCACAGTCTTTTCCAGGGGTGGGACAGAGGGGGGAAAAAGCAAAATCGATACTGAATCAAAAAGAAACAATGAGTCAGACAAGGAAATGTATCCAAAAAGTATCTGATTTCTCTGACACTGCCTGTTTCTCACTCCCTAGGCAGATACTAGACATTGAACACACTCCCAGAGGACAATGGGCTCAGCTGTTAGCACTGTTGGGGTTACTTAAGAAGAGAAAAAAACATCTTTATCAGCCAATCTGTCAGTCACTTAGACAGGATAAGGTTTGGCTTACACTTCAAGGTTCCTATTTTATTTCTCACCTGTTATATCACTCAGCAATGATAATGCTAAGGATTATATGTGTTTTTCTCTGCCTTGATTTAGGTATTTTCTCTTTCTAAGGTGAATTTTTTAATGAGGTTGACCTGAATGCATATGGTATGTACTCACATTATCCTAAGGTTTTTTTGGATGTTAGATGTATTTAGTATTTGTTTCCTTTTCACTGATGGAATTTGATCCACATTTTAAGCTCGTGGGGTTGGGTTAGATGAAGGCAAACCTGCCTACTGAGATCAATATTGCCTGCGAAATATGAGGCCATTCCATGCATCAGGGCCCAGTCACACGCCATATTGAATTTAGGAGTATAATTTTGAGACAGAATTAAAGTATCATCCTGTCATGCTTCACCATCTGTTCTTAAACGTCCCATTTAGATTTTGAGGGAAGGGGTGGCTGGTTAAGGGGAGAATCCAGTTTGGAGAATTTGACACCACAGATGTCTGTGTCTTCATCTATCTATACCCATTACTGGTAGGACTAAGCTTTTTGCCCATTTCATTGTAAACAATGACAAAATCTCATTTCATTTCATGGTTTTCATATTTTAAAGTAATGTCTTTGGAGTTTTATTTTATTTTTTTAAATATGAAAAATGTTCCTACTTAAGGGAAAATCAGCATTCCCTAGTGCTCACGAATGAGTTGATTATTTGTTATAATTCTAAACAAAAAGATAAGATCATTTAAATGGGATTTCAAAGGTCTGAGAGGACTGTTAGCATTCAAACTGGAACCATAGCTTTTTACTGTTATCAGAGCTGATCAGTTAACAGAAGTAGGTCATTAGACCAACAACTAGGCCTTTCATTAATACACAAATAATATTCATGTTTCCACACTTGCCTAATATGCATGTAGAAAATAATGTTCAAACACTTACTTCTTTTTTCTACATTACTAAGTTACCCTAAATGCATGTTGCACTTCTATGTACTGATATGAATATACTGAGGAGAGAACGTAGGTAGCAAAAACTGAATTCACAGTTGGTCACTGAGTATAGTCAGGGCCACTAGCTCTTTGGTAGTCAGATAGATATTTTCCAGGTCTTTTTTTTTTTTTTTTTTTTTTTTTTTGAGAGAGAGAGAGAGAGAGTACAAGTGAGGGAGGGGCAGAGAGAGACACAGAATCTGAAGCCAACTCTAGGCTGTGAGCTGTCAGCACAGGGCCTGATGTGGGGCTTGAACTCACCAACCATGAGATCATGACCTGAGCTGAAATCAGATGCTTAACCAACTGAGTCACCCAGGCACCCCTTTCTAGGTTGTTTCTAACTTCACTTTGTTGCATACTTCTTACCCCTTCTTAGTTGGGGGCAGGCCCATGGGGCAGTCCTGACATTCTCCTGATTGCCCTCTGCCTCTCTGGCTACACCTTCTTCAACCCTGTGTGGCTTTTTCCCCACTCAGCTAGAAACTGGGAGTCGTCCTTGATGTCACTTTCTCCATCACCCCCACTTCCAATAAACACAGATTCTTAAAGATTCCATTTTCTCATAATCTAGAGTTTCATCTATTCTTCATTTCTCTATTTTGGCCCAAACCACCAAAATTTGCTCTCTAACCACTACAGTTGCTATTTTTTACTGACTTCCCCCAATGAACTCACACTTCTCAGAGACACTCACTATCAATGTTTATTGAGTGATATTTTTATCACTCCTGTGCTTACTATAAAGGGCTTCACATCTGAAAACCCCTTTAATTTATCTATCTATTATTAACATGATAAACCATAATTTTCATGGCCTACCTTCCCAGCATATTTTCACCTTGGTCACACATTTGTATTCATGCAGGCATTCCTTGGGGAAAAATATGATATGTTCTTTCTGGATTCAGGGATTGCTTTACTTACTATCTTAAACAGTGTTTCCGTTCTTTTATGGTGACTCACTCTGATTTGACATTTAAATATCTGCTTAAATGCTACTTTATAATTAAGCATTTACTGAGCTCTAAAATCGATTGAGTGGCCAGGGTACACGGACTCAAAGCATGCTGCGTTTTACATGTTCTAAAACGTGTAACGCATTTCATAATTTGTTTGTCTAGCACACTAAAGTGTAAGCTTTACAAAGGAAGGGATGATAATGTCTGGTGCACAGGTGTGTTTCCAGCATTGACTTAGTACATGCTCCGCAGGAGATGATCAAATAATGAATTAATATATCTTGGCTTAGAATTTACTTGAGTTTTGGAAGATATGAAAATACAATCGAAATTAATTTTCCCAAAGAATAAATAACGATTCTTTCTGGTAAGAAGTATCTTTTATCTCACAAAAATTTCCGTTTGCTGTGTCCTGGTATTATCTCAGAATAAGGTAGCTTATTAGTTTTAAAAAATCAGTAAAACACTACAAGAGTGTGTGTAAAGGCATTAAAAATTCTGGAATGAACACACCAGTTTACAGCTGCTTTGTACAAACTCAACTTACATGAAAATAGTGGGTTTAACGATACATAAACCCAAATGACCAAGATAGGGAGAAATGAAAACAAAAAACACAACCAAGCTTTGGAAACAGGAAAGCAAAGGGGTGAGAGAAAGCAAATAAATAAATAAATTGACATTAAGGGAAGCTGTTAATAAGGCTGAGATTCTCCAAATGCCTCAGGAAGCAGATGAGCAAATTTCCTCTGAAACTGTAGGGTGCCAACGAAGCTCACAATAGGAGAAATCATATGAAATAGAAAGTAGAGGGGTGCCTGGGTGGCTCAGTCAGTTGAGTATCTGACTCTTGATTTCAGCCCAGGTCATGATCCTGGGTTTGTGGGATCAGGCCCCATGTTGGGCTCCTGTCTGGGAGTGGAACCTGCTTGGGATTCTCTCTCGTGCCCCCTGCCCCTCTCACCTCTCTCTCTAAAAAAAGATAAAAATGTAAACAAACAAACAAACAAAAAACAAAAAACAAAACAGAAAGTAGATCTATGGTAGTTTTCACTGTACCTTCACACTGGTAAATTGCCCCCTTTCCTTTTGATAGCAAATTTTCTCTGTAGAGAAATGAACTGAAACAGACAGACTCAAAAGAGGTCTGACATTAAAGCTGAGATCAAAGTGAGATTCAAACTACTATACTTTACACATGGAAATGATTTATAAAGTCTACCTTCAAAATAAAAGAACTCCTCCCAAGACACTAGCTGCCACCGGCTACCAGAATCTGGGAGCCAGGCTTAAAATCTCACACAGGAGACTAAAGACTTCCTCTCAGGAACCCTTAATAGCCTAACAAAACAAAGCAAAGCAAACAAAACAAAACAAAACAAAACAAAACAAAACTTAAAGAACCTCCCTTTTTTAGATATCCTTTCTATAAGGGACTAGAAAGATCACTCCACAAGACCAAAAAACAAAACAAAACAAAACAAATCAGAAAATCCCATCAACCTACCCAGAACTTCCAATGAGCTTAGACACAGTCTTACACTTAAATATGAAGAGAGAAGCAAGGCTGAGCAGAGGTTTGAAAGAAACTTCTAACTTGAAACACAGATATCAAAGCAAACAGACCCATGAAAGGAATCCAACAAAAGAGAGAAATCAGGGAATGGAAAGAAGCAAAAGAATTGGTAATTAAATAGCATTAACATCCTGAAGAAAGGAATATTTATTAGATAGGTTATCCAAGTAAAATACTAGTGGACTTTACAAAGAAATAGTAAGAACTATTTGCATAAGACTTTCTACAAGAAATAAGCAAGGTTTCTTTTTTTTTCTAAATGTTTTTAATGTTATTTCATTTTTGAGAGACAGAGGGAGAGAGAGACAGTGCGTGAATGGGGGAGGAGCAGAGAGAGAGGGAGACACAGAATCGGAAGCAGGCTCCAGGCTCTGAGCCATCAGCCCAGAGCCCAACGCGGGGCTGGAACTCACAGACCGCGAGATCGTGACCTGAGCTGAAGTTGGATGCTTAACTGACTGAGCCAACCAGGTGTCCCAATAAGCAAAATTTCTAAACTAGCTGGAAGTATGGAGAGGACAGTTTTACTTCTTATGGAAAATTAAGGTATATTGGGGTGCCTGGTTGGCTCAGTTGGTTGAATGTCCGACATCTGCTCAGGTCACAATCTCAGAGTTCGTGGGTTCGAGCCCCACGTCGGGCTCTGTGCTGACAGCTCAGAGCCTGGAACCTACTTTGGATTCTGTGTCTCCTTCTCTCTCTGCTCCTCCCCTGCTAATGTGTTCTCTCTCTCTCTCTCAGAAATAAACATTAAAAAAACATTAAAAAAAAAAAGTTAAGTATATTACAGACACGTAAAAAATCTGGCAAACAGAAAATGAGTCTATTATTATTTCTAATTATGCATGTGAGGGAAGAAAATACTATGGTAGATTTGCACCTATAAGTAGTAATTAATTATCAGATCTTATAATGTTAATATGTAATACTGAAGTAGCACAAAATCATAATACAATTATATAATATATGGGGGTGGTGTACATGTGGGAACAGATACAAGGGAGTTAGTTGTACTTTTCCTTAGTAGGAATCCTTAGCTACCCTTGGTAAAAATATTTCAAAAAAGTTAAGTTGAAAAATGTAAATGTGTGCTATTTTTGAGAAATGGAGACAAATTAAAAAAGAGTAACTGGAGATAATCAAGCCTTTGCCTCTGGATAATGGGAATCAGAGAGGTGGAAGGTACGGAAGCCCTGAGATTTTCTGATCTGCTGGGTAGAACTCTGTTTTAACTATGAAAATATGTACCTCTGATACAAACGTTTACAAACAAAGCAAACCAATTCATGCTCAGGCATTCTAAAAAAGCCTTATATACAGAAGCATATCATGACAAGATTTACTCTAATCCTAAATAAATACATGGTTACGCAAAACTCAGGTGAGGAAATTCATGAGAATGATCTTTGAATATTATGGGTCAGATATTTTGTATATTTATCTCCCTGAAATTATTTTCATTAATTCGTGTGACAATTAAAATGTTTAAATGGCTATTTTTATTAAAAAGTAGTTTTATACCTACATACATATAAAAAGATGATGAAGTGATCAAAATGTGGTATGATTTTCCCAATACAAAAAGTTAAATGCAATTATTTTTAATTCTGATGGTAGTGCCATGGAATTATGCATAATATGGTGCCTTGAGTACAAACAAAGACATACTAAACAAGATAACCTATTTCCTTTGTTCTATAAACATTTGGTAGATACACCAATTTACACAAAAAAAACACGTTTTACCCAATGTGTTTTTGAATTTATAATAGGATAGGTTTTATGATAATTTGTGCAATCCTATGGTTATTTATAATAGGAAAAGTTAGAGAAGCCCAAAGTGATTGAAAAACATAAAAACATTATTGGCAAAGAAGTAAGGTTAGTATGTATGACAAAATTGTGTATAGTTATATTTACTGACTTTAGGAAATTTTCACAACACAGAACTGAATAAGTGAACAATAAATATAGGGAGAAAACTTCATGAAATATCAAGTATCTGAAATATTCAGTATATGCTAACCAGTTTCCTTGGATGCAAAACAGACAATTTTTTTAGTGTTTATTTATTATTTTTGAGAGAGAGAGACAGACAGATAGAGCAGGAGTGGCGGGAGGAGCAGAGAGCAAGGGAGACTCAGAATCAGAAGCAGGCTCCAGGCACTGAGCTGTCAGCACAGAGCCCGACACAGGGCTCGAACTCACAAACTATGAGATCATGACCTGAGCTGAAGTCGGACGCCTAACTGACCACTTAGGCACTCCAAAACAATTTTTTTAAAGAGTTATTATTTTAGGTATTGTATCTTTTGTCTCAGATGACTTATTCCAAAGTCAAAACTCAGTAAAGTATATGGCTATTATTTTGTGATTGTTAATGCCTAATGCCATTTTTCATTTTATTACACAATAGATCCATCTTTCTTTTGCCCATCAGAATTGTTTTCTATTTTTTTCACAATAGTATTTAGTTACATAAAGCTATTGATCAACCATATATGTTTATCAATTCTCAAGACACTATCAAAGTGGTATTACAGGAATTCTAATAGTAAAAAGGAATAAAATGCCAATAGCCATAAATCATTTAAAGACTCAGATTATCAAGTGAGAGAGAGGCCTCCATGTGAAATAAAACACCAAATAAAAGATAAGGAAAGAATTAAAGAACTGGGAAAACCAATATCTGTCTATTATAATATCTGGAGAAAGAACAAAGAAAACAGAATGAAGGGCTTTATCATAAAATGGTAGGCATTAAATAAGGAGAGTTCAACTTTAAAAACATTATATATATATATAATATATATATAATTTATATTTATATTATATGTATATAACATAAATAATATTTATATAATATTTATATATTTATATAATATTATATAATATTTATATAATTTATTTATATAAATATAAATTTTATATTTATAAATTATTTATATTATATAAATATATAAATGTATATAATATTTATATAATATTTATATAATATAAATAAATATATACATATAAATATAAGTATATTATATTTATATATATAAATTTATATATATAAATTTTATATATATGTACTGATACAAATGTTTTTTTCAAAATAAATAACTAAATCGTAATCTGAAGGAAAAAAATCTTTCACTAAACAATGTGTAAAGAGGGCAGAAAACAGATAATTTGATTTAATGCAGTCTTAGAAAGTGAAAGTCTAGTTCTTGATCACAAAAGCCAAAATGGAATTAAGCCATAAAGTAAAGCTATCTCCAATATAAGGACTGAACAGATGCAAAGGTAATTTATCAAGAAGACTAAACTATCTCCCCTCCATATATATATGTTTTTAATGTTTTTGTTTGTTTGTTTATTGTTTTCTGTTTTTCAGAGAAAGAGACAGACTGTGAGCAGGGGGGGCTGGGAGAGAGGGAGACACAGAATTCGAAGCAGGCTCCAGGCTCTGAGCTGTCAGCACAGAACCAGATGGGGGTCTCAAACCGCAAGATCATGACTTGAGCAGAAGTCTGACACTCAACAGACTGAGCCACCCAGACGCCCCTCCCTTCCCCATATTTTAAGGATACATTAATTAAAAGATGTGGATATACCAGGCTAATAAGGTCCAGATGTAAGTACCACACCTCCTCCACAGAAATAATGAAAGGGGAAATTCTGGCTACAGAGAAAGGACAAAAAAGTCTTTATGGGATTTGTATAACTACATAACTACAAACCAGAGTTTTTGAGATCTGGCATGATATTCAAGACTAGATTCTTCTGTCATTGACTTTGGACAGGTTTTTTTTTTTTTCCTTAATAAATTATGTAATTATATAATTTTGTTGCTTTGTTCTTAATAATCTATCTACATCAATATATAGGCATATGTAATAGAAACCATCAACTACAAAAAAACAGATCTGTTGAAAAACTACACATGGATTCAGAATGAGTACTATTTTGTCTCAGGTATCTGGTCCCAGAAAAAATGGAACATACTCAATTTTTCCTGCCTCCAATCATTAGTACAAATAAATATTCTGGAAATAATTCAAAAGATAACCATAAAAGGATACTGAGATATGAAAAGAAAAAAAAATAAATGAATAGAGAGCTCAGGGCTTGAAGTATGATGCCATGGTGATTTTCCTGTTTTTGTTTGTTTGATTTATTTCCCACTATAGCTTCTATATTCACAAAACTAAGCCTGAGAGTATTCCACCCTAGATTATATATATATATATATATATATATATATATATATCAAAATGGACAATATAAAAAAATAATAATACCTGGTGCCATAAAACTTCTAGAAGAAAACATGGTCTGACATAGTTTGGGACAATGATTTTTTGGATTTGGCTTAAAAAAAAAAACTAAAAGCAAAAATCAACGAGTTGAGACTACATCAAATTAAAAAGCTTCTGCATAGCAAAAGAAACAATCAACAAAATGCATAGACAGTCTATACAATGGGAGACCAATATTTTTAAGCCATATATCAGACAAGGAGTTAATATACGAAATATATAAAGAACTTATACAACTCAGTAACACATACACATACACACATACACACACACAATCTGATTAACAAATGAGCGGAGGACCTGAACAGACTTTTTTCCTAAAGAATAAATTCAAATGCCAAACAGGTATATGAAAAAATGCTCAACATTAGTAATCACCAGGGAAATGGAAATCAAAACCACAATGAGATATTTCCTCATACCTTTTAGGATGGTTAGCATCAATAAGAGATAAGTCTTGTTCAGCATATTGACAGAAGAGAACACTTGTGCACTGTTGTTGGAAATGTTAAGTGGTATAGCCACTATGGATAATAGTATGGAATTTTCTGAGAATATTAAAATAGAATATTGAATTGATATATGTATTCCCACGTACACTGAGGCATTATTCACAATAGCTAAGGTATGGACACTTAAGTATCCATCAATGAATGAATGTATATATATATATATATATATATATATATATATCTCCATATATATATATGTATATGTACACACACACACATATATATACAAAAGTAATAATATATATACTGAAAATGTACTGAATAATATTCAGCCACGAGAAAGAAGTAAATCTTGCCATTTCTAAAACACGGATGAACCTTAAAGACATTATGCTAAGTAAGATAAGTAAAACAGAGAAAGACAAATACTATATGATATCACACATATGTGGAATCTAAAATGCTGAACTCATGGGGTGCCTCGGTGTCTCATTCAGTTAAGTGTCTGACTTCTGCTCAGGTCATCATCTCACAGTTTGTGGGTTTGGGCCCCACGTCAGGCTCTGTGCTTACAGCTCGGAGCCTGGAGCCTGCTTTGGATTCTGTCTCTCTCTCTCTCTCTCTCTCTCCTCTCCCCCACCCACACTCTCTCTCTCTCAAAAATAAACATTAAAAAATTAAAAAAAAAATAAGATGCTGTACTCATAAAAACAGATTAGAATGGTGTTTACCAGAGGGCTAGTGGTGGGGAAGATGGGGACAGCTTGTTTAAGGGTACAAACCAGAAACTAGTATATCGATGAATCCTGGGGATCTAATGTACAGCATAGCAATTATAGTCAACAATACTGTATTATAAAATTCAAAGTTTTCAAGAGCCTAGATCTTGTTTGTTGCTACCACACACACACAAAAAAATAATAATTATGGGATGTGATAGAGAGGTGAGCTAATGCTATGGTAATAATCTTGTTACCATATATAAATGTCTCAAATCAACACATTGTACACTTTAAACTTAAACAATGTTATATGTAAATTATATTGAAATAAAAACAAATTTAAAAATGAACAAACAACAAAAATGAGAAAAAACAAGTCTCTTTGGTCTAAAGACTAGAATAAAACCCCAATGGAGATCAAGTAAAGGAACACATCTTATGGCCACATGAAGTCATGACTGTGAGCCTGATCTTCCCGTAGACATTAGTGCCAGCAGAGCCTGGCTGAGCTGATCTACTCTGTGTGCCACAGCCACCAACAGAAGTGACTAATCTACTCTCTAAAATCAACCATATCAAGTTGGGTCAATGCCTTACTTACTCCACACCCTAGACTCCATCAGTCGGCAGCTATAGAGTCAGTGTAGTCCAAGTGGGCAAACCCATCCTCTGCCCCATGGAAGATGGCCATGCCAGATCCTATGTCTTCAGTGGCAGACTGTATCCTAAGAACAGGCTCGAGCAACCTGCTCTCTATCCAATACTTAATGAGTGTGGTAGATCCATGCACCCCACAGAGCCACTGAACCCAGTTGGGAGAACCATACCTCATTTTATAACGGGCAGAAATAGGCAGGCACTTTAAACTCAACATTAATCACCATAGGTCTCATTTCCTCTGACTCACCATCCCGTGGGATAGAGGCTGGTAAGGTCCGGTGTCTCCTACACCTCGACCTAGAAGCAGAAGGTGAATCTGGCCCAGTGCCCCATGGCTGTCCACCTAATTACATACATATCTAGATTTAGCCACTCCTGGCCAACCACCCAACAGCAGAAGATCACCCAAGCCAAGCATTTCCATACCACACGCTCCCCACGCCCCTCACTGCCCCATGTCAGCAGGCATCTTGAGCAGTTGCTTCCTTCTTTTGAGGGTAATGACAGAGAGAGAGACAGTGAGAAGTTGCAGGAGGCCAGAGGCTGGAGAACAGGCCAGGGTACATGCTCTCAGTTCTGCAAGTCCACTTCCTCCCCTACCTAGAAATACATGGTGGCCAAGGAAAGCCCCTTGCCACCGACACAGATGGAACTAGCATGGACCCAGTGAAGCCCTAAGAGCAAAGCTGACTAGAATAACACTGCCAGGCCTCAGATGCTGAATTAGAATTACAGCCTGCAAAAGTATTCTATAACCTACATGTTAAACATAATGTTTAATCCAAGGAGACTTGTCTACTAGGACTGAAAGAAGATCCAGTCTCCTAACATAATTTCTAAAATGTCAAGGATAAGGATATCATAAAGAACCTCTCACAATACCAAGAACCTTCAAATTACACATGGAATAAGGAATGACAGTCAACTGATACCTGTACTGACACAAACCAGATGAGTCAGGTGCTGGAACGATCTGATAAATATTTCAAAGCAGCCAAAATAAAGTTACTTAAACAATTTTGAATTCCATTAAAACAAATGTTAAATAAGTAGATAATAACATTAAGAAAATAATATTATAATATATATGTGTGCATATATGTATAAATAACTTAATTTATATATATGTATATTCACACACACAAACACACACACTCAGTGAAAATTATAAAACTGAAAAGTAAAATAATTAAAACAAACAAACAAACAAACAAGACTCATTGGATGGGTTCCATAGAGTGTAGATGACAGGACAGAATCAATGAACTTTTGAGGAAAGATCAATAGAATTTACTCAATCTGAACAATAGAGAGAAACAAATAAATAAATAAATCAAGGAAGAAAGAAAGAAAGAAAGAAAGAAAGAAAGATTAAATCTTCAAGAACCCGTGGAAATAAAACAGTAAATCTAACATTTTATTGTTGTTATTATTGGAGTCATAGGATGGTAAGAGAAAAAGAGGGAGGCTGGAAAGTTACTGAGAGAAGTAAGAGCTGGAAATTCACCATATTTGGCAAATGACATAAGCCTAGACATTCATGAACTTGAGAAAATCCACATAAAATAAGCCCCCCAAAAAACCATGTGATGCCATTATTAAACTTCTTAAAAATAAAAAGATACAATCTTGAAAATAGCAAGAGAATAATGACCTTACCCGTAAGAGAAAGACCAAAAAAAAAAAAAAAAAAAAAAAAGTAGTACAATGTTTTTCAGGGACTGGAAGTAACAGCATTATAAGCCCCAAATTCTATACTCAGAAAAAAATGTCTTCAAGAATGAAACAGAAATCAGGTATTCTCAACCACAGATGTGGAGGGAGAGAGTGAAGCATTGCGGTGAGATTTGTCTGTCATCATTAATGGCTCAAGAAATCTCTCAAAACAGAAAGGAACAGAAGAGGCTTAGAACTTTAAAGAAATGGAATAAGTAGAGGTAAAGAGAATAACTTTTTCTTCTCCCTACAATTTTCTTAAATGCCACTAGATTTTTGAAGTAAAAATTCTAAAATTTAATGTGGGTACCCAATGAAAATAAAGGGAATATTTAGGACAATTATGTATTTTTAAGTGGGGAGGGTAAAGGGTCCTAAATGAAAGTGGGGACTTCACATTTCATTTGAAGAAGTAAAACAGTATGCTGTACAGTATAGTAGAGGGTATGATGTTACACACATATATTGTAATATTTAGAGGAACGATTAACAAAATTACACAAAGAAATACACTTGAAAATACTATTGGGGCACCTGGGTGGCTCGTTGGTTAAAATCCAACTCTTGGTTTCGGTTCAGGTCATGATCTCTTGGTTTCAAGACTTCGATCCCTGCATCGGTCTCTGCACTGACAGTGCAGAGCCTGCTTGGGATTCTCTCTTTCTCTCTCTCCCTCTCTCGCTGCCCCTCCCTCCCTCACACTGTATCTGCCTCTTTCAAAATAAACTTTTAAAAACAAGGCAATTTATATTCAAAAAAAAAAAGAAAATGTTATAAATAAATCAAGACAGAATTTTAAAAATTCTTCCTAAAGGAAGGCAAATAAAAGAGAGAGAGGAGAAAATACTGAGAAACAAATGACACAAAAAATTCAAAACTGAGAGTAAAGAACTCTCGATACTCAAACATTTTTAAAAATCCGGTTAGAAAATGGCAAAAGGCACGAAAAGATGTCTCACTGAAGAGAAACTATAGACATCAAATAAGCGTAGGAAAAGATGGTCGACAGCATTAATCACTAGACAAATGCTGATTCAAATCAGGTATTGACATATACCTACCAAATACCAACTACCAACATGGCTGACAACTGTGATAAAATCAAATAATGAGGATGTGGTGAAAATGGATCACATACATTTCTGGTGGGATTGAAAAATGGTACAGCCACTCTAAAAAAGCCATTTGGCAGTTCCTTCTAAAATAAAAATTCATCTACCATATCACCCAGCGATTGCAAACTTGGGCACTACTCCCAGAAAAATAAAAACGTATGTCTACACAAAAACTCTATACAAGTGTTCACAGAGCTTAGTTTGTAATAGCCAAACATTGGAAACAATCCACCTATCTCTCGGTGGGTAAATTAAACTGTGGTGCATCCATGCCACGCAGCACTAGACAGTACTAAAAATGCATAAATAATCCTTACAAGCAACCTGGATGGGCATCAACAACATTATGCTCAACAGGGGAAAAATCCAATATTAAAATATTGCATACCGTGTGATTCCGTATTCTTGAAATAACAAAACTAGAGAGATAAAGAACAGATTAGTGGTTTCCAGGCATTATGGATGGGTGGGCAGGGGCTATGGAAGGGGAGTGGGCATGAAAGACCAGCATGAGGGAAAAGTTCTCTATCTTGATGTCTAGTTGGTTCCATGAAACTCGCATGTGATAAGAAAGCATAAATGACACACTCACAGGACACATACCTAAATGAGTGTGGACATAAATGGTGAAATCTGAGTAGGCTCATTGGTTTGTACTAACTTCAATTTCTTGGTTTTGTCAATGTGCTATAGTTATGCAAGTTGTGAACAGTGGGGGGAGGTATAGTGGAGGGTACACAGAACCCTTTGTACATTTCTCTGCAACCTCCTATGATTCCACATCAAAATTTAAAAGTAATTAAAACAATATAAGGATTGGCTATATAATTTTTAATAATTATGTAAATATATTAGGATAATGAAAGTATAAGATTGAAGCATATAGGTTAGCATCAGGACCAACATAGCACTATGACAAATCACCAGAAATTCTCAAAATACAGGATTTTGTTCAGAAAAACAGAGCTCAGAGAATTTATTACAAGCAGATCCATGTTGTGTCATGTTAAACAGAGTCCATCAGACTAAAGAAAATTGGTACTATAGAGACTTCAAGTCTACACAAACCAGGTGCTTGGGTCACTTAGTCGGTTAAGCATCCAACTCTTCATTTTGGCTCAGGTCATGATCTCATGGTTCGTGAGTTTGAGTCCTACATCAGGCTCTGTGCTGACAGTCCAGAGCCTGCTTGAGTTTTTCTGTCTCCCTCTCTCTCTCTCTGCCCCTCCACTGCTCACTCTTTCTCTCTCAAAGTAAATAAATAAACTTTTTTTTAATCTACATAAAGCAAAGAGGAGCACCACATGGTAAATATGAAAGTTAAATAAAACAAGTTTTTCTATAGATAAATATACTTAATAGATAATTAAAGCAAATTGCTTAGAGAAAAATTATTATAATAATTGCATTGTGGAATTTATAATTTATATAGGAGTAAAATGTGTGACTGCTAGTTTACAAAGAGCCACAGGAGAGATATAAATGTAAAATTATTAGGTATTTATGTTACACCTGAAATAGTATAATATTGTAGCACGTTAAAATGTATAAGCTAAAGACACGTTATAAACCTTAGGCCAGAACTTTTAAAAATGCAAATTAAAATAAATAGAGATATAATTCCTAAGCCTATAGTGGAGATTAAATGGATTATTAAAACTATGCAGTTCTGTATAGAAGCAAAGTGGATAAAATAATAAAAAACCAGAAGAGACAATATGAAACCCATCACATATCAATATAATAGATTTTAAGTCAACCATATCAAGATCACAGTAAGTCTAAATTATCTACACACAATTAGAAGTCAGAGATTTTAGACTGGATAAAACAGCAAGGCCCAAATGAATGCTGAGTTAAAGAAATATTTAATTAGCTGAAGTTGAAGCGCTAAAAGAAAAAATCTACAACGAATAATACTCTATTTCACAAAGCTATCATTCAGAATTGAAGGAAAGAGAGTTTCCCAGACAGGGGCACCTGGGTGGCTCAGTGAGTTGAGCATCCGAATTTGGTTCAGGTCATGATCTCACAGTTCATGACCTTGAGCCCCACACTGGGTTCTCTGCTGTCAGCCTGTTAGTGCAGAGCCCTCTTTGGATTTTCTGACACCTCCACCACCACCCCTCTCCCCCTTGCATTCTCCAAAAAATAAACAAATAGGATTTAAACAAAGGGGGTTTCCCAAAGTTAAAGAAGTTAGTAATCACTAATTGAACTTACAAGGAATGTAAAAAGAACTTATTTAAGCAGAAAAGAAAGGCCATAATTAGGAGAAAATTGTGAAAAAAAATTCAAATAGTAAAAGGAGTAAATCAAGCACTTATAAAGTCAGAATGATAGTGTAAAATCAGTGATACCTAAAAAATTAGTTAACACATTCACAATAAAAAGATGTTAAAAATGATACATGCATAAAATGTGGAGGAGGGAGAAAAATGTGGTGCTTTTAGAATGTGTTCCAGAGCATGGAAGTTTTTTGTGTGTCTTGTGTCCATGGAATGCACCCAGACCAACACTAAACCATCCTGCACACCTAGAAAACTGATCTGAGGATTAACACAACAATCTGTACAACCTGAACCACAAAACTCAGCAGGTATGCGGCACGGAGAGGTGAAGTGGGGGAGAGAGAAGCCACAGTGGGCAGGGAGCTGCTTTGGTGGGCAGAGAGAGGATGGAGATGGGGGGAGCATCTGCGAAAAGCAACTGGAGAGAAAGTGGAAAAGCGGAAACAGCCGCAGGGACTGAACTAAAAAGGGAGAAAGGAGAAAGGAGAAAGGAGAAAGGAGAAAGGAGAGGGTTTAAATTCCATTAGGACTCTAAAAACAGGGGGAGCACAGAGTCTGCAACTCCACAGCTCCATACCTGGTGGTGCTCTGGTGGGAAGGGTGAATCCCCAGGAACAGAGTGGAGTCCAGAGGTCTTAGGGCCACACGGGGTGAGCCGGTTCCCCTGCTGGGAGGGCACCTGGCAAAGGCTATGTGGGTCCCCCAGGGGCAAGGCCCCAGTGGCCCCAGGGGAACAACCACATTTGCTGGTGCTGGAACAGTCATTAAGGGTGAAGCCAGATATGTGTTCCCAGATGTGTGTTGTGATTTTCTATAGTCCCAGAAACGCTGCTGCTACTCTATCTCCCGAACTTTTTTGGGGTGGGCTGGCACCGGGCCACAGTCTAGGCGTCCACAGCAGCACAGACCCGCAAAAGTTCCTTGGTGCGGCTGGCACCCAGCCACGGCTCCGTGAGACCCTCCCGCACAGGGGCAGAACGGGTCAAGCTGCAGTCCTTCAGAAGCGAGGGGTAGGGAAAAACAGCCGCATCTGAGACAAAACTCGGGAGAGAGGTACTGCCTGGGGCTTGGTCACGGACTGTGTAAAAGCGGGGAGTGGACGAAAACTGCAGAGAAAGGACGGGTGCGCGATTGCTGTGTCAGGAGAACAGAGTTCCCAGCTGGGCGCCATTTTCACCGCTCCTGCGCATGTGCATATACACCTAAGAGCACTACAACACTCTACCCCAGTAGGCTAGCAGTGCCATCTAGTGGAGAACAGAGCCATTACACTGAGCCCTGCCCAACTGGGCCAACCTCGCTCTTCAGAAACACAAGTCTCTCCGCATGCTTAGTTCATGGACTATAAAGCTCTGCATAGTTTGACTTGTAGGGGAAAACTATGTACTTTCAGTCATATTTCAGTCTGTTCGCTGGCCCATCTATTCAAATTTCTTTCTTTTTTAATTTTTTTCTCTTTTTCGTTTCTTTTCTTTTTCTTGAATACAGAAAGAGAAAAAATCATTTTTATTTTCAATCTTTATTAAAATATTTTTAAATTTTTCTGCTATATTTTTTACTTTTGTGAAAAATTTTTCAAATTATATATTACTTCCATCATTTCATTTTAGTCTACTTCGATGTATTCAATTTTTTCAAATCTTCAAATGATTTCCTTTTTTTTTCCTTTCTTTCCCCTTTTTTCCTCTAATCTATCAAGCCCCTTTCAACACCCAGACTAAAATACAACTAGGATTTGGCATCATTTATTCGATTTTTTTCGTGTGTGCTTTTTTAATTTTTTTAATTTTAATTTTTAATTTTAATTTTTTTAATTTAAAATTTTTACCTCATTAATTCATTTTCTCCCTTCAAAATGACAAACAAAGGAATTCACCACAAAAGAAAGAGCAGGAAGAAACAACAGCCAGACACTTAGCCAACACAGATACAAGCAGAATGTCTGAACAAGAATTTAGAATCACGATAATAAGAATACTAGCTGAAGTCGAAAATAGATTAGAATCCCTTTCTGCAGAGATAAAAGAAGTAGAAGCTAGTCAGGATGAAATTTAAAATGCTATAACTGAGCTGCAATCTCAAATGGATGCCATGGTGGCAAGGATGGGTGAGGCAGAACAGAGAATCAGTGATATTGAGGACAAAATTATGGAGAATAATGAAGCAGAAAGAAAGAGGGAGATTAAGGCAAAAGAGCACCATTTAAAAATTAGAGAAATCAGTACCTCATTAAAAAGGAACAATATCAGAATCATAAAGGTCCCAGAAGAGGAAGAGAGAGAAATAGGGGTAGAAAGGTTATATGAGCAAATCATAGCAGAAAACTTTCCTAACCTGGGGAAAGACACAGACATTAAAATCCAGGAAGCACAGAGGACTCCCACTAGATTCAACAAAATGAACCATCACCAAGGCATATCATATTCATATTCAGAAAATACTCAGGCAAGGAGAGAATCATGAAAGCAGCAAGGGAAAAAAAGTCCCTAACCTACAAGGGAAGACAGATCAAGTTTGCAGCAGACCTATCCACAGTAACTTGGCAAGCCAGAAAGGAGTAGCGGGATATAATCAGTGTGCTGAATCAGAAAAATATGCAGCCAAGAATTCCTTATCCATCAAGGCTGTCATTCAAAATGGAAGGAGAGATAAAAAGTTTCCCAGACAAACAAAAATTAAAGGAGTTTGTGACCACTAAACCAGCCCTGCAAGAAATTTTAAGGGGGAATTTCTGAGGGGAGAAAAGATGAAAATAAACAAACAAACAAACAAATAAATAAAGACCAAAAGTAACAAAGACTAGAAAGGACCAGAGAACACCACCAGAAACTCCAACTCTACAAGCATCATAATGGCAATAAATTCATATGTTTCAGTACTCACTCTAAATGTCAATGGACTCAATGCTCCAATCAAAAGACATAGGGTAACAGAATGGATAAGGAAACAAGTTCCATCCATATGCTGTTTACAAGAGACCCACTTTAGACCTAAAGACACCTTCAGATTGAAAATAAGGGG
This sequence comes from Lynx canadensis, assembly GCF_007474595.2. Classification (NCBI taxonomy): domain Eukaryota; kingdom Metazoa; phylum Chordata; class Mammalia; order Carnivora; family Felidae; genus Lynx; species Lynx canadensis. The sequence goes on from NC_044311.2 coordinate 137,306,679, forward strand.
ATGGAGAAGCATCTATCATGCTAGTGGTCAACAAAACAAAGCCAGAGTAGCTATACTTACATCAGACAATCTAGAATTTAAAATAAAGACTGTCTCAAGAGATGAAGAAGGGCCTTATATCATAATTAAGGGGTCCATCCACCAAGAAGACCTAACAATTGTAAACATTTATGCGCCAAATATGAGAGCACCCAAATATATAAATCAATAAATCACAAACATAAAGAAACTCATTGATAGTAATACCATAATAGTAGGGGACTTCAACACCCCACTCACAGCAATGGACAGATCATCTAATCAAAAAATCAACAAGGAAACAATTGCTTTGAATGACACACTGGACCAGATGGACTTAACAGATATATTCAGAACATTTCATCCTGAAGCAGCAGAATATGCATTCTTCTCCAGGGCACATGGAATGTTCTCCAGAATAGACCATATACTGGGACACAAATCAGCCCTAAGTAAGTACAAAAAGATCGAGATCATACTGTGCATATTTTCAGACCACAATGCTATGAAACTTGAAATCAACCACAAGAAAAAATTTGGAAAGGTAACAAATAGTTGGAGACTAAAGAACATCCTACTAAAGAATGAATGGGCTAACCAAGAAGTTAAAGAAGAAACTAAAAAGTATATGGAAACCAATGAAAATGATAACACCACAACCCAAAACCTCTGGGACACAGCAAAAGTAGTCATTAGAGGGAAGTATACAGCAATCCAGACCTTCCTAAAGAAAGAAGAAAGATCTCAGATACACAACCTAACCTTACACCTTAAGGAGCTGGAAAAAGAACAGCAAATAAATTCAAAACCATCAGAAGAGAGGAAATAATAAAGATTGAGCAGAAATTAATGCTATCGAAACCAAAAAAACAGTAGAACAGATCAATGAAACCAGAAGCTGGTTCTTTGAAAGAATTAACAAAATTGATAACACACTAGCCAGTTTGATCAAGAAAAAAAAGGAAAGGACCCAAATAAATAAAATCAAGAATGAAAGAGGAGAGATTACAATGAACACAGTGGAAATAAAACAATAATAAGAGAAGATTATGAGCAATTTTATACCAATAAAATGGGTAAGCTGGAAGAAATGGACAAATTCCTAGAAACACATACACTACCAAAACTGAAACAGGAAGAAATAGAAAATTTGAACACACCCATAACCAGTAAGGAAATCGAATTAGTAATCAAAAATCTGCCAAAAATCAGAGTCCAGGGCCAGATGGCTTTCCAGGGGAATTCTACCAAACATTTAAGAAAGAGTTAACACCTATTCTCTTGAAGGTGTTCCAAAAAATAGAAATGGAAGGAAAACTTCCAAACTCTTTCTATGAAGCCAGCATTACCTTGATTCCAAAACCAGACAGAGACCCCACTAAAAAGGAGAACTATAGACCAATTTCCCTGATGACGATAGATGCAAAAATCCTCAACAAGATACAACTGACAGGATCCAACAATACATTGAAAAAAATTATTCACCACGACCAAGTGGGATTTATACCTGGGATGCAGGGCTGGTTCAATAGCCACAAAACAATCAATGTGATTCATCACATCAATAAAAGGAAGGACAAGAACCATATGATCCTCTCAATAGATGCAGAGAAAGCATTTGACAAAATACAGCATCCATTCTTGATAAAAACCCTCAAGAGAGTAGGGATAGAAGGAGCATACCTCGAGATCATAAAAGCCATATATGAATGACCCTATGCTAATATCGTTGTCAATGGGGAAAACCTGAGAGCTTTCCCCTTAAGGTCAGGAAGAAGTCAGGGATGCCCACTCTCGCCACTGTTATTCAACATAGTATTGCAAGTCTTAACTTCTGCAATCAGACAACACAAAGAAATAAAAGGCATCCAAATTGACCAGGACGAGGTCAAACTTTCACTCTTCACAGATGACATGATACTTTATATGGAAAACCCAAAAGATTCCAACAGAAAACCGCTATAACTGATTCATGAATTCAGCAAAGTTGCAGGATATAAAATCAATGCACAGAAATCAGTTATTCCTATACACCACCATTGAAGTGACAGAAAGAGAAATCAGGGAATCAATCCCATTTACAATTGCACCAAAACCCATAAAAAACCTAGGAATAAATCTAACTAAAGAAGTGAAAAATCTATACACTGAAAAGTATGGAGAACTTATGAAAGAAATTGAAGAAGACAAAAAAAACATGAAAAAGATCCTATGCTCCTGGATAGGAAGAACAAATATTGTTAAAATGTTGATAGTACCCAAAAGTAATCTACATATCGAATGCAATCCCTATCAAATGACACCAGAATTCTTTACAGAGCTAGTACAAAAAATTCTAAAATTTGTATGGAGCCAGAAAAGACCCCAAATAGCCAAAGCAATCTTGAAAAAGAAAACCAAATCAGGAGGCATCACAATCCCAGACTTCAAGCCATACTACAAAGCTGTAATCATCAAGACAGTATGGTACTGGCACAAGAACAGACTCAGATCAATGGAACAGAATAGAGAACCCAGAAATGGACCCACAAACTTATGGCCAACTAATCTTTGACAAAGCAGGAAAGAATATCCAGTGGAATAAGACAGTCTCTTCAGCATGTGGTGCTGGGAAAACTGGATAGCAACATGTATAAGAATGAATTGGACCACTTTCTTACACCATACACAAAAATAAACTAAAAATGGATGAAAGACTTAAATGTAAGACAGGAACCATCAAAATCCTCGAGGAGAAAGCAAGCAAAAACATCTTTGATCTTGGCCATAGTCTGTAAAGAGCCCAAATGTCCATTGACAGGTGAATGGATAAAGAACATGTGGTACATATATACAATGGAGTATTACTCAGCAATCGAAAAGAATGAAATCTTGCCATTCGCAACAATAGGGATGGAACTAGAGGGTGTTATACTAAGCTAAATTAGTCAGAAAAAGACAAATAACATATGACTCACTCATATGAGGACTTTAAGACACAGAACAGATGAACATAAGGGAAGGGAAGCAAAATTAATGTAAAAACAGGGAGGGGGAAAAACATAAGAGACTCAAAAGAGGGTTACTGTAGGGGTTGTGGAAGGGGGGATGGGCTAAATGGGTAGGGGGTATTAGGGAATTCACTCCTGAAGTCATTGTTGCACCATATGCTAACTAATTTGGATATAAATTAAAAAAAAAAATGTGTTCCAACTGAAGTGGCAATCCATTTAATAGAATGTTATATACTTAAAATGTTATGTTTGAACCTCATGGTAACCATAAACTGAAAACCTGTAATAGGTACACAAAAAGTAAAGACAAAGAAATAGAATTTCTTTGAATTAATTAATTAATAGAATTAAAGTCATCCATTACAAGAAAAAAGAGCAAGAGGAGAACAAAGAAAAGAGAATGACTACAAAACCAACCAAAAAATAATGAACAAAATGACAATAAGTAGACACTTATCAATAATTACTTTAAATGTAAATGGTCTCAATGTTCCAATCAAAAGTCAAAGGATAACTGAATGGATAAAGAAAACAAGACTCATCTATATACTGTCCACAAGAGACTCACTTCAGATATAAAGGCATATTAACTTGAAAGTAAAGTGATAGAAAAAACTGTATGTAAATGGAAGCAAAAATAATAAAACAAAGATGGGGGATCAAAGCTTAAATCAGAAAAAAATAGACTTTACAACAAAGACTAGCAGGGCACCTGTGTAGTCCAGTTGGTTAAGCTTCCAACTCTTGGTTTTGTGGGTTCAAGCCCCACATTGGGATCTGCAATGATAGCGCATAGCCTGCTTGGGATTCTCCCTCTCTCCATCTCTCCATGCCGCTCCCCCACTTACATTGTCTCTGCCTCAAAATGCGTAAATTAAAAAAAAAAAAAAAAAGATTAGCTAAAGACAAAGAATATGGCACACTGATAAAAGAGTCAATCCAACAAGAGGATGTAACAATTTTAGGTATCTATGCACCCAACACAGTGACACCTAAATATATAAAGTAAATATTAACAAGCATAAAGGGAAAATTTGACAGTATTACAAAATAGTAAGGACTTTAACTCCCCACTTACATCAATGGATGGATTATCCAGCCAGAAAATTAAGAAGAAAAAAGTGGGTTTGAACAGTACATTACACCAGATGGATTTAACACATAGAACATTCCATCCCCAACTAGACGGAACATTCTATCTTTTCAGTTGAAAATGGAACATTTTCCAAGATAAATCACATTACTCCACAAAATAAGTTTCAATAAATTTAAGAAGATAGCATTTTTTCTTATGATAATAATATGAAATGGGAAATAAATTATAAGAAAAAATAGAAAAAAAATATCCATAAGAGGCTAAACAACATGCTGCTCCATAAATAATGAGTCAATGGAGAAATCAAAAGAAAATTACAAAATACCTGGATACAATGGGAAATGGAAACACAATAATTCAAAATCTTTGGGGCACATAAAAGTGGTTCTAAGAGAAAATTTTACAGTAATACAGGCTTACTTTAAGAAAAAAAATTTCGGGGCGCCTGGGTGGCTCAGTCAGTTGAGCGTCTGACTTCAGCTCAGGTCAGACGATCTCGCAGTCCGTGAGTTCGAGCCCTGCGTCGGGCTCTGGGCTGATGGCTTAGCGCCTGGAGCCTGCTTCTGATTCTGTGTCTCCCTCTCTCTCTGCCCCTCCCCCGTTCATACTCTGTCTCTCTCTGTCTCAAAAATAAACGTAAAAAAAAAAAAAATAAAAAAAAAATTTCAAACAATCCAACCCTACACCTAACTGAACTAGAAAAAGAACAAAGAGAGCCCACAGTTAATAGAAGAATAATTCTACTATCATTAGTAGCAATAATTCAGATCATAGAAGATATAAACGGAGAACAAAAAAAATTAGAAAAGATCAATGAAAGTAAGAGCTTTTTCTTTGAAAAGATAACCAAAATTGATAGACCATCAGCCAGACTCAGTAAGAAAAATTAGACTCAAATCAAAAATAAGGAAGAAGTGACAACCAACACTACAGAAATACAATGGATTACTACGAAAAATTATATGCCAAAAAACTGTACAACCTAGAAGAATGAATAAATTCCTCAAAACATACAATCTTCAAAGATTGGATCAAGAAGAAATAGAAAATCTGGACAAACCAATCACCAAGCACAAAATTTAATTACTAATCAAAAAACTCCCAGTAAGGGCACCTGGGTGGTTCAGTTGGTTGAACGTCTGACTTTGGACTCAGGTCATGATCTCATGGTTCGTGAATTTAAGTCTCATGTTGGGCTCTGTACTGACAGCTCAGAGCCTGGAGCCTGCTTTGGATTCTGTGTCTCCTTCTCTCCCAGCCCCTCTCCTGCTAGTGCGCTCTCTCTCTCTCTCTCTCTCCCCCTCTCTCAAAAATGAGTAAATATTTTAAAAAATCTTTATAAATGCATAGAAAAGAATAAAATACCTAGGAATAAGTTTACCAAGGAGACAAAAGACCTAAAACTGTAAGACATTGGTGGAAAAAAAGAGAGAGAGAGAGAGAGAGAGAGAGAGAGAGAGAAAACAATAGAAGGCAACACAAATAGAAAGATATATTGTGCTCATGGACTGGAAGAATTAAGAATTATGTTAAAATTTCCATACTCTCCAAAGCATCAAACATTCAATTCATTTTTCATTAATACCAATATCGTTTTTCACAAAGCTAGAATAATCCTAAAATATATATAGACCACAAAACACATCGATAGCCAAAACAATCTTGACAAAGAACAAAGATGGAAATATCATAAACCTAGACTTGAAGTTGTACTACAAAGATATAATAATCATAACAGTATGCTCCTGATACAAAAATAGATCAATGGAACAGAGTGGAAAGCTCAGGATTAAACCCACAGTTACATGGTAAATTAATATTCAACAAAGGAGGCAAGACTATATAATAGGGAAAAGTACATCTCCTCAATAAATGGTGTTGGGAAAACTAGGCAGCTGCATGCAAAAGAATGAAACTGGACGGCTTTCTTACACCACACACACACACACACACACACACACACACGTGCACACACACAAAGCCATAATGAATTAAAGACTTCTATGTAAGACATAAAAACATAAAACTCCTAAGAGAAAATATAGGCAATGATTTCTTGGAGATTGAAATTTTTCTTGCAACATTTTTCTGGATAGGTCTCCTGAAGAAGGGAAAACAAGTGCAAAAATGAACTATTGGGACTAATCAAACTAAAAAGCCTTTGCACACTGAAAGAAATCATTAACAAGAACGAATAACAATTATTGAATAGAAGAAGAGATCTGAAAATGAGTTATACAATAACGGGTTAATATTCAAAATATATATTCTACAACTCAACACTAGACAAACTAATAATAAAGTTAACAAATGGTCAGAAGACCTGAGCAAACAGTTTTCCAAGAAGACATAGATGGCCAACAGATGCATGAAAATATGTTGAACATCACTAATCATCAGGGAAATGCAAATCAAACACAATAAGGCATCACCTCACATCAGTCAGAATGGCTAGTATCAAAAAAACAAGAAATAAGAAGTGTTTGTGAGGATGTGGAGAAAAGGGAGCGTTTGCACACCACTGATGGAAATACGAGTTGATAAATACCACTATGTGCAATATGGGGAGGTCTCTCAAAAAAGTAAAAATTAAAATACTAAATTACTGAAATAGGATTGAGTAATTCTACTATTCACCCAAAGAAAATGAAAACACTAATTCAAGAAGATATATGCATCCCTATGTTTATTGCAGCATTATTTACAACAGCCAATACGTGTCCATCAATAGATGAATGGATAAAGAAAATCTGTATACTCAGCCATAGAAAGTAATGAAACTTTGCCATTTTCAGCAATATCAATGAGCTTAGAAGGTATTAGGTTAAGTGAAATAATTCAGACAGAGAAAGACTAATAACACACGATTTCACCTATGTGTGGAATGAAAACAAAAGAAAAGAAAGAAAAGACAGAAAAGAAAGGAAGAAAGAAAACAAGAAAGAAAGAAAGAAAGAAAGAAAGAAAGAAAGAAAGAAAACAAAACAAAAACCAGAAAAAAAAACCTCATAAATATAGAGAAGATATGAGTCGTTGCCAGAGGGGAAGGGATGGAGGTGAGGGATGAGTGAAACATGTGAGTGGGATTAAGAGGTACAAACTTCCAGTTATAAATTAAGTAAGTCATGGAGGTGAAAAAGAACACATACAGAATATAGTCAATAATATATAATAACTTATATAGTTACAGATGGTAACTTCTCTTATCATAGCGAGCATTTCACAATACAGTTAGTTACCAAAATCCCTATGTTGTACACATGAAACTAACCTAACATTATAGGCCATGTATTCTTTAATAAAAGAAAAAAAAAACCTCACAGAATTAGAGAAAATATTTGCAAATCATATCTCAAAGAAAGAACATGTATCTAGAATGTATAAAAATACTTCCAATTCAACAAAAAGACAAATAATTCCACCGAAAAGAAAATGAATTAAACAGGAACTTCTCTAAAAGAGATGTATGAATACCAACAAACACATGAAAAGATGCTCAATGTCATTAGGAATTATGGAAATGCAAGTCAAAACCACAATGATGTCAGTGAATAATACAGAATGATCATAAGCAAAAGACAGATAACAAGGGTTAGCAAGGATTTGGAGACGTTGGAAACTTCATTCTTAAAATATAAAATTATACGCTACTTTTGAAAATATTTTGGCAGTTTTTCAAAATGTTAAACATATAATTACCGTATGAGCAAAAATATTGCTCTTAGGTGTATACCATAAAGTAAAATAGGACCACATGGCCACACAAAGCTTGCTTATGAATATAAACACTATTATTCATATTAGTCAAAAAGTGGAAACAATCCCAAATGTCTGTTAAATTCTGAATGGAGAGACAAAATACACTATAGGTATAAAGTGGAATATTATTCAACAATAAAAAAATAAATGAAATACTAATGTAATACTACAAGATGGATGAACTTTGAAGACTATAAGCTGAGTAAAATAAGTCAGTCACAAAGGACTTATCATAGGTTTCCATTTACATGAAATGACCAGAGTAGGCAAATGCATAAAGATAGATTGATGGTTGTCTAGGCATGGAGAAATGAGATGAAGGCAAATAGCTGCAGGGTTTCTTTATTAGATCTTGATTAGATGATGAAAATATTCTAAAAGTGATTATGGTGATGGTTGCACAACCGTGTTAGCGTATTAAAAACCACCGGAGGGGCACCTGGGTGGCTCAGTCAGTTAAGAGCCAGACTTCAGCTCAGGTCATGATTTCCCGGTCCGTGAGTTTGAGCCCTGCATTGGGCTCCATGCTGATAGCTCAGAGCCTGGAGCCTGCTTCAGATTCTGTGTCTCCCTCTCTCTCTGCTCCTCCCCTGATTGTGCTCTCTTTCTCTCTCACACTCTCTCTAAAAAATGAATAAACATTAAAAAAAAAAAAAACTGGAGGTTGGAGGCTTTAAATGTGTATATAGTATTGCACATGAATTATATTTCAATAAATCTGTTAAAAATAATAAAAATTGAAGGGTGTCTGGGTGGCTCAGTCAGTTAAGTGTCTGCCTGTGGCCCAGGTGTCGTGGTTCATGAGTTCAATCCCCTCATTGGGCTGTCTGCTATCTGTGTGGAGCTAGCTATGGATCATTTGTCCCCTTTTCTCTCTGCCCTTCTCCGCTCTCTCTCTGAAAAAATAAAATAAAATAATAATAAGTTAAAAAAATAAAAATTGAATGGATAAATGGATCCAAAATTACTAAAACAGGCTACACAAAGTAGCTAATTTTAAGTTTGTTCTTATATTTGCAACCAATATTATGAATGATCTGACATTATGATTTTGGACACCTGTACTAATTGATTTCCATTCATGAACATGATTTAACTTTTGCTACTTTCTGGTGACCTAAGTAGCTTTTGATCCACATACAAATTCTAATACATAAAAGTATCTTATACTTTTAAAATTTCTTTATTCTATTCCTAGGACATGTGACATTATTCTTACCTGTAGTATTTATTTGAAAATCAATATCCACTGTATATATTGAAGTGTGACTGCTGTGAATGGAAATGCAATACAACACAAGATAAATATATTGCCTATTTTTAAATACAAACTTTTTTTTTCCTAAAAATAAATTTAAAAGGAGATTGAACAGTTAGCTTATAATGAAACAATATTATCTTTCTGTATAGAGAAAAGTTGAATTTTAACAAGGTAATCACATAAAGACTTAACAGTATTTAAATATAAGATGCAACATTTTCATTAATGCTTGACCATACTTCGTTTTCAACTATTATCTTTTTTCTTTTCCTTTATTGGTGGCAAGAAAATTTAACATGACATTACCCTTTTTAACGAATTATTACATACAATGCGGGATTACTAAATATAAGCACAATCTTTTACAGCCGGTCTTTAGAAATTGTTTTTTAAGTGACTCTTTTCATTCATGTTTCCTTTTATTATTATTATTTTTTTTGTTTGAGTATAGTTGACACACAATGTTACATTAGTTTCAAGTGTACACAGGGTGATTCAATTTCTCTATATGTTTTGCCCTGCTGACTGCAAGGGTAGCTACTCTCTGTCCCATGCAACACTGTTACAATATCCTCAGCTGTATCCCCCATGCTCTTCCCTTTATTCCTGTGACTTAACTCCTTGTATCTTGCGTCTCCTGCCCTCCTTCATCCATTTTGCCAACCTCCCCTCTGGCAACCATCGGTTTCTTCTCTGTATTTACAGGTCTGATTCTACTTTTTGTTTGCTTGTTTTTTCATTTGTCTTGTTTCTAGATTCCACATGAGTGAAGTCATTTTTTCTTTCTTTCGCAGTTTATTTGTCATCCTGAGTCAACTAGAGCTGAGCAGTAAAGTTTGTTTTTGTCACTCAATCTCGTAGTTTCCTTCAATTTTCAGAGATACTCTAGAAAGGACATGAAAAGGGGTGCCTAGGTGGCTCAGTCGTTAAGCCTCTGACTTTGGCTCAGGTCATGATCTAGTGGTACGTGAGTTTGAACGCTGTGTTGAGCTCTGTGCTGACAACTCAGACCCTGGAGCCGGCTTTGGAGTCTTTATCTTACTCTCTGCCCCTCCCCAGCTCACATTCTGTCTCTGTCTCTCTCAAAAAATAAACATTTTAAAAAAATTTAATTAAAAAAAAAAGGACCTGAAAAGATGCATAGAAGTTATGACTAAATATACTTGGATTAAGTTCCAGTTCCTCCAGAAATGGAGAAAACTACGTATGATATTTTAACCTCTCTGACCATCAGCATTTACATCTGTAAAATATTGGTAATAACTTTCCTTTTAGAGAGGTTGGAAATGAACACAACGAAAAGTAAAATATCTAACAAAGTATCTAATACCCAGAAAGTGACTATATACTATAATGATTATTGTAATATGTATAATATGCACCAATATTGCTGGCTAATAGGGCACCTGGGTGGCTCAGTTGGTTGAGCGTCTGACTTCAGCTCAGGTCATGATCTCACAGTTTGAGTTCAAGCCCCGCATCAGGCTTTGTGCTGACAGCTCAGAGCCTGGACCCTGCTTCGGATAGTGTGTCTTCCTTTCTCTCTCCTCCACTCATGCTCTGTCTCTCTCTCTCAAAAATAAATCAACATTAAAAAAAATTAAAAAAATAATATTGCTGGCTACTGAAAGATGTATGAGCTACTTTACTGTGGGAAAACTATTCTAGTGAAAAATCCTATTAAATGTGTTATGTACAAATGAAGGCTTGAGTCTTAATTTTAGATTTAAGTATATTCTAAAATCTCACTGCAATCTCAATATTATTCTGTATTGTCCTTATTGTCTTATGATTTGGTACCAGATTGGGATTCCTCCCATTCAAAGAGTTTTCTTAAAGAGATTTTAAATTTTTTTAAAAAAATGTTTTACTTATTTTTGAAACAGAGAGAGACAGAGCATGAGCAGGGAAGGGGCAGAGAGAGAGGGAGACACAGAATCTGAAGCAGGCCCCAGGCTCTGAGCTGTCAGCACAGACCCCAACGCGGGGCTCGAACCCACAAACTGCGAGATCATGACCTGAGCCAAAGTCGGACGCTTAACCCACTGAGCCACCCAGGCACCCCGAGATTTTTAAATTTCTAATTTGCCTGATCAATTAGCATGGTGGGTTGGGTCAGTTTCCTAAAATAATCTTTATGTGGATTTAAATGACTGTAAATATTTCCTTATACTCACTTTGCTTGTCCTGAAATTTAGACAGTGCACAGTATCTTTCAAATGGATGTACTAAAGACTAAATGAGATAAACCAAATGAAGACATCTGCAACACGATAGACATTCAATCTTTGTTATATTCTCTGACCTAACTTCCAGAATCGACCTAGATCCTCTTTAGTCTCTACATTTGCATTTTTGTTTTACTTTCCAAGGAACTATATATACTCTAGATCAGAGATCAAAAAGATTCTTTATATAACTGTATCAGTACTGAGTCAATTCACAGAAAACAAACAAAAAAAAAAAAACCTCCAAAAAGAAGATAAGAAATGAATTGTGAATATATATTTTGGGCTTGATAAACATTCATGTAGTTGGTACCTGAAAAGACAAGTTTTAATGGTCTTAGTTATAATTTTCTATGAAATATGAAAAGGTTGTAATTTAGGTCTAAGTGGTTGTGTTTCACTCTTAGAATTTCAAAGTGTCACCATTTTCTTAAAGGATGTAACAATCTTGCATGTGTTCATGTTTAAATATTTACAATATACAATGCCATACTAGAGGGACAGCACACAGCACAACCAAAGAAACACACTCTTCCTTTGATTTTATGAAGCCTACGTACAATGTCAAAAGCTTTAAATTCAACGAATACACCAGGCATCATCTAAGTGGTATTAAGACATACCGTACCTAACATTCAGATTTTTTAACTTATTAATAAGCTTCTTCATAGTAGTTAAAATTAAATTTAAAAAAAAGACAAAGTATTTGAGAATATTGATATCATGCAAAATTGTTGTTGTTTTAGGGCTAAAAGTCATAACCATAAAATCATTTCACTAGCAATTGTTACCACGTCTTACTACCCGCTTATCATTTTACTCCCAAATCCAACATAAACAGATGAACCAAAGGTTACAGGATGTACCAACTAAAAATACAAAAAAACATTTAAAGTTCAAAATTCCTATTAACTTTCCAATTTCAGTTTCCAAAACTGCTGCTTCTTTCATTTCACCTGATCAGTACAGAGTTAGGTCTGAACTTACACTCTCCATTAAATGCCAGATTTTTGAATTTTTATCATGTACACCATGGAAAACGAAAGCATTTTTGACTGACAGGTCTAGAATACAAGATAGTCTATCAAGAAAAAGAGATGTCAATTAGATTAAGAAAATAGAACTACTACTTGACGCAATGTGAAATATTGCTTAGATATGTCAACATGTTGAAATCTTAAAGACAATACTTTAAAAAGGAGAAAGCAATCTGTACCTTTTAAAGTACAGCTACATTATTGTTAAAAGATATTTGTGCAGGAAAAAAAATGTAGCCACTTTTCTCCACTTGGAGCTGAAGGAAATTTGAATTGGTGATTAAAGAGGCTAACTTTTTACATCAATTTCTACATGTCTCATTATACTTGTGCCTTAAATGTATGCACACTTTTTTTGATGTCATTATTATGATGAATGTTAATAGAAGGGGGTAACTATAATCAGTAACAAATAGTTTTTTTGCACTTTTGTACTGTGTACTTATCAATGCTTTGTGGCAAGAAATAATACAGCTAAATATCTGCATCATCTCTTTGCAAAAATTTATTTAGAAGACAGAAGACCAGTGGGTGAAAGATGACAATTATCTAGATTCAATGACACTGTTCCCTAAGATTTACAAACTTGGAAATTTATAATTTAAATGTTTGAGTTACATAAAGTTATCAGCATTATGGTAAGTTCTTTTTTTTTCCCCAACTCTTTTTAACATTTAACTTTTGTGCTATTCTTGTTAAAATTCAATCATTCTAAATGTGTTTTCAAGCTTATGTTACAAACCACAATATTTGTGGCCACTTTATATTTTTCTTCTGGTAAAGTCACAAGGCAAAGTCCTTCATATTTCACACTAATAAATTCTCATGATATATTCCTGTATAAATACAGAAGAGTTTCCTGTAAGAAATATATTGTTTATCAGTGTTTAAATGTTTGTGGTGGTCTTAGATCCTTAAATAATCTCATGAATATTCTGAAATTTATTCTTGAATAAAGAATATACACAAAATAAGGTAACATTTTGTTTTAATATTTGTCAAGGAATTATTATGCTGTATCTTGTGAAATATTCTGAAATAATTTTTTTCATTTTTATAATAGATCATCAATATTAAAAAATGATGTTCCTTATCATTTTATTCTTTATGTTCTTTACTGTGTAGAAAAATAATTGATGAAAATAGGGTATTGTATATAGAACACTGATTTTAATAGTATTCTGCCAAAGTCAGAAGAGATTATCTGTTACCAATAAACACAGATGGTACAAAAGAAAGTATAAAAGCCATTTTATACTTTCTAAATACAAAACAAACCCCGACCCCCCAAAAAAAAGAAAAAGCAAGCATACAAAAACAAGACAGATCATGGCAACTAATTTTCTCTAAGGAAAAGCATTTATTCTGTAAATTATTTTGGAAATTATGTTTTAAGCCATTTTTTAAAAAGGAGACTTAAGTTGACCGGTTTGGCAGATCATATAAATGGGCTTATTCAGCATGTCGTCTTTTATATATCTTCCCAAAGATGGCTGCTAAAAAAAGTATTCAGAGAGTAAGGCTGCTAAGTTTGGAAATATGAGTTGCATTTCAAAGATCCCTTACGACCAGGGTGCTGGATGTGATGTTTGTCCTCCTGTGGTGAAACTTGGATTCACTTGGTGGTAACTGAGGAGAGATGCAGGGCAGGAGGCCATCCTGTGAGTGTGGACTGTAGCAAGAAGGGTGGTTTTGAGGACTGTACCTGTATTGTTGGCATATTCTCATTTCAGAAGGCAGCCCCCTCCTCCTGGCAAAAGAAGCAGCAAATCTGGTTTAGAGAGTGATTGCTGGAAGTGAGTCTATCTGTGCATCCCCTTCACTGTTTCCGTGACTGATTCGGTGCCCAAAATACATTCACTCCCTGTTGCACTGAGTAACAAGTGTATCCTATATATACCTTGTAACTTCACCCTGACCGCTGCACCCATCAAGGTCATTTTTATTGTTGTTGTTTGCTGTGAAATTCCCCAAGAGCCAACAAAATGTATTTTTGATTCAGAAAGTTAAAAACAAATGAAATCTTTAAGCGTTACTAATGATGCTGCCTTGCCCTTTTAATTTACAGTTCGGATTCAGTTGACCTCTGCATGAAGTAGGCCATTAAAAGTTTGATTTGGGTTTCTCCCCTACCTTCCACCTCAAATATTTAAAGTGTTATGTGCTCTGATTAAAAGCCTGCTGTTCTTTTATAGGACATTTTAGGATAAAAGTTATCTATTCATATTTTAGTTCCTTATATGGATGTTAAAAGTTAAAAGGCAGTAACGTCAACAAATTTTTAATTGTGTTATCACACTGTCCTCCAAAGATATATTATTCATATTTTTCAAGTGACTGAATGAGCAAATTTCACAAAGAAAATGATATGTGTCTCACATTTAAAGGGCTTAGGGAAAATTTCCTCCTGAACTTCTTTTTAAGTAATGGAAATAACTTTGGGATCAACTGGCGTATATATTCATTTCCAAATCACTTTTGGCTTATTCAGATATTTATTTCTGACATAGTTAAGTCCTAGTCCTACTTTACATGGAAAATTTTATTCCCTAAATTTGTGACCTGAGTATTTAAATGAGGATGATATTGGTTACCTAAAATTGATGTCATAGATTACTTAATTACATTCTTTTCTTTTAAACATTTTTGTTTTGTTTTGTTTTATTTTGAATTTTGAGAGAAAGAGCGAGTGCAAGTGAGGGAAAGGCAGAGAGAGAAAGAGAAAGGCAATCCCAAGGGGGCTGCATGGTGTCAGCACGGAGCCCGAGGTGGGGCTCGAACTCAGGAACCAAGATCATGACCTGAGCTGAAATCAAGAGTCAGATGCTGAACCGACAGAGCCACCCAGGCTCCCCTTAATCAGATTATTTAATATAGTAAGGGAAAGAAGTCTTAAGCTGTTATTTAAGAATACATAACTATTGCAACAGTGGCAGTGCTTTGACTAGGAAATACTACTTCTCTTACATAGTTTTAAATATTTATCAATGAGAAGAAAAGAAAAACAGGCTGACTATAATTTTAAAATCACTTTTATGCAAAATAATTACATATCAAATGTCAGGAATAATGATAAAGAATTGCATATACAATGCTTTGGTGCAGTTTTCTCAAAATCATGTTTTTTTGGTCCTTTTCAAGATTGTGTGTGTGTGTGTGTGTGTGTGTGTGTGTGTGTATGCTAATAGAAAACTTGAGTTTCCTCAAAATGTACTCAATGACTAAATCATCAAAAATAAGTACCTTGCTTGCTGACTAACTTTATGTATTTGAAAACCACATGAAAGTAAATAAACAGGTTGGAGGAAAGAAAGACATTGATATGCATCCCACCAACAGATCTGCAATTTTTCTTCATATTTCTCTCCTTTTCCCTTCTCAATGATCAAGTATTGATAGATGTCCCAACTAACATTTATCAAATTTTGTGCAACTGTTTTTTTATTGTTTTTAACATTTTATTTATTTTTTTTTTTTTGAGAGAGCAAGAGACAGAGTGTGAGCAGGGGAGGGACAGAGAGAGAGGGGGACACAGAATCTGAAGCAGGCTCCAGGCTCTAAGCTGTCAGCACAGAGCCCAGTGTGGGACTCGAACTCATGAACCACAAGATCATGACCTGAGCTCAGGTCAGGTGCTTAACTAACTGGGCCACCCAGGCACCCCAAATTTTGTGTGACTCTTTATCCCCATTATTTCTGCCTGAAATCAGTGACTGAAATCTCAGTGACATCCTAACAACTCACCACACACAAATTAATTTCATCTTCCATGCCACTACCATATTTATCCTAATATTAACAATGTGTATGACTTTATAATCCAGTCATATATACATACCGGTATATATTATATCCATGGGTTTATCCATCTGTATTTCCACACAGTCTATAAGTAAAAAGCCAACATTTCTTCTCATGTTACACAAGACGCTTCATAATCCAACACCAGCTTGTCATTGGAGAGTGTCCAGGAAAACCCATCTTTATACTAAGATCCTTATATTTATATAATAAGCACTTGTATCCATAATCTTATACTCAATTTCCTTCTCCTTTCCTGAATATTATCCACACATCATCCCATATCAGAAAACTAGCCCAAAAAGTGTAAGCTCAAGTATTTCCTTTTCTAGATCTCTTGTCTTTCACTCTTATCAAGCAGATTTTTTAGTTATTTTTATTGTTTAGTTTTTTACTTATTTTTTTCTGTACACAGCATGCCATCTATATACATATCAATTGACAATGTGTGTATGTGTAGATATGTATATTTACATGTGGGTTTAAATTGTTTATTTTTGGTGCCTCCATAATAGTCATAAGCTTTTGATCTTCGATTTTAATTTTGTTTTCGTATTCCCAACTCCCTCATAATAAGAATATAAAAGAAAAGCTTCACAAATGTTTATGTGCTTAATGAAAACTCTCATGTTTTAATATTCTCAAAAGATTCTTAAAAATAAAAGAAGGCATATAAAGTTATATGGTAAATTTTCAGAAATCATGTGGGATGTTAAAGAACAATTTGTAATCTACTATATACATGTAAAACAGATGGACAATAATTTCAAATTCAGTTATCATTCTGCTACCCTGTTGAATTGGTCTCAAAAGGAAGGTTTCATTAGTGGTAGAAATAAAAAGTATTTATGCAGGATACACAGATTCTGTAGTGATGAATTACTTCGCATACAAGTGAGGTCAGAATATTCTTGCATAAAAACCAATGTGTTTTCTAATATTCATCATTAGGCTTTATTATGTTACGAATAGCATGTGTTATTGTAGTAAGTTTTAGATTCTCATTTTATTAGATAGTAATGCACAATGATTATTCATTAGTGAACCATCCTGTTGGGATTCTAAAGAGTGAAGGTTGTATTATCTTAGCAAATATAGATACAAATCATAGAATTCACTATTTAAAAGAAATGTTTTTTATTATTGCATCAGAGTTCTACCAAAGATAAGAAGATGAACACAGGTGGGACATACTTATAGGAGTTATAAAACCATTTGATTTTGTAAATGAGCATTAATTCCATTCAACAGTGTTTACTGAGTTACGTAAATCTCACCCAAATTAGAATGCTGTAAATTCTTTTTAAAATTTAAATAAAAAAATCGGGGTGCCTGGTGAGCCAGTCAGTTGAGCGTCCATCTTCAGCTCAGGTCATGATCTCCCGGTTCGTGGGTTCGAGCCCCGTATCAGGCTCTGTGCTGACAGCTCAGAGCCTGAACCCTGCTTCAGATTCTCTCTCTCTCTCTCTCTCTCTGCCCCTCCCCCACTCACACTCTATCTCTCTCTCTTTCAAAAATAAACATTAAAAAACTTAAAAAAATTAAATTAAAAAATCAATCAAGAAGCTACAGAAACTTTTGCGAATAAGTATTATATGCACCCAACTATAATGCAATGTGACTGTTTAAACACAGAGACTCATATAAACTGACGCGCACAGAAAGGCAATCTTGCTGGGTCATACAAATGGGAATAAAAATCAATTTAGCCCTCTGTTTTAAACCAGATGGTAAAAAAAAAGATATCATTTGCTGTATTAAAAAACTTACCTCAGGGTGCCTTGGTGGCTCAGTCGGTTAAGCATCTGACATCGGCTCAGGTCATGATCTCACAGCTCGTGAGTTCGTGCCCCACACCGGGCTCTGTGCTGACAGCTCAGAGCCTGGAGCCTGCTTCAGATTCTGTGTTTCCCTCTCTCTCTGCCTCTCTCTCGCCTGCTCACATCCTCTCTCTCTCTCTCTCTCAAAAATAAATAAACAAAAAAATAAAAAAAAAAAACACTCACCATCAAACTTGTCTCTGGGCTTTCAATGATAATGTTGCCTTGGTAAAACAGAAGATGAAATTTGGATATTTTGTTCTAAAATGCTGGTTCTCAGGGGGACGCCTGGGTGGCTCAGTCGGTTAGGTGTTTGAGTTTTGGTTTCAGCTCAGGTCATGATCTCTTGGTTTGTGAGTTTGAGACTGTCAGCACAGAACTTGCCTGGGATCCTCTCTCTCCCTCTCTCTCTCTGTCCCTCCCCTGCTTGCACTCTCTTCCTCCCTCATAATGAATACTAATTTTAAAAAAAATAAATGAAATAAAAGTAAAATGCTTGCTCTCAGGGGCACCTGGGTGGTTCAGTCAGGTCAGCATCTGACTCTGGATTTCGGCTCAGGTCATGATCTTGCAGTCATGGGACTGAGCCCCACATCGGGCTGTATGCTGACAGTGAGGAGCCTGCTGTAAATTCTCTCACCTCCCTCTCTCTCTGCCACTCCATCCCCCACGAAATAAATAAACCTTAAAAAGTAAAATAAAATAACTGCCCTGATTGTAAGATTGTATATATACATATGTAGAAGTGTGTGTGCTTGAGAAGGAAAGAGGACAGACTGAGGGAGTGAAACAGAATGGGAAGGAAACATTGCATAAAATACAATGTATTGTACTTAATTGCAGTTATAATAATTATCATTGAGAACCCACCAATGTATTAGACCAGGTCTCTATTGTGCATGACATGTAGGTTACAATCCGAATATCTACCCCACCATGCAGTTTTGGCACTATCTCCATTCCAGCATGGATCACAGCAGTGAATATTACATCTGCAATTTGCCGAATAAAACCTTAACAACCAGTACAGAATTTTAAATAATCTCACTGTAAATCAATTTTCTATGTCCAAAGTATTAAATACAGTCTCTCATTCTGCTCTACCATCTTCATAAATAATAGTGAGTTTTGTGTTTGTTATTTTCCTCCTGGATACCTGTGAATAAATTTTATTCAGTGCTCACTTATTTGTTATTGTAAGCTATCTGATTGTCCAAGAACATCCAGAATTCCTACAGATCTGATTAAAAAAAAATTCCTGACGCATTTAAATGCCTATAAAAGTTTTAGAATCGTCATGGGTGGAATTTACCCAGTTTTGGGATTTCCTGTAGAAGAGAACAACATTTACATTTAATAGAGTATATCAGTAGTTCTGTGTCTTCCCCCAGGGGACCTGAGACAGAAAACATAGAGAGAGTGAGAGTTTTTCAAAAGCTTGTTGGATTTTGTCCTATGGTGTATGTATATCTATGCATTATATACATAATGCACATATATTCATATATATTTATACATATATACACATACCAGTTAGTGTCATTAAACTAATTTAACTCTTTTGAAAGAGGCCAGGTTACTCTATATCATTTGGACATATACAATTCTTTGTAATCTTGGGGAAATTACCATTTAAGCTTTTGCAAAGAGTTACATACCTCTGGGAAGCCTTTCTCATAATAATAAAGTTGGATTTTTTTCTGCGAAATTTTCATATATCTATTTGTGAATATATTAAGTATAGCATGTAATGTATACCAGATCTTGCTGAATTTACAAGATTGCAAACTTCTGAAAGACAGTATTTTTTTTTTCTTATTTACCGCATTAACCTTCTTTCTAGCGCGTTGTCTGGCACAAACTGGATAGGCGTTCATCTCTTTGTAAAAATGACAGGTTTATAAATTCCAGTTCTTTCACTCTTTGAACTAGTCTACTATTTATTTCTAGGCTGAATACAAAATAACAAACATATAATAGCGTCAGAGCACATTGTGCAAACTAAGATATAATTAATAATTACCAAGCTCTAGTATAGAAATATAGAAATGCTGTTTGCTGCTCTAATCACATAGAAAAACAACACACACACACACACACACACACACACACACACACTGATATCCAAGGAATTATCTAGTGTGCTCTACATACTATATTTTCAATACAACTCGAACACAATGCTTTCACTAAAAATGCAACACAACAGAACAATTACATTATTAAATCCTCATTATTAACAAATGTAACATGTATGCACTTACTGAAGCTTGAAGATACTATCTGGGATTTGTTTTTGTTACTGCTTTAAGTAAAACGTGTGTCTCAATAACACTGATTGTGATTCCATATTTATCCATAAATTTGAATATAAATGTGTATATAAAATTTTAAATATTAATTAATATTACCCCTGTGTATCATTAAAACTATTGAATTGGGAGAATGTTGGGGTCACTAGGATATATTTTGGATGAGAAGCTGTGGCTCAAAATTACTCACTGCAAAGAAAAATTAAGTCTCCCTGAATATCTGGACATGGTATTCAATTTAACATTATGATATTAAAAATGAAAACTAGAAGATTATACACTATAAGGGGGACTAAGATTGTTAATTTTGTGTGTCCACTTGGCTTGGCCATTGTGTTCCAAGTTTGGGTCAAACATTCTGGTTATTTCTGTGAAGGTGTTTTTTTGGATGAGATTAACATTAAGCCAGTAGACTTTGAATAAAGCAGATTACCCACTATAACATGGGTGGGCCTCATTCAATCTGTTTGTGGATTTACTCTTCCAGATCCAGAAGGAATTCTGCCAGCAAACTCTCTTCAGACTGGTAGAACTCTTCCCTCGGTCTGTCTCTAGCCTGCTGGTCTACCCTGCAGATTTTGGATTTACCAAGCCGCCACAATTGCCTGTGCCAATTCTTTAAAATAAATCTTTCTACATACACATTCTGTTGGTTCTGTTTCTCTGGAGAATGGTCACTAATACAGGACTTAAGGGTGAGCAGGTTGCATGTAGATACTGAGCTGCTAGTATTCCAAGAAAGAGGTCAACATTCAAAAATCACCTTAACACCTGCTAACTTCTTAATTGGCATCATTTTCAGTCTGTCATCATTATATTTGATTTCTGGTGATATTTGACTAAATACACCATCTGTAAAATATATGGGGTACATATAAAAAGACTTGGGTAAATGTATAGAAACACTTTAAATTCAAACAAATACAAAATTACACAGAGAATCAAACCAATAAGATTATTAATCATTAAACATTATCATTTCATTACACATGAGTTGTCGCCTAGATTAATAAAAACTTTTAACTAATAAGCACAATAATGTCTAGCATTTATTGAGTGTTAATTGTGTACCAGGCCTTAAGCTATGCATTTTACATTCACTTATTTAGTAGTAAAAACCATTCTATGAGGTAAATACTTCTGGCAGTATACATATAAGGAAGCAGGCCAAGAGAGGGAAAATTATTTCCCTACACTAATAGTAAGTGCCTGGCCTGGGAAGCAAACCCAGGTCTGTCTTATCCCAGAGACACAGAGCCAGATGCCATAACTCCTTGGCTAATAGCCAATCCTAAATTGTTCACAGCAAATGGCTCCTTAATAATCATTCAGCGTGACCAATTTGTTTGAATCTTCAGTTCACTTCAGTACATTTGGGAAATATCTGACTACCATTTTTAATTTCAACTGTGCTATAATACTCATCTGCCAAATTTACTACTACTTTGATTCCTCCAACTTTGCCATATCACACATAGAATATGGTGTCAGGGTCCTGGATTTTCAAGGCTTTACAATTTTAGCTCATTCTCATAAAAAGCATGCATACATTGCATATATGTACACTGTCCTGTTTGATCTTTTATTTTAAATGAAACATAATCTGACACTGTTTTACAAACACATTTTACTAATGATTAATTTGAAAGAGTGTACTATAAGAAGGTTAAGGGCATAGTCTTTGGAACCAGCATGTCTGGAAACAAATCTTAACACCTCTACCATCTAGCTTTGTGAACTGGGCCAAACAA
The DNA here is from genome assembly GCF_007474595.2 of Lynx canadensis. Classification (NCBI taxonomy): domain Eukaryota; kingdom Metazoa; phylum Chordata; class Mammalia; order Carnivora; family Felidae; genus Lynx; species Lynx canadensis. The sequence goes on from NC_044311.2 coordinate 137,328,755, forward strand.
TTCCAATCTCTGGGTCTCAGTTCCTCTATGTGTAAAATAGGGATAGTAAAGTGTCTACCCTCAAAGGCTTTTTGTGGGGTTTATATTAGCTCATAACTGTAAAGCTGTAAAGCTGTTAGAACGCATAACCGAATGGAATTCTATATTCTGAGGTTAAAATGGCAATCAATTTATATTTTAAGTAATACTTCACCCATTGCTGGCTGGGCTATGTTGTCTAAGTTATAAAACCTTATCATAGTCTTGGCTCCCCTCAGTTCCCTATGCTTGCTTAGTCAGCCTTCTAAGCCAACCCCAAGTGCAAGCAGACTCAGCCGTCCATTATGTTGGTTGTTGTTTAGGCTCAGTGGTTAATGGATTTCTGATGTAGATGGAAGTTTTCTGTAACCAAGATATCACTGGACAGATGGAGTCACAATACCTTTGATGCTCGTTCCAGCCTGAGGAGTGCTTACTTACATAGGTTCAGCCGAAGCATTTCAGAAGTGAGGCAAACTAGCCAGCCGTCCGGATCATTCCATACAGATACATATATTTTTTTTTAATTTTATTTCAAGGCTTTGAACAAACTCTACAAATTGATACAAGCAAAAGTCTTGTTAGTTAAACATAATCTTTTTAATGGATAGTTTGAAAGAACTAGGCCTCTTCAGTACAATGCAATGCAGTCTTTGATGTAATTGTCACTAATTTGAATTAAAAGTTATCAAATCCAACATGTTTTCTTCTTTACAAAGCCCTGCTGTTTCACTTATATTGTCATCATTTCTGAGCAAAAGCTGCTGAAACAAGACTACTTAAAAAAATAGAATTTCAGGGGCACCTGCGTGGCTCAGCTGGTTAAGCATCTGACTCTAGATTTTGGGTCAGGTCATGATCTCAGAGTTCATGAGATTGAGCCCTGCATCAGGCTCTGCTCTGACAGTGTGGATCCTGCTTGGGATTCTCTCTCTCCCTTTCTCTCTGCTCTTCCCCCGCTCTTGTACATGCTCTCTCTCTCTCTCTCTCAAAAATAAATAAACTTAAAAAAATGGATTTTATTTGAAATATTTTTTTCTATTAAACCATTGTTATAATCACATGAATATTAAGATATCATGTAATTCTGTTTAGGAGACTAGGGCACTAAATGTTTTTAGAATTTCTTTCTAAAGAACAAACAAAATTAGAAAATTACCTTTAAATTTTTTTTTTTCATCTTACCTTGAGTACATAAAATGTCAATGTCAATTTACAGCCCAAATAAGGTCAATTATTTATATATATAATAGAATTTCAAATACAAATTAACTATATATGAAGCAATCAATTTTCACAAATAAATATAATATACTAATATGTAAAAAATTCTGGGGGCACCTGGGTGGCTCAGTCAGTTGAGCGTCAAACTTTTGATTTTGGCTCAGGTTCAATTCCCACATCAGCACAGAGCCTGGTTGGGATACTCTCTGTCTTCCTCTCTCTCTGCCCCTCCCCTGCTTGCACTCTCCCTCTCTGTCTCAAAAGTAAATAAATAAATAAATATTAAAAAAGAAAGAAGAACTGAAAGAATTCAGAGGATGAGACATTGCATTTTGGATAGATGATTAAATGACCACAGAATAAAGAAATAAAACCTTAATTCAAGCCTGAAGTTTTTTGGTTTTGTTTTTTAAATCAAAATAAGTAAACACTTGAGAGGAAGAACAGAGAGGTTTTGTATGTAAGGAATTTGCATCAATGATGGTAAGTAGAGGAGGATGTGATGCATCTTTAGAAGAAGATAGATGTCACTGAAGCATTCCCTACCTCTCTCCCTCCTTCCCTCCTTCTTTCCTTTCCAAAGCAGTTTTCTTATAATCAAAAACGGGAGATGAGAAAACAGAGTTTTAGCATACTTTAATACATGGGGTATACATTAATTAATTATGACATGCAAAGTGCAAAGAATAACAAGAAGGAAGAAATGAAAATAGAAGATCCATACTCCAAGAACTTATGATTTTGTGTGGAGACAAACTGCAGAGTGATTTGTGTGGCTGGGAATGTAAAGCAGAGTAACCTATGAGGGACCGTAAAGAATCACCTTCTACAATGGAGGTGAGGGATTGTTTGGTAAAGCGGAGTTTAGGGAAAGCTGCAATAAGTTGATGCTGAGGTAATATCCCAGAATAATGCATGGGTGTAAGTGTGTATGTGTATGGGTGTGTGTGCATGTGTATGTGCATATGAATACACATCTGTGAGTACTGGATCAGGTTGGGCTTTCTGAAAGGCAGAGTAAACTCCACCCACTTCAGTACTTAAAGATGTATGATGAATGAATAAAGAACAGGTGGTATATATACATAATGGAATATTACTCAGTGATCAAAAAGAATGAAATCTTGTCATCTGCCACCACATGGATGGAACTAGAATGTATTATGCTAAGTGAATAATTCAACCAGAGAAAGATAACTATCATATGATTTCACTCATATGTGGAATTTAAAAAAACAAAACAGATAAACCTAGGGGAAGGGAAGGAAAAATAAACTAAGATAAATACAGAGAAAGGCAAGCTGTAAGAGAGTCTTAAATACGGAGGACAAACTGAATGTTTCTGGAGGGGAGGTGGGTGAGGGGATGGACTAGATGGGTGATGGGGATTAAGGAGGGCACTTGTTGGGATGAGCACTGGGTGTTACATATAAGTGATGAATCACTAGATTTGACTCCTGAAACCAATACTACACGATATGTTAACTAACTTGAATTTTTTAAAAAAATGCATGATGATGACCCAACCATATTTATGTTTCAAAACCTGTCGAACCAACTGAAATACAAAAGAATGAAACAAAAGAGTCAAATCTAGAAAGCAAAAACACACATAAACTAAATGAAAAGAAAATTTGCTCAATAATCATGTAACCACAATTTCTTCCAAGGTATTTTTCTGAGTGCCAGGAATATAGATAATATAGTTATTACCTTGATACCCATTGAAGGGAAAATAACTAAAGCTAAAAACGTGAACAAGTAAATGAACAACTACAGATAGTAGCAGCTGTTACAAATGGGATATATAGTGACTATGAGTGAGTGACATGAGGAACAAAGAATATTCCTCAGTGGAGGTAGCTGATGATCTGATTAACTAGGGTAGGTCAGCCATGGCAGGATATGAGAGACGGTTTCCACCAGCAGTGAGAAAGGAGCCATAAGTAAGAACACCTTAGGGTGTTTCAGTATCAAAAAAGTCAATGTGATTTGAGTATAATATAACAGAAGAGTGTGAGTTTAATAAATTAAGCATCATGATTATAACTACAACAAAGGTTATAATACTGGAAATGAACAAAAAGAGACTAGTATATAAAAAGAAAGTTGCATCAATCAGAATCAACTAATATGGAGAAAGAAATAGAGTTATTTCTTGTAGTGAAGGTCTGTACATAATGAATAGCTAGGAAATGAATTATGTCTCCCCAAAATTCATATGTTGAAGCCCTAATCCCCAATGGGATGGAGATGGGGCTTTGGGGAAGGAAGTAGGTTTAGATGAGATCAGGAGGATGGGGTCCTCATGATGTAATTAGTGCCCTTATAAGAAAAACAAAACAAAACAAAACAAAACAAAACAGAGAGCTTTCTCTCATCCTCCCATGACGTGAGAAAACAGCTAGAAGGTGAGTGTCTATAAGCTAGAATGAGTCCATCTCAGAACCTGAACCTGCTTGGCACCCTTATCTCAGACTTGAAGACTCTAGGACTATAAGAAATAAATGGTTATTGTATAATCCCCTTAGGCTATGATAGTTTGTAATAGACTGAGTAGACTAAGACATGCATTATCTCAGTCTTCTGTATCCAAAAAAAGAACTTATTTTGCCTTGATTTCAATAGATATTCTGCTGTTAACAAATTGTAGGTTGACAGTATCTTTTTTCTCAATATTTTAAGAATATGCATGCTTTGCTTGCACTCTACTTTTTACGTTTGTTATTCTTTGCTCTTCTATAACTAATGTGTTATTTTTCTCTGTCTTTAAGTGTTTAATATTTATTTTTCCTAATTTGATTGTCATGGCCCTTAGCAACTTTCTTTAGGTACTTTATGATTTGGGTTCATGGAGGTTTTAGACCTGTGAGTTACCAATTTTTACCAATCTGTGTATCTATCTATCTATCATCTATCTATCTATCTATCTATCTATCTATCATCTATCTCTCTTTCTATATCTATATATATATACATATGTATGAAAGCATTAAATTTTCAG